>NC_057805.1:51439314-51796455 GCF_018294505.1 Triticum aestivum
CACCGCAAAAGAAGATTACATCGAATAGATCTCCACGAGAGAGGGGGAGAACATTGTATTGAGATCCAAAAAGAGAGAAGAAGCCATCTAGCTACTAACTATGGACCCGAAGGTCTGAGGTAAACTACTCACACTTCATCGGAGGGGCTATGGTGATGATGTAGAAGCCCTCCGTGATCGATGCCCCCTCCGGCGGAGCTCCAGAACAGGCCCCAAGATGGGATATCGTGGGTACAGAAGGTTGCGGCGGTGGAATTAGGTTTTTGGCTCCATATCTGATCATTTAGGGGTACGTAGGTATATATAGGAGGAAGGAGTACGTCGGTGGAGCAATAGGGGGCCCACGAGGGTGGAGGGCGCGCCCTGGGGGGTAGGCGTGCCCCCCTACCTCGTGGCCTCCTCTTTTGTTTCTTGACGTAGGGTCCAAGTCTCCTGGATCTTGTTCATTCTGAAAATCACGTTCCCGAAGGTTTCATTCCGTTTGGACTCCGTTTAATATTCCTTTTCTGCGAAACTCTGAAATAGGCAAAAAAACAGCAATTCTGGGCTGGGCCTCCGGTTAATAGGTTAGTCCCAAAAATAATATAAAAGTGAATAATAAGGCCCAATAATGTCCAAAACAGTAGATAATATAGCATGGAGCAATCAAAAATTATAGATACGTTGGAGACGTATCAATAGGGCATACGGTTCACTCGAACGAACTGTTTTCGATTCGCGAACGCAACAGAAATGGTTCAACTTAACAAGATGTGTGTGATACGTGGCAAACAGCCAACTCGGATGAACGTTTTGCGATGAGAAATTACAACACAGACGTTTAATACAGTTAGTTCGTGTGCGATTCTGTGTGTACAAAAAACTTTAAAAAATGCAAACTAGTTGCTTGCGGTGGCTAGGAGTATCACCCACGATGCGTCTGCGAGTACTCGTGTGCGATGATTAGTAAGTTACACATATGTTTCGTTATGTTAACACTTGTGTGATAAATAACACGTGGCACCGGATACGGTATTTGGGTTGTGTGTGTGCTCCACTTAGTCTTCCCGCGCTCCAGCGAATGATTCCCGCGCTCTAGCGAATGCTTCCTGTGCTCCTCATGGGTGAATTGTAAAATCCACGCCTATTCCCTCACCGGTTTCCCGCCACCAGCTAACGGCTTGCTGCATATAACCCAGGCAGCAATGCACCACCGTGACACTCTACGAAGATCTAGTCCTCACCCATCTACCATTAGTTATTCCAAGCATGCCAGGCAACGACCAAAGCTTCAACGTCGACGCCTGCCTGCATTACATCTTCGGCGAGGAGAACGAGCCGGAGCAGGTCGGGGAGAAAGAGCTTCATCAGCCGGTGCAGGCACCATGGCCCATCGGCAGCGATACCGACGTCACAGTCCTTGGGAGCACAATCGACATATTGCAGAGGAGGTGTGATGAGCAGTTTGCCATCCACCGTGCAAAAGATCCAGAGCTACTCGGCAGCATGATCGACGACCCACCCAAAGAGCCGCCGTCACCAGTGCTCATCGAGAGCCTGATGCCCCGCAAGGAATGGGCAGAGGACCTCTGCGATTCAGTCAAGACAAAGGCAGCCTGCGGCTTCATCATTGCCCGTGGCGGCCGTGTCAACCTCGATCCCGATGATGTGGTGGCCAGGCTCGAGCGCATCCTTGGCAGAGTTGACGTCCCCGATGAAGTAGAACATCGCCAACGTGATATCTTGAGGATGCAGGTGATTGGCGGAATTTTCTACCAGACCAGAGACATGGAAATGGAGCGGTTCCGCGGAGTTGTCATGCGTGTGATTCCACGCTGTCAAGCTCTTCTGGAAGAGGCCCAGCAACCCCAAGAGCCTCCCAGCGCCAGCAGCTCTGTAGGCGGAGGCGGGTCGGGACACTTTGAGTGCACGGCCGCAAGGGTGCTATGCTGATCATGGAGTCTGAGAAGACCATCGTCGGAAGGCCGCCAGCTCAGCCTTTAACTTATATTTTATTATAATGGTTTGCATATGTAGGTCATGAGTGTTCTGGGCCTTGCCGCATTTGGCATTTTAAATTATCCTGAATATGTAAGACAATTATTAACCATTTCCACTGTAACTTTGCCTCAACAGCGAGTAGAGCGCGCGCAGGGACGCCAAAGCGGAGCGCGCCGCGGCCGTCTCAACGGAGAGCAACCACGTGGTCAACCTTCTGCCATCAATAAATTTTGACCTTGTTTCTCGTCATATTGCTGATTACAATGCAATAAGTAATTGCAAATCTGTTCACATCTATCAAACTAATATGTGTTCACACTTAGCACTGGGCTATAAAAACCACCCACTCGAAAATTACTTCACAGTTCCTCTCGTCATCACCCACAAACTGGTTTTTTCTGTCAAGTCGTTCTGCTATGACCGGTAGGAGGAGTTTAGGGTGGACATATAACCGGCAGCAAAGACCAAGGCCGCGGAAGCACTAGAGAGGTCCCGCCGCGAAGCCGCAGCCGCAGCAGAGATGTCCCGGCGTGCCGCGGAGCCCTCGAACGAGCTCTCACGGGCACGCGAGGGCTCTCACAAGTGCATTAGCTGTGTCGGCCATCGCGACGAGCCGGCATTCCTAAAGTCCTTCGCCGGCGACGACGACATTCTCGCTGGCGTCACTACGCAGCAGGAGCTGGTCGATGGCTTGTTGAAGCTGCTCAAGATTGGCGATGCCTCGGTTGACAAGGCAACCGGCCTCGTCGAGCAACTCATGGGTGACAATGCGAAGCTCCTCAAGTTGGTCGCCGAGAAGGAGGAGGTCGCCGGGTGGAAGATGCTGCATGAGCAGAGTAGTGCCTCGGAGATGACGCTGAAAGCGGTCGTCGAGGAACTGATGGGTGGCATGAGGAAGCTCCGGATCGAGCGCGAGCAGGAGGTGGAGGAATCCGTGCTGCTTTCAAGCAAAGTCGTGAGGAATTGAAGAAGGAGCTGGAGGATTTCGCCACCCGGTGATCCATCGACGAGTAGAGAAAGTAGCGACCCAGATCGTTGTGTGCAATTTCCTTCTTCTCTTGCCCCCGTGTCTTCCGGGCTTTGCCGCATGTGGCATTTTAAATTATCCGGAATATGTAAGACAATTATTATCTGCGCCATTGTAAATTTGTCGTCGTATTATCCGTTGCCATTTTATTTGTGGTCGTATTATCCGTTGCCCTATGTGGCAATTTAAATTAGGGCGGAATACGAGTTGAAAACACGAACAAAGCAAATGCTGCCATGGGATCACAAGCAAACACCCTCCGTCCAGGTGCTTTAATTAACCCATTAATGGAGAAGTTGTGAGCGAGGCGGGCGGCGGCTGGTGCATGGAGGTCAAAGAGCTCGCTTCCCGGTGAGCATGGGCGGCCTTACTGCTCGCATGTGTCCCGTCGAGCCTGCGAGGTGGACAGGATGCACGCGTCCCGTCGAGCCTGCGTGGCAGACTACTCGCACGCGTCCCGTCAAGCCTGCAGGGCGGACTTCTCGCGCTCGTCCCGTCTAATCAAACAGCTGCACGCACGCCACCGAGTATGGTTAAATTTCGACACGGTTAATATAATACAACCGTTTGCGATATTAACGTGTCAGCTTTTTGTTTCAAAAAGGACTTCCTTGGCTACTAATGTGTGCGCCTCTTCTCAAACTGGACGATTTTTTTACCATATATGTGCCATGTCATGAAACCATGCCAAGTTTCATGTTTTTGGGTGACTTTTTGATTTACTGGGATTTAAAAATCGAGATTCTCAATGTTTCAGGATGACGAGAAGTTTGTAATTCATTCCCATTCCTTAAATAAGACTTAAACATGCACCCAATGACACATGTACGATTTCCCACCCATTTTGCTTCACTGGAGCATGTGGTTGTAGTTCAAATTTGAATTATGGACTACATTAAATGCATAGAAAACTTAGTAATTAGTAATATATATACAATGGCCAAACGAACCCTGAACAGTTTCAAATTTCAGCCCGACACTCCTGTTATTCTATGTTGCCTGTAGAAAACAAAGTTCAAGGTGAGAAGAGGCAGCGATTATCGTTTCGCCCACAAGAGGGGCATGTTTCCCTACCGGGACGATGAGGGTTGCGACAAGCTCCGGTTTGTAAAAGGCTTGTAATATACTTCGCCCAAATTGGACAACTATATGTACCATGTAGTGACACCATGCCAAGTTTCATGATTTCCTAGTGAGTTTTCGATTTACAGAGATTTAAAAACCGAGATTCGCAATGTTTGTGGCCAAGCCAGGACGGCGAGACGGTTGAATTCGTTCCCATTCGTTCCATGGGACCTAAACATGCACCCCAAGGAAACATGTATGTTTTTTCTCGCCATTTTGGTGCACTGGAGCATGTATTTGTAGTTCGGATTTGAATTATGGACATTGAAATGCCTAGAAAACTCAATTAATGAATAAAAAGGTCAAACGAACCCTGAATAATTTCAAAGTTCAGCGCGAATCTCCAGTTGTTCCGTGTCGCGTGTAGAAGAAAATACGAGGCTAGTAGAGGGAGTGATTATCGTTTGGCCCACAAGGGGACACGTTTCCCTATCGAAACCACGAGGGTTCTTGCGACAGGCTCCGGTTTGTAAGAGGTTTGTAATAAAGCTTGGCCCAAATTGGCAATGTTTTTACCACGACATATATGTGCCATGACGTGACACCATGCCACCTTTGATGAGTTTAGGATTTATGGGGACTTAAAAACCGAGATTCGAAATGTTTGAGGACGAGCCAGGACACCGGTACGGTTGTAATTTGTTCCCATTCCTGGCATGAGACCTAAACATGCACCCAAGGACACATGTATAATTTTTCTAGCCATTTTGGTGAACTGGAGCATGTATTTGTAGTTCAGATTTGAATTATGGACATTAAATGCCTAGGAAACTCAATTAGTGTATAAAAAGGCCAAACGAACCCTGAATAAGTTTAAATTTCAGCACGGATATCATGTCGTTCCATGTTGCCCGTGGAAGAAAATACAAGGCGAAAAGAGGCAGTGATTACGTTTCGCCCACAAGGGGAACACGTTTCCCTATCGGAACCACGAGGCTTCTTTGAGAGAAGCTCCGATTTTTGTAAGAGGTTTGTAATAAAGCTTGGCCCAAATTGGACAATGTTTTTACCACGACATATATGTGCCATGACGTGACACCATGCCACCTTTGATGACTTTCTGGTGAGTTTAGGATTTATGGGGACTTAAAAACCGAGATTCGAAATGTTTGAGGACGAGCCATGACACCGGTACGGTTGTAATTCGTTCCCATTCCTGGCATGGGACCTAAACATGCACCCAAGGACACATGTATAATTTTTCTAGCCATTTTGGTGAACTGGAGCATGTATTTGTAGTTCAGATTTGAATTATGGGCATTAAATGCCTAGGAAACTCAATTAGTGTATAAAAAGGCCAAACGAACCCTGAATAAGTTTAAATTCAGCACGGATATCCTGTCGTTCCATGTTGCCCGTAGAAGAAAATACAAGGCGAAAAGAGGCAGTGATTACGTTTCGCCCACAAGGGGGACACGTTTCCCTATCGGAACCACGAGGCTTCTTTGAGAGAAGCTCCGGTTTGTAAGAGGCTTGTAATAAAACTTGCGCCACAATGGACGAAAAAATTCCTCGACATATAAGTGCCATGTCGTGACACCATGCCAGGTTTCACGATTTTCGGCTTAGTTTTGGATTTACGGGGATTTAAAAACCGAGATTCTTCTCACGAAATGTTTTCAAATAGCACACGGTTCACTCACGAAAGCCGATATTCAATGAAAACTTCGTGGAAACCATATTTTAAAGTTTCATAAAAATTTGAAAAAAATGTGGGATGTTAAGAAGGTGATGTTTTATTGCGACACAAAATTTCAAGTTGAAAAACATTACGAGATGTGAGCTATGAAAAAGACAAATTCAGTCCTGAATAGTGACATTACTATTCGGCACTATTCAACGCTGATTTTGTCTTTTTCATAGCTCACATCTCGTAATGTGTTTCAACTTGAAATTTTGTGTGGCACTAAAACATCATCCTCTTAACATCCCGCATTTTTTTCAATTTTTTTGAAACTTCAAAACATCTTTTTCTCGTGGTTTTCACTGGTTTCCACCAAATGTTGGTTTCGTATGATATCCCCCCTGCTGCGCGCGCGATCTGAGTCGTGCGTTCTGATTGGCTAGAACCCAAACCTCACGGATCGTACGTCTGCACCGTTGGATTCTCCTTGATCGAACGGTGATCCTCATCCCTTTTGACGGCACATGTAAATGTTTTCAAATAGCCCCTCCAAAAAAATGTTTTCAAATAGCACATGGTTCTCACACGAAAGCCGTGTGCCTACCAAACCGTGGCCGATGCCCCCCCTTTGCTGCGCGCGCGATCTGAGTCGTGTGTTCTGATTGGCCAGAACCCAAACCCCACGGATCGTACGTCTGCACCGTTGGAGGCTCCCAGATCGAACGGAAACCCTGAGCCCTTTCGACAGCGTGAAACGCCTTAATGGCAAGGAGGCAATTCTTATCAGCAAGGGCCGGCTTCCCATCCGCTAGCCCAGTCGAATAGAACGCAGAAGTTAAGCGTGCTCGGGCTGGAGTAGTCCAAGGATGGGTGACCCGGTGGGAAGCTGCATATCTCAAGCTTCATTTAAATGATGTGACACGGTCATTATAGAGGTATAGAGATATATTAATATATCTCTATAGTGACCTATCATGGCAATTATATAAACCTTGGGATCCTTGTTCTGCTAATTTGTAGACTATGTTTTTATGGGTTATTTTTTGCTCTAAAAAATTAAAGAATGATTGACCGGACTTGTCATGGCGATTATATAAACCTACTATGTTTTTATGGGTTATTGTTTCCTCTAAAATATTAAAGAATGATTGACTTGACCTGTATGGCGATTATATAAACCTTTTTCAGGTTGCATGCAGGGTATAGTGGCAGGGTGTTCTTCTCGAGCATGTCTCCCTTGTGCGGCTTACAGACGCGGCACATATCTGTGCGCTCGCCGAGGTATATATACTACCCTTTACCGACATTTAGGGGGCCCCACACAATCTATCCCTTTGACCCAGAACGAGAAGGGTTTGACCATGATGGTTTCCTATTGATACTAGTGAGGTACACGTGCATTGCACGCATGAGATTTGGTAACCAAATTATGAATAAATACCACACTATAGCTTGTAAGCTTTGAGTCATATATGCGTGAAGTAGATGTTCGTTTAATTCTGATAGTTCATCTCATCCAAAATCAATTAGTTTTATAAAAAAATCTATTTTAAGATTCATGGAATTGTGCATTGTAAAGGTAAAAACAAAAAGTGACAATCCATTTAGAAAAAAAAGGTTTGGGCAATTAAGATATGGAAGATTCTAGAGAACAAAGGAGAAGTGCTTGTGTGTTTGAGGTTTGTGCATTATGCTTAAGTTCAACCATGGAGTCTTCTAGATTGTACATGCATGTGGCAGAATCTGGTGGAATGTAGATGATATCCAACGGCCAGTAGTGCTTGGATTTGCCATCTCTATACCGTCGGATTGGCTTCATCCAACGACAAACTTTCAAAGCTATTCGCACACTATATAGGTGTATAGATGTATATATGTGTGTGTGTGTGTGTGTGTGTGTGTGTCCCATGCTAGACCAAATAAAGTATAAGCGTATGCATGGGATGACCCCCCCCCCCCCCGCCGTCGCCGCCTCAAAGTTGGGAAACTTACATCATATGTATTAAACCAAGCTTGGAGTCGGGTACGGTGTTCGGTTTGTAATGTAGTTGGTGGCCCATCAAAGTTGTGCATTTGGGATTTAAACACATCACACACCACCGTACCCATACATATTTTCGGGCCGCATGCAGTGTATATGGGGTCTTCTAATCGACCACGTCTCCCTTGTGCGGTTTTTTGTGACGACACGCATATCTGTGGGCTCCCCGAGTGTATATATATCATCCCTTTGACCGATAATGAGGGGTATTATGTGTTGGCCATGAATGGATTCCTCATAGTTCGTGTTAGGGCCGGTCACATGTCGCTCAACCAAAGCTCGAGCTCATGTGTTGTTAGGATTCCCTCCCACATGCTCGGATTGCTGGGTTCGACCTACATCAAACCCTGCGTATCTCGTCCTTAACTCCTTGCCTTCATGGTTGTTGTCTGTATCGAGAGGTAGGCACCACATCTAAATTGTATATTATTCTATATTGAAAACACACATCACCCCTTCCCAACGTACATCATTTTGGGCCGCATGCAAGAGGTGCTGGTTTTGTGGTCCCTCTCGTGCGATTTTTATGATGGTTCAATCTATTGGCCCAAGCGGTTTACCGACAACAACAACTGTCATTTAACCAAACGATAGATTCATTGGTCCGTCTTATGGTAGGTCATGGCGACATGCATGTATGACCAAAGTATCGATCATTACGTGCATCCGCCCTACTGACACAAAGTGGGAGGTGGTGGGCCAAGCATCCTAGCTAGGTACGACATTATGTCATTATATATATCCTAGCTAGGTGGTTGTTAGGGTGCTTTCGGGTTTGCGAGGCAGGTGCCACCAAAGTTATGCATTGTGTATTTAAAGTTTTAAACATTCCCAATATTCGTACATATATTTGGCCACTTCCAGGTGGTTCTTGACTTCTAGCCCCTCTCATCGATCTTCAACGACGCGCCCAACCGTGGGCCCGCGCAGTCAGAGTTGTGCATTGGAATTTTGAACATCACAGACCACCCTTTTCACTCATATATATTTGGGCCACATGCTGGTGTGGTTGTCTTTTGACCCTCTCTAACGTTATTTTTTGCTGCAAATACTCTGATGACGCTCAAGGACACGGGGTATAATATCTTAACCGTGTGCAATACAAGTGCGATGTGAATCACCACGCATGCGCAAGCGCGAGCAAATTAAGGTGGAGGTACTGGCTCAACCGTGTTCGATGCAAGTGCGCTGAAATCACCACGACCGCGCAAGCGTGAGCAAATTAAGGTGGAGGTACTGGCTCAACTGTGTGCGATGCAAGTGCGCTGAAATCACCACGACAACACAAGCGCGAGCAAATTAAGGTGGAGGTACTGGCTCAACCGTGTGCGATGCAAGTGCGCTGAAATCACCACGACCATGCAAGCGTGAGCAAAGGGTGGAGGTACTGGCTTAACCGTGTGCGATGCAAGTGCGCTGTAAAACCACCACCTGTGCAAGCTAAAGGCGGGTAAGTTTATTTGGAAATTAGGACAAACCGTGTGCGAGAAACCAGCTAGCTAGAAATATGAAAAACAAACTACCCGCCTTGAGCGTTGCAAAAATTGGCGGATCCGCGCCACTTTTCCTTATTATCATACACGCATATTGTTATTGGACCGTGCGCGATCTTGGGCACTCCCGCCCCGCATCAATTCCTTTACCCAAATTTTAGTAGCCGATGTACTTCAACCGTCGCCCACACTCCTCCAGCACCGACCTTATAGTAAAATTGCAGTAGCCGAGGCATTTGAACCGTCGCCCTCCCTCGTCCACCACCATCTCCACCCACGATTACTAAAATTTTCAGTAGCCGCGTCGTATCCTCAAACACCACCCCCCTCCACAGTTCCCCACCCGCCCCTCCCCCCTCAAACCCTAGCTTGCGGCCGCCGCCGGCGCCGCCGCCAACCCCTGCCGGTCTGCCCGTTCCTCCTAGCTTAGAAAATAAAGTTCAGGTTACCCAGCGATTCCCATACCGTTGCCCCACTCCCCTGAGTTTTTAGATGAAGCATGCAGTGTTCCTCCCCGCCAGATCCACATCCCCTGCTCAAGAATGTCACAGCCTAAGCTCGACCACGTATCCCGGGGAGCCCGACGAGCGTTCTGCCAAGAAGAGGTTTATCATGGCCTCTCCGGCGGGCGTTGGCGAGGTGACCGCCGTTCGCCCCGACCTGTCGATCCTGGAGCAACACGTCACCGCGGAAGCCGGTGAAGACGTTGACTACGTTGCCATGCCGAAGGCTTCATGTCAGCGGGCTAGTGTATTACTGTATCTCGGGAAAGCTGGCTACGACATCGAGCTCGTCCACACCGACGGCTTCACGCGGGCCATGTCATAGGTTAAGTGGTCCATCCCCAACCCCTCTGGTTCAACCGCCGTAGATATCTTCGATGGCCCTGCCCCTGATCTCCTCCACCAAGCGGTCAACGATTTGCGAGCTTTATACGCCATCAAGGCCAGTTTGTCATTTCTGAAGGACACGTTTTACGGCGGCGGCTTGGGATCCTCAATTGCCAAGTCAGATCTCATCGATCACGACCACGAGGAGGGCACCCACGAAGGTTCCTCCAAGGTAAAACAGCCCATCTGTGACATCAGAGAGCACACCATGGGTCTGTGCTCCTCCAACTGGAAGGATCCCGTCCATGAAATGTGAGGCAACATTCTATCAGCAAATCTTACCTTTTCTAGCTTGCCAACCTGTACCCTTTGCTGTAGTAGCATGCGGTGCTTTAACTGTGCCGTGTTTAATTATTTCAGTTATGCAAAAATGTATTGTTCAATAGGTCTATGTGATGTTTAAGTATGAATTGTCCACTTCAGTTTTACGAATGGCTATATTTGGTTGTTTATAGGGAGTAGATGCCTTGTTTATCTGTATTTGGTTGTTAGGTTGGTTGGGGTGAGCATTTTTTCAGTTATCGAGCAGATGCCTTGTTTATCTGTATTTGGTTCTTAGTTTGGTTGCAGTGAGCATTTGTCCAGTTATCAAGCAGATGCCTTGTTTATCTGTATTTGGTTGTTAGGTTGCTTTTTTAGCATTTATCCAGTTATCAAGCAGATGCCTTGTTAATCTTTATCTGCTTGTTAGGTTGGTTGCAGTGAGCATTTGTCAAGTTTTCAAGCATATGCCATGTTTATCTGTATTTGCTTGTTAGGTTGGTTGTGTTGGGGAACGTAGTAATTTCAAAAATTTCCTACGCACACGCAAGATCATGGTGATGCATAGCAACGAGAGGGGAGAGTGTTGTCCACATACCCTCGTAGACCGAAAGCGGAAGCGTTAGCACAACGCGGTTGATGTAGTCGTACGTCTTCACGATCCGATCGATCCAAGTACCGAACGTACGGCACCTCCGAGTTCAGCACACATTCAGCTCGATGACGTCCCGCGAACTCCGATCCAGCAGAGCTTCACGGGAGAGATCTGTCAGCACGACGGCGTGATGATGGTGATGATGTTGCTACCGACGCAGGGCTTCGCCTAAGCACCGCTACGATATGATCGAGGTGGAATATGATGGAGGGGGGCACCGCACACGGCTAAGAGATTAAGAGATCAATTGTTGTGTCTCCAAGGGCTGCCCCCCTCCCCGTATATAAAGGAGTGGAGGAGGGGGAGGGCCGGCCCTCTCTATGGCGCACCCTAGGGGAGTCCTACTCCCACTAGGAGTAGGATTCCCCTTTTCCTAGTAGAACTAGGAGCCCTTCCAAGTAGTAGGAGTAGGAGAGAAGGAAAGGGAAAAGAGAAGAGAAGGAAGGAGGGGGCGCCGCCCCTCCCCCTAGTCCAATTCGGACTAAGCCTTGGGGGGCGCGCAGCCTCCCCTCTCTCTTTCCCCTAAAGCCCAATAAGGCCCATATACTCCTCGACGAATTCCCATAACTCTCCGGTACTCGGAAAATACCCGAATCACTCGGAACCTTTTCGAAGTCCGAATATAGTCGTCCAATATATCGATCTTTACGTCTCTGGAACGCCCCAGATGTAACTTTCCATATTTGTAACTCCAACTCTTGCCATTTTCGGCTATGTGTTATGATATTCCCTCCGTGGTTGGGTTTTGTCTCTCGTTTTGCATTTTGTTCATGTCATGCATCTCATATCATGTCATCACGCGCATCACATTTGCATACGTGTTCGTCTTATGCATCCGAGCATTTTCCCCGTTGTCCGTTTTGCAATCCGGCACTCTCACATGCACCGGCGCACCCCTCTTGTCTCTTTTCATGAGCGGGTGTTAAACGTTCTCGGAATGGACCGAGGTTTGTCAAGTGGCCTTGGTACACCACCGATAGACCACCTGTCAAGTTTCGTTCCATTTGGAGGTCGTTTGATACTCCAACGGTTAACCGGGTAACCGCAAAGTCCTTTTGTGTGTTGCAGCAAACCCCCCTCCTAACAACCCAATAACCCCTCTAAGTCACCTCCATGCTCTCGGTTGTTCGATCACGATCGTGTGGGCGAAACCGCACTCCATTTGGAGTCTCCTAGCTCCCTCTACCTATAAATACACCTCCCCCTCCGAAATTTGCGTCCAAACCCTAGCCTTCTCCTCCCTCTCACCCGGCGGACATGTCCGCACGCCGTCGGACGAAACCCGCCGCCGCCCCGCTCCAGTGAGTGAGCGCCACGTGGCCTCCCGGCCGCCCGCGCCGCGCCGGCCCGCCGAGCCCGTGCCTGGCCCCCGCGACCCGCCTCCCGTGCGCCGCCCGCGTCCCTCTGCGCGCGGGGTCGCCGCCGCCCGACCGCGCTCGAGCCGCCTCCCGCGCGCCGCCCGCGCCCGCTGGTCGGCGTCCCCGCCGCCTCTCTGCCCTCGACGCCGTCCGCCGCCGCCTCCTGTCCCTCGCCGCCCCGTCGCCCCTCCGGCGAGCTCTCGCTCCGATCGCCGCCCGCCGCCCCGCCTCGACCTCGCCGCCGCCCGTGCGCCCCCGCGCCGTTCCCCGCATCAAGCGCCGCCCCAACTCCGGTCACTGCCCCCGCAAGCTCTGGCGAGATCCGCTCCCGCCGTCCTCGTCATCCGCGGCAAACCCTAGATCTGGGCGAGGTCAAAATCCTCCAAGTCCCGAAGTTTTTCATAATATGTTACCCTGTTCATCGTATTATATATCATTGCCTATTGCTCCGTTTCATGCATGTGATATATCTAAACGTTCGTCTCGAGATGCTCTTCATTTTGTTCCATTGTGCCATGGTCGTTTGAGTTCATCTTGATGCCCAAATCTCTGGGGCAAGAGTGCTATATGATGTTTACTGCTGTTACTTATCAGAACTTGGTGTTTTGTTATTTTTGTTGCATTTGATGTGTGCATCTTATGGGCATGAGCTCTACAGGTGTTTTGATCTATGCCATGCCATATTTACAGAGGTATATGCCATGTATTTTTGTGATCTATGTGGTGACTAGCACAAGCATGCAAACTAGGCTTCGTGATGTTTCTGTTTTCAGGGACTTAAAATTTTGCTAAGTCTGTGACTGCTGTTATTTTGTTGCCATGTATCCATGTGGCTACAGAGAGATCCATGCTTCTTTTGGGTATGTTCAGTAAGAATGTTTTGTAGATATAGTTATGCTCTATCCATCCATGCCCCTGTTTGCAATTATGGAGTGCCTAGCATGTCTTAATCTTGCTCTACGTTTGCTATAAACTATTTCTGGCAGAATGTTAACATGATATTCAATTTTGCCAAGGTTGTTGTAGTTGATCCATACATCCTATGAACTTGCTCTTGCCATGGTTAGCTTCATAAACATGCCATCTTTCTGTAGGTATGCTTGTTTTGTCATGAATTGCTTTGTAGTGAGTGAATCAAGATCACCAAGATGCCTTCATAATGCTGTTAATGCCATGCTCTGTTTTCTGCAAATTCTGAAACCTGTTAACAAAACTTGCTATGTTTACATAGGTGCCATCATATCTTCTGATCCTTTTTGGCTCATGGTCAGTAAGGGACTTTTGTTCTATGCATTTAGTAGATTTGTGCCATGCCTTGTTTTGCTATGTTAAGTCCTGTAGTATGTGTTTTGCTTTCTCTGAACATTGCTACCTGATGCTGTTTCAGCCATGTCCAGTATTTTCACCAAGTCTGTGAAGCTATCATCTTTTGCACTTTTGCCAGGCTTGTTTGAGCTTGTTATGGTATGATCTAGCCGTAGCTCAGTGTTCATCTTTTGTCAAGCATCTCCTATAAATTACTGCCATATGCTTTGTTGCTATGTTGGAGTGCTGTAGCATTGTTTCTTGATGCATTCTAAGTGCTATCATGCTGTTAATCGCAGAATCGTGCCATTCTTGTTTTGCTCGCCATTTGCAAGCCGTGCATCCGTTTCCGGTGATCTTTATATCGATTTCGACCGAAATCATCTCACCTTTCCAGTGGCATACTTGGTTTGCCAAGTTACTGCCTTGTTCATCCTTTTTATTCCGGAGCACGCATATGCATCGCATATCATATCCCGCATATCATGCATGTTTTGCATCATGTTGCTTGTGCATTTCCCGTGATTGATTGTGGTTCCATTGCTTGTGTTCTTGCTGTCGGTAGAGCCGGGAGACGAGTTCGTGAACGAGAAACCTGTTGAGTACACTTACGAGGATCAAGCTTTCAACAACTCTGAGAACCTTGCAGGCAAGATGACCATACCCTCGAAATCATTTCTATCTTTGCTTTGCTAGTTGTTCGTTCTATTGCTATGCTGCGCTACCTACCACTTGCTATATCATGCATCTCATATTGCCATGTCAAGCCTCTAACCATCCTTTCCTAGCAAACCGTTGTTTGGCTAAGTTATCGCTTTTGCTCAGCCCTTCTTATAGCGTTGCTAGTTGCAGGTGAAGTTGAAGTTGGTTCCATGTTGGAACATGGATACTTTTGGAATATCACAATATCTCTTATTTAATTAATGCATCTATATATTTGGTAAAGTGTGGAAGGCTCGGCCCTATGCCTGGTGTTTTGTTCCACTCTTGCCGCCCTAGTTTCCGTCATACCGGGATTATGTTCCTTGAGTTTGCGTTCCTTACGCGGTTGGGTGATTTATGGGACCCCCTTGACAGTTCGCCTTGAATAAAACTCCTCCAGCAAGGCCCAACCTTGGTTTTACCATTTGCCACCTAAGCCTTTTTCACTTGGGTTTTCGCGAGCCCGAGGGTCATCTTTATTTAAACCCCTGGGCCAGTGTTCCTCTGAGTGCTGGTCCAAACTAGAGCCACTTGCAGCGCCACCTTGGGGAAACTCGAGGGCTGGTTTTAGTTGTACGTAGTGTTCATCCAGTGTGCCCTGAGAACGAGATTTGTGCAGGTCCTATCGGGATTTGTCGGCACATCGGGCGGCTTTGCTGGACTTGTTTTACCATTGTCGAAATGTCTTGTAAACCGGGATTCCGAGACTGATCGGGTCTTCTCGGGAGAAGGTTTATCCTTCGTTGACCGTGAGAGCTTATAATGGGCTAAGTTGGGACACCCCTGCAGGCTATTATCATTCGAAAGCCATGCCCGCTGTTATGAGGCAGATGGGAATTTGTTAATGTCCGGTTGTAGAGAACTTGACACTTGACTTAATTAAAATACATCAACCGTGTGTGTAGCCGTGATGGTCTCTTTTCGGCGGAGTCCGGGAAGTGAACACGGTTCGAGTTATGCATGAACGTAAGTAGTTTCAGGATCACTTCTTGATCATTTCTAGCTTCGCGACCGTTGCGTTGCTTCTCTTCTCGCTATCATTTGCGTATGTTAGCCACCATATATGCTTAGTGCCTGCTGCAGCTCCACCTCATTACACCATCCTTTCCTATAAGCTTAACTAGTCTTGATCTCGCGGGTGTGAGATTGCTGAGTCCTCGTGACTCACTAATTCTATCAAAACAGTTGCAGGTGCCGACGATGCCAGTGCAGATGACGCAACCGAGCTCAAGTGGGAGTTCGACGAGGAACGTGGCCGTTACTATGTTTCTTTTCCTGATGATCAGTAGTGGAGCCCAGTTGGGACGATCGGGGATCTAGCATTTGGGGTTATCTTATTTTCATTTGGATTTGACCGTAGTCGGTCTATGTGTGGATTTTGGATGATGTATGAATTAATTTATGCATTGTGTGAAGTGGCGATTGTAAGCCAACTCTTGTTATCCCATTCTTGTTCATTACATGGGATTGTGTGAAGATGACCCTTCTTGCGACAATACCTACAATGCGGTTATGCCTCTACGTCGTGCCTCGACACGTGGGAGATATAGCCGCATCGTGGGCGTTATAGTCTCGACCATTTCGAGACTCCTCGTCATGTCCCCGATCTCATCCGGGACTCCGAACAACCTTCGGTACATCAAGACACATAAACTCATAATACCGATTGTCACCGAACGTTAGGCGTGCGGACCCTATGGGTTCGAGAACTATGTAGACATGACCGAGACATGTTTCCGGTCAATAACCAATAGCAGAACCTGGATGCTCATATTGGCTCCCACATATTCTACGAAGATCTCTATCGGTCAAACCGCATAACAACATACGTTGTTCCCTTTGTCATCGGTATGTTACTTGCCCGAGATTCGATCGTCGGTATCTCCATACCTAGGTCAATCTCGTTACCGGCAAGTCTCTTTACTTGTTACGTAATGCATCATCCCATAACTAACTCATTAGTCACATTGCTTGCAAGGCTTATAGTGATGTGCATTACCGAGAGGGCCCAGAGATACCTCTCCGACAATCGGAGTGACAAATCCTAATCTCGAAATACGCCAACTCAACAAATACCTTCGGAGACACCTGTAGAGCACCTCTATAATCACCCAGTTACGTTGTGGCGTTTGGTAGCACACAAAGTGTTCCTCCGGTAAACGGGAGTTGCATAATCTCATAGTCATAGGAACATGTATAAGTCATGAAGAAAGCAATAGCAACATACTAAACGATCAAGTGCTAAGCTAACGAAATGGGTCAAGTCAATCACATCATTCTCCTAATGATGTGATCCCGTTAATCAAATGACAACTCATGTCAATGGTTAGGAAACTTAACCATCTTTGATTAACGAGCTAGTCAAGTAGAGGCATACAAGTGACACTATATTTTGTCTATGTATTCACACATGTATTATGTTTCCGGTTAATTCAATTCTAGCATGAATAATTAAAATTTATCATGAAGTAAGGAAATAAATAATAACTTTATTATTGCCTCTAGGGCATATTTCCTTCAATCTCCCACTTGCACTAGAGTCAATAATCTAGATCACATCGTCATGTAATTTAACATCAATAGTTCACATCAGCATGTGATAAACACCCATAGTTCACATCGTCATGTGACAAACACCCAAAGGGTTTACTAGAGTCAGCAATCTAGTTCACATCGCCATGTGATTAACACCCAAAGAGTACAAAGGTGTGATCATGTTTTGCTTGTGAGAGAAGTTTAGTCAACGGGTCTGCCAAATTCGGATCCGTATGTATTTTGCAAATTTCTATGTCAACAATGCTCTGCACGGAGCTACTCTAGCTAATTGCTCCCACTTTCAATATGTATCCAGATTGAGATTTAGAGTCATCCGGATCAGTGCCAAAACTTGCATCGACGTAACCCTTTACGATGAACTTTTTGTCACCTCCTTAACCGAGAAACATATCCTTATCCCACTAAGGATAATTTTGACCAATGTCCAGTGATCTACTCCTAGATCACTATTGTACTCCCTTGCCAAACTCAGGGCAGGGTATACAATAGTTCTGGTACACAGCATGGCATACTTTATAGAACCTATAGCTGAGGCATAGGGAATGACTTTCATTCTCTCTCTATCTTCTGCCGTGGTCGGGTTTTGAGTCTTACTCAACTTCACACCTTGCAACACAGGCAAGAACTCTTTCTTTGACTGTTCCATTTTGAACTACTTCAAAAACTTGTCAAGGTATGTACTCATTGAAAAAATTTATCAAGCGTCTTGATCTATCTCTATAGATCTTGATGCTTAATATGTAAGCAGCTTCACCGAGGTCTTTCTTTGAAAAACTCCTTTCAAACACTCCTTTATGCTTTCCAGAAAATTCTACATCATTTCCGATCGACAATATGTCATTCACATATACTTATCAGAAAGGTTGTAGTGCTCCCACTCACTTTCTTGTAAATACTGGCTTCACCACAAGTCTGTATAAAACTATATGCTCTAATCAACTCATCAAAGCGTATATTCCAACTCTGAGATGCTTGCACCAGTCCATAGATGGATCGCTGGAGCTTGCACATTTTGTTAGCACCTTTAGGATCGACAAAACCTTCTGGTTGCATCATATACAACTCTTCATTAAGAAATCCATTAAGGAATGTAGTTTTTACATCCATTTGCCCGATTTCATAAAATGTGGCAATTTGTTAACATGATTCGGACAACTTAAGCATCGCTACGAGTGAGAAAATCTCATCATAGTCAACACCTTGAACTTTGTCAACACCTTTTTCGACAAGTCTAGCTATGTAGATAGTAACACTACTATCAGCGTCTGGCTTCCTCTTGAAGATCCATTTATTTCCTATGGCTTGCCGATCATCGGGTAAGTCAACCAAAGTCCACACTTTGTTCTCATACATGGATCCCATCTCAGATTTCATGGCCTCAAGCCATTTCGCGGAATCTGGGCTCATCATTGCTTCCTCATAGTTCGTAGGTTCGTCATGGTCAAGTAACATGACCTCCAGAATAGGATTACCGTACCACTCTGGTGCGGATCTCACTCTGGTTGACCTATGAGGTTCGGTAGTAACTTGATCTGAAGTTACATGATCATCATCATTAGCTTCCTCACTAATTGGTGTAGGAGTCACAAGAATAGATTTCTGTGATGAACTACTTTCCAGTGAGGGAGCAGGTACAGTTACCTCATCAAGTTCTACTTTCCTCCCACTCACTTCTTTCGAGAGAAACTCCTTCTCTAGAAAGGATCCATTCTTAGCAACAAATGTCTTGCGTTTGGATCTGTGATAGAAGGTGTACCCAACTGTCTCCTTTGGGTATCCTATGAAGACACATTTCTCCGATTTGGGTTTGAGCTTATCAGGATGAAACTTTTTCACATAAGCATCGCAATCCCAAACTTTAAGAAATGACAACTTTGGTTTCTTGCCAAACCACAGTTCACACGGTGTCGTCTCAACAGATTTAGATGGTGCCCTTTTTTAACGTGAATGCAACTGTCTCTAATGCATAACCCCAAAACGATAGTGGTAAATCGGTAAGAAACATCATAGGTTGCACTATATCCAATAAAGTATGGTTATGACATTCGGACACACCATTATGCTGTGGTGTTCCAGGTGGCATGAGTTTGTGAAACTATTCCACATTGTTTTAATTGAAGGCCAAACTCGTAACTCAAATATTTGCCTCTACGATCACATCGTAGAAACTTTATTTTCTTGTTATGCTAATTCTCTACTTCACTCTGAAATTCTTTGAACTTTTCAAATGTTTCAAACTTATGTTTCATCAAGTAGATATACCCATATCTGCTCAAATCATCCGTGAAGGTCATAAAACAATTATACCCGTCGTGAGCCTCGAGACTCATTGGACCGCATACATCGGTATGTATTATTTCCAACAAGTCAGTGGCTCGCTCCATTGTTCCGGAGAACGGAGTCTTAGTCATCTTGCCCATGAGGCATGGTTCGCAAGTATCAACTGATTCATAATCAAGTGATTCCAAAAGCCAATCAGCATGGATTTTCTTCATGCGCTTTACACCAATATGACCTAAACGGCAGTGCCACAAATAAGTTGCACTATCATTATTAACTTTGCATCTTTTGGTTTCAATATTATGAATATGTGTATCACTACGATCGAGATCCAACAAATCATTTTCATTGGGTGTATGACCATAGAAGGTTTTATTCATGTAAACAGAACAACAATTATTCTCTAACTTAAATGAATAACCGTATTGCAATAAACATGATCAAATCATATTCATGCTCAACGCAAACACCAAATAACACTTATTTAGTTTCAACACTAATCCCAAAAGTATAGGGAGTGTGCGATGATGATCATATCAATCTTGGAACCACTTCCAACACACATCGTCACTTCACCCTTAACTAGTCTCTGTTCATTCTGCAACTCCCGTTTCGAGTTATTAATCTTAGCAACTGAACTAGTATCAAATACTAAGGGGTTGCTATAAACACTAGCAAAGTACACATCAATAACATGTATATCAAATATACCTTTGTTCACTATGCCATCCTTCTTATCCGCCAAGTATCTAGGGTAGTTCCACTTCTAGTGACCAGTTCCTTTGCAGTAGAAGCACTTAGTCTCAGGCCTAGGTCCAGACTTGGGCTTCTTCACTTGAGCAGCAACTCGCTTGCCGTTCTTCTTGAAGTTCCCCTTCTTCTCTTTGCCCTTTTCTTGAAACTAGTGGTCTTGTTAACAATCAACACTTGATGCTTTTCTTGATTTCTACCTTCGTCGATTTCAGCATTACGAAGAGCTTGGGAATCGTTTTCGTTATCCCTTGCATATTATAGTTCATCACGAAGTTCTAGCAACTTGGTGATAGTGACTAGAGAACTTTGTCAATCACTATCTTATATGGAAGATTAACTCCCACTTGATTCAAGTGATTGTAGTACTAAAACAATCTGAGCACATGCTTACTGGTTGAGCTATTCTCCTCCATCTTGTAGGCAAAGTAATGTTAGAGGTCTCATACCTCTCGACACGGGCATGAGTATGAAATACCAATTTCAACTCTTGGAACATCTTATATGCTCCATGGCGTTCAAAACATTTTTGAAGTCCTGGTTCTAAGCCGTAAAGCTTGGTGCACGAAACTATCAAGTAGTCATCATACCGAGCTTTTGTCAAAATGTTCATAACGTCTGCATCTGCTCCTGCAACAGTTCTGTCACCTAGCGGTGCATCGAGGACATAATTCTTCTGTGTAGCAATGAGGATAATCCTCAGATCACGGAGCTAGAACGCATTTTTGCTACTAACATCTTTCAACTTATTTTTTCTCTATTAACATATCAAAAATTTAACGGGGAACAACATCGCGAGCTATTGATCTACAACATAGATATGCAAATACTACCAGGACTAAGTTCATGATAAATTTAAGTTCAATTAATCATATTACTTAAGAACTCCCACTTAGATAGACATCCCTCTAATCATCTAAGTGATCACGTGATCCAAATCAACTAAACCATGTCAAATCATCATGTGAGATGGAGTAGTTTTCAATGGTGAACATCACTATGTTGATCATCTACTATATGATTCAGGTTGACCTTTCGGTCTCAGTGTTCCGAGGCCATATCTGCATATGCTAGGCTCGTCAAGTTTAACCCGAGTATTCTGCGTGTGCAAAACTGGCTTGCACCCGTTGTAGATGAACGTATAGCTTATCACACGCGATCATCACGTGGTGTCTCGGCACGACGAACTTTGGCAACGTGCATACTCAGGGAGAACACTTTTATCTTGAAATTTAGTGAGAGATCATCTTATAATACTACCGCCAATCAAAGCAAAATAAGATGCATAAAAGATAAACATCACATGCAATCAATATAAGTGATATCATATGGCCATCATCATCTTGTGATTGTGATCTTCATCTCCGAAGCACCGTCATGATCACCATCGTCACCGGTGCGACACCTTAATCTCCATCGTAGCATCGTTGTCGTCTCGCCAACTATTGCTTCTACGACTATCGCTAACGCTTAGTGATAAAGTAAAGCAATTACAGGGCGATTGCATTGCATACAATAAAGCGACAACCATATGGCTCCTGCCAGTTGCCGATAACTCGGTTACAAAACATGATCATCTCATACAAAAAAATATAGCACCATGCCTTGACCATATCACATCACAACATGCCCTGCAAAAACAAGTTAGACGTCCTCTACTTTGTTGTTGCAAGTTTTACGTGGCTGCTACGGGCTGAGTAAAAACCGTTCTTACCTACGCATCAAAACCACACCGATAGTTCGTCAAGTTAGTGCTGTTTTAACCTTCTCAAGGACCGGGCGTAGCCACACTCGGTTCAACTAAAGTTGGAGAAACTGACACCCGCCAGCCACCTGTGTGCAAAGCACGTCGTTAGAACCAGTCTCGCGTAAGCGTACGCGTAATGTCGGTCCGGACCGCTTCATCCAACAATACCGCCAAACTAAAGTATGACATGCTGGTGAGCAGTATGACTTGTATCGCCCACAACTCACTTGTGTTCTACTCGTGCATATAACATCTACGCATAAAACCAGGCTCTGATACCACTGTTGGGGAACGTAGTAATTTCAAAATTTTCCTACGCACACGCAAGATCATGGTGATGCATAGCAACGGGAGGGGAGAGTGTTGTCCACGTACCCTCGTAGACCAAAAGCGAAAGCGTTAGCACAACGCGGTTGATGTAGTCGTACATCTTCATGATCCGACCGATCCAAGTACCAAACGTACGGCACCTCCGAGTTCAGCACACGTTCAGCTCGATGACGTCCCGCGAACTCCGATCCAGCAGAGCTTCACGGGAGAGTTCCGTCAGCACAACGGCGTGATGACCGTGATGATGTTGCTACCGACGCAGGGCTTCGCCTAAGCACTGCTACGATATGATCGAGGTGGAATATGGTGGAGGGGGGCACCGCACACGGCTAAGAGATCAAGAAATCAATTGTTGTGCTCCAAGGGGTGCCCCCCTCCCCGTATATAAAGGAGTGAAGGAGGGGGAGGGCCGGCCCTCTCTATGGCGCGCCATAGGGGAGTCCTACTCCCACCGGCTGTAGGATTCCCCTTTTTCTAGTAGAACTAGGAGCCCTTCCAAGTAGTAGGAGTAGGAGAGAAGGAAAGGGAAAAGAGAAGAGAAGGAAGGAGGGGGCGCCGCCCCTCCCCCTAGTCCAATTCGGACTAAGCCTTGGGGGGGCGCAGCCTCCCCTCTCTCTTTCCCCTAAAGTCCAATAAGGCCCATATACTCCTCGGCGAATTCCCGTAACTCTCCGGTACTCCGAAAAATACACGAATCACTCGGAACCTTTCCGAAGTCCGAATATAGTCGTCCAATATATCGATCTTTACGTCTCGACCATTTCGAGACTCCTCGTCATGTCCCCGATCACATCCGGGACTTTGAACTACCTTCCGGACATCAAAATACATAAACTCATAATACCGATCGTCACCGAACGTTAAGCATGCAGACCCTACGGGTTCGAGAACTATGTAGACATGACCGAGACATGTTTCCGGTCAATAACCAATAGCAGAACCTGGATGCTCATATTGGCTCCCACATATTCTACGAAGATCTTTATCGGTCAAATCGCATAACAACATACATTGTTCCCTTTGTCATCGGTATGTTACTTGCCCGAGATTCGATCGTCGGTATCTCAAAACCTAGTTCAATCTCGTTACCGGCAAGTCTCTTTACTCGTTACGTAATGCATCATCCCGTAACTAACTCATTAGTCACATTGCTTGCAAGGCTTATAGTGATGTGCACTACCGAGAGGGCCCAGAGATACCTCTTCGACAATCGGAGTGACAAATCCTAATCTCGAAATACGCCAACTCAACAAATACCTTCGGAGACACCTGTAGAGCACCTTTATAATCACCCAGTTACGTTGTGACGTTTGGTAGCACACAAAGTGTTCCTCCGGTAAACGGGAGTTGCATAATCTCATAGTCATATGAACATGTATAAGTCATGAAGAAAGCAATAGCTACATACTAAACGATCAAGTGCTAAGCTAACGAAATGGGTCAAGTCAATCACATCATTCTCCTAATGATGTGATCCCATTAATCAAATGACAACTCATGTCAATGGTTAGGAAACTTAACCATCTTTGATTAACGAGCTAGTCAAGTAGGGGCATACTAGTGACACTATATTTTGTCTATGTATTCACACATGTATTATGTTTCCGGTTAATACAATTCTAGCATGAATAATAAACATTTATCATGAAATAAGGAAATAAATAATAACTTTATTATTGCCTCTAGGGCATATTTCCTTCAGGTTGCAGTGAGACTCTGTCCAGTTTTCAATGGCTATATTTGGTTGTTATACTGGTCATTTATGCCTTGTTTATTTCAGTCATTCATAATGTGTTGTTCATTATGTGCAAGTCGGAACTGTGCCGCTCGACTATATCAAGACCAGTTTGAACGGCTATATTTGGTTCTAGTTATTCCTGGTGTAGTTAACACATGCCCTTTATTTCAGTTTTACACATTTATCCAGTGTGATGTTTAAGCATTACCTACGTTCTATTCATTTTCAACAATACCAGTTTGAATTGCAATATTTGATGGCTGTTAAGCCTGCTGTCGGTAACATTGCCTTCCATTTTATATCTGCTTTAACGGCATGCTGAAACCAACACATTCAAGCTATCATTTGGAGATGATGTTGTTTACCTTTGCTATATTTGTTTGATGTTAAGGTTGCTGTACTTATCATGCCTTTCCACTACTTATGCAAGACAACAACTGGAGTGGCCACCATTTTCCGCCGAGGTTAGCTTCATCCCTCGGCTTGTACTCCCCCCGCCATTCCATAATGTAGTGCATATAGATCCAGGCCTGGACACTAGTTAGCTTCTAATATTGACTTGTTGCTTGTAGGCACATATGCCCTTGGTAAGGATCCACACATCAACCCTTTTTGCGTATGGGGCAATGAGATATTGATGAACAAGCATCAAGTGAGGAAACTGATAAGGATTATTAGCAAAAAGATATGAATGGTGGCAAGCAAATTATTTGTTTATGCTCTATCCAACACAACAGCGAGCTGTAGGATGGTAACTACAAACTCTGCAGCCTTCTCATTTTACTGCCCATATGAGTGGTTCCCGAAGCAGTTCACTCAAGATTTCCTCGCAAAGTACATGATTGGTGGACACACAATGAAGGTTAAAGTATTTCATCCAGACTACAATGAGCATCGAGAAGTCCTAATGAAGACAGTGAAGGATGGATGGGCAGCCATCACAAGGGGTTGGCCTAGAGTCATGCGCGCATTACGCATGGAGGAGGGCACAATATGGGCATTCCACTTCACCTTCTCCAGCAACCAGAATGTCTTTCGCCTCTCTCTTTACAGTCTTTAGTACAACTGTGGTTCATCATTCTTTACTTGGTGCTTGTGTAGTTCTTCAGTATATGTACTTATGCATCGAATTATGCATTCATGGTTGAACCTATATTTGTAATAAACATGGTTGGATATGAAATAAGTGATTGCCTACTTTCAAATTCAAAACATGTGATTTTTAAATTAGGGATTAATTAGGTATTACACTGCACACGGTTTGCGAAAGCAAAACTTCTGCGATATACGTGGAGGTCAGAAACGTTTCTAGGATCCACCACGCGTGCGATCAATCTCCACTGCACACACGACTTTCTCTTGAAAACTGTTTGCGTTAGGCCACCTTGCGCAAACGTTTACCACATAAAAACTGTGTGTGGTGGACAGCCTTTGCCACAAAGTTTTTTCTACGCACCGTGTGTGATGCATTCAATAATGCAAACGATAAAATTATTAATATCGTGTGCATTGGCAATGCTATCACAAATGATTCAATGGGAAAAATTGTGTGTGATGTACCTGTGAACGGAAACATTTTCTTTCGAGCGACTGGGTGGGATGTACATACGAACGGAAATGTTTAGCGGGGACTGACTGTGTAGGATGTACTTGCGACCGGAAACAATTTCGCCTGTATAATTGTATTTTTTAGCTCTACTGTACGTATTTCCGTATTTGAGCGCTCGCCGGTCGCACACGAACTCATTTTGCCGACCGTGTGTGCCAGGAGGGCATATCCCCGATGGTTACTTGGTCGTGTGGGAAGGACCCCCCTATCGTCCACACTCACTTAACGACGATTCCAAATGCCGTCGTGGAAAGGGGTTAAAAACCGTTTGTATAACACCGACACGCACTAGTGTAGATAGATCTTGCGTGATCTTAGGATTTTTTTTAAATTGCATGCTACGTTCCCCAACAGTGGCATCCGAGCCAGGTCTATGCGTAGATGATATGCACGAGTAGAACACAAAGAGTTGCGGGCGATCATAGTCATACTGTTTACCACCAACATCTTATTTTGATTCGGCGGTATTGTTGGATGAAGCGGCCTGGACCAACCTTACATGACCACGTTCATGAGACCGGTTCCACCGACAGACATGCAACTTGTTTTGCACAAAGGTGGCTGGCGGGTGTCTGTTTCTCCAACTTTACCTGAATCGAATTTGATTACGGCCAGTCCTTGTTCAAGGTTAAGACAACAAACTTAACGAAGCATCGTTGTGGTTTTGATGCGTAGGTAAGAACAATTCTTGCTAGAAGCCTGTAGCAGCCACGTAAAACTTGCAACAACAAAATAGAGGACATCTAACTTGTTTTTGCAGGGCATGTTGTGATGTGATATGGTCAAGACATGATGTGATATACGTTATTGTATGAGATGATCATGTTTTGTAAAAGTTGTCGGCAACTGGCAGGAGCCTTATAGTTGTCACTTTATTGTATGAAATGCAATCACCATGTAATTGCTTTACTTTATCACTATGCGTTAGCGATAGTTGTAGAAGCAATAGTTGGCGAGACGACAATGACGCTACGATGGAGATCAAGGTGTCCAGCCGGTGACGATGGAGATCATGACGGTGCTTTGGAGATGGAGATCAAAGACACAAGATGATGATGGCCATATCATGTCACATATTTTGATTGCATGTGATGTTTATCTTTTATGCATCTTATTTTGCTTAGTATGGTGGTAGCATTATAAGATGATCCCTCACTAAATTTCAAGGTATAAGTGTTCTCCCTGAGTATGCACCGTTGCGACAGTTCGTCGTGCCGAGACACCACATGATGATCGGGTGTGATAAGCTCTACGTTCACATACAACGGGTGCAAGACAGTTTTGCACGTGCAGAATACTCAGGTTAAACTTGACGAGCTTAGCATGTACAGACATGGCCTCGGAACACTGAGATCGAAAGGTCGAACGTGAATCATATACTAGATATGATCAACATAGAGATGTTCACCATTGAAAACTACTCCATCTCACGTGATGATCGGACATGGTTTAGTTGATATGGATCACGTGATCATTTAGATGACTCAAGGGATGTCTATCTAGGTGGGAGTTCTTAAGTAATATGATTAATTGAACTTAATTTATCATGAACATAGTCCTGATAGTATTTCCATATCTATGTTGTAGATCAATAGCTCGCGTTTAGCTCCCTGTTTTATTTTTGATATGTTCCTAGAGAAAACTAAGTTGAAAGATGATAGTAGCAATGATGCGGACTGGGTCCGTGATCTGAGGATTATCCTCATTGCTGCACAGAATAATTATGTCCTTGATGCACCAGTAGGTGGCAGACCTATTGCAGGAGCAGATGCAGACGTTATGAACGTTTGACAAGCTCGGTATGATGACTACTTGATAGTTTAGTGCGCCATGCTTTATGACTTAGAATCGGGACTTCAAAAACGTTTTGAACGCCACGGAGCATATGAGATGTTCCAAGAATTGAAATTAGTATTTCAGACTCATGCCCATGTCGAGAGGTATGAGACCTCTAACAAGTACTTTGCCTATAAGATGGAGGAGAATAGCTCAGCCAGTGAGCATGTACTCAGAATGTCTGGGTACTACAATCACTTGAATCAAGTGGGAGTTAATCTTCTAGATAATATAGTGATTGAAAGAGTTCTCTAGTCACTATCACAAAGTTACTAGAACTTCATGATGAACTATAATATGCAAGGGATGACGAACACAATTCGCAAGCTCTTCGCGATGCTGAAATCAAGAAGGTAGAATCAAGAAAGAGCATCAAGTGATGATGGTTGACAAGACCACTAGTTTCAAGTAAAAGGGCAAGGGAAAGAAAAGGAACTTCAAGTAGAATGGCAAGCAAGTTTTCACTCCCGTGAAGAAGCCCAAAGCTAGACCTAAGCCTGAAACTAAGGGCTTCTACTGCAAAGGGAATGGTCACTAAAAACGGAACTACCCCAAATACTTGGCAAATAAGAAGGATTGCAAAGTGAACAAAGGTATATTTGATATAAATGTTATTGATGTGTACTTTACTAGTGTTCATAGTAACCCCAGGGTATTTGATACTTGTTCAGTTGCTAAGATTGGTAACTCAAAACAGGAGTTGCAAAATGAACAAAGATTAGTTAAGGACGAGGTGACGATGTGTGTTGGAAGTGATTCCAAGGTTGATAAGATCACCATCGCACACTCCCTCTACCTTCGGGATTAGTGTTGGACCTAAATAAATGTTATTTGGTGTTTGCGTTAAGCATGACTATGATTGGATCATGTTTGTTGCGATACGGTTATTCATTTAAGTCAGAGAATAATTGTTGTTCTATTTACATGAATAAAACCTTCTATGGTCATACACCCAATGTAAATGGTTTATTGAATCTCGATCGTAGTGATACACATATTCATAATATTGATGCCAAAAGATGCAAGTTGATAATGATAGTGCAACATATTTGTGGCACTACCGTTTAGGTCATATTGGTGTAAAGCGCATGAAGAAACTCCATGCAGATGGGCTTTTGGAATCACTTGATTATGAATCATTTGATACTTGCGAACCATGCCTCATAGGCAAGATGACTAAAACTCCATTCTTCGGAACATTGGAGCGAGCTGATGACTTATTGGATATAATACATATCGATGTATGCAGTCCGATGAGTATTGAAGCACGCGGCGGGTATCGTTATTTTCTGACCTTCACATATGATCTAAGCAGATATGGGTATATCTAATTGATGAAACACAAGTCTGAAACATTTGAAAAGTTCAAAAAAAATTCAGAGTGAAGTGGAGAATCATCGTAACAACAAAATAAAGCTTCTACGATCTGATCGCGGAGGCGAATATTTGAGTTACGAGTTTAGCCTTCATTTAAAGCAATGTGGAATAGTTTCACAACTCACGCCACCTGGAACACCATAGTGTAATGGTGTGTTCGAATGTCATAACCATACTTTATTAGATATGGTGCGATCTACGATGTCTCTTACCGATTTACCACTATCGTTTTAGGGTTATGCATTAGAAGACAACTACATTCACGTTAAATAGGGCACCATCTAAATCCGTTGAGATGACACCGTATGAACTGTGGTTTCGCAAGAAACCTAAGCTGTCATTTCTTAAAGTTTGAGGTTGCGATGCTTATGTCAAAAAGCTTTAGCCTGATAAGCTCGAACCCAAATCGGAGAAATGTGTCTTCATAGGATACCCAAAAGAAACTGTTGGGTACACCTTCTATCAAAGATCCAAAGGCAAGATCTTTGTTGCTAAGAATGGATCCTTTCTAGAGAAGGAGTTTCTCTCGAAAGAAGTGAGTGGGAGGAAAGTAGAACTTGATGAGGTAATTGTACCTTCTCATTGGAAAGTAGCTCATCACAGAAAATTGTTCCCGTGATGCCTACACCAAATAGAGAGGAAGCTAATGATAATGATCATGAAACTTCAGATCAAGTTACTACCGAACCTCGTAGGTCAACCAAAGTACGTTCCGCATCAGAGTGGTACGGTAATCCTGTTCTGGAAGTCATGTTACTAGACCATGACGAACTTACAAACTATGAGGAAGCGATGATGAGCCCAGATGTCGATAAATGGCTTGAGGCCATGAAATCTGAGATAGGATCCATGTATGAGAACAAAGTGTGGACTTTTGTGGACTTGCCCGATGATCGGCAAGCCATTGAGAATAAATGGATCTTCAAGAGGAAGACGGAAGCTGATGGTAGTGTTACTATCTACAAAGCTCGACTTGTCGCAAAAGGTTTTTCGACAGGTTCAAGGTGTTGACTACGATGAGATTTTCTCACTCATAGTGATGCTTAAGCCTATCCGAATCATGTTAGCAATTGCCACATTTTATGAAATCTGGCAAATGGATGTCAAAACTGCATTCCTTAATGGATTTTTTAAAGAAGAGTTGTATATGATGCAACCAAAAGGTTTTGTCGATCCTAAAGGTTCTAACAAAGTGTGCAAACTCCAGCGGTCCATCTATGGACTGGTGCAAGCATCTCGGAGTTGGAATATATGCTTTGATAAGGTGATCAAAGCATATGGTTTTATACAGACTTATGGTGAAGCCTGTATTTACAAGAAAGTGAGTGGGAGCTCTGTAGCATTTCTTATATTATATGTGGAAGACATATTGTTGATTGGAAATGATATAGAATTTCTGGATAGCATAAAAGGATACTTGAATAAGAATTTTTCAATAAAAGACATCAATGAAGCTACTTATATATTGGGCATCAAGATCTATAGGGATAGATCGAGATGCTTAATGGGACTTTCACAAAGCACATACCTTGACAAGATTTTGAAGAAGTTCAAAATGGATCAGTCAAAGAAAGGGTTCTTGCCTGTGTTGCAAGGTGTGAAGTTGAGTAAGACTCAAAGCCCGACCACGGCAAAAGATAGAGAGAGAATGAAAGTCATTCCCTATGCCTCAGCCATACGTTCTATAAAGTATGTCATGTTGTGTACCAGACCTATTGTATACCTTGCCATGAGTTTGGCAATGGAGTACAATAGTGATCTAGGAGTAGATCGATGGACAGCGGTCAAAATTATCCTTAGAGGACTAAGGAAAGATTTCTCGGTTATGGAGGTGATAAAGAGTTCGTCGTAAAGAGTTACGTTGATGCAAGCTTTGACACCGATCTGGATGACTCTGAGTGTAGATCTGGATACATATTGAAAGTGGGAGCAATTAGCTAGAGTAGCTCCATGCAGAGCATTGTAGACATTGAAATTTGCAAAATACATACAGATCTGAATGTGGCAGACCCATTGACTAAAATTCTCTCACAAGCAAAACATGATCACACCTTAGTACTATTCGGTTATTAAACACATGGCGATGGGAACTATATTATTGACTCTAGTAAACCCTTTGAGTGTTGGTCACATGGCGATGTAAACTACGGGTGTTAATCACATAAAGATGTGAACTATTGGTGTTAAATCACATGGCGATGTGAACTAGATTATTGACTCTAGTGCAAGTGGGAGACTGAAGGAAATATGCCCTAGAGGAAATAATAAAGTTGTTATTTTATATTTCCTTATATCATGATAAATGTTTATTATTCATGCTAGAATTGTATTAACCGGAAACTTGATACATGTGTGAATACATAGACAAAATAAAGTGTCCCTAGTATGCCTCTACTTGACTAGCTCGTTAATCAAAGATGGTTAAGTGTCCTGACCATAGACATGTGTTGTCATTTGATGAACGGGATCACATCATTAGGAGAATGATGTGATGGACAAGACCCATCCGTTAGCTTAGCATAATCATCGTTAAGTTTTATTGCTATTGCTTTCTTCATGACTTATACATATTCCTTTGACTATGAGATTATGCAACTCCCGAATACCGGAGGAACACCTTGTGTGCTATCAAATGTCACAACGTAACTGGGTGATTATAAAGATGCTCTACAGGTGTCTCCGAAGGTGTTTGTTGGCTTGGCATAGATCGAGATTAGGATTTTTCACTCCGAGTATCAGAGAGATATCTCTAGGCCCTCTCGGTAATGCACATCATGATAAGCCTTGCAAGCAATGTGACAAATGAGTTAGTTACAGGATGATGCATTACAGAATGGGTAAAGAGACTTTCCGGTAACGAGATTGACTAGGTATGAGGATACCGACGATCGAACCTCGGGAAAGTAACATACCGATGACAAAGGGAATGACGTATGTTGTCATTGCGGTTTGACCGATAAAGATCTTCATAGAATATATAGGAACCAATATCAGCATCTAGGTTCCGCTGTTGGTTATTGATCGGAGATGTGTCTCGGTCATGTCTACATAGTTCTCGAACCCGTAGGGTCCGCACGCTTAACGTTCGATGACGATTTGTATTATGAGTTGTGTGTTTTGGTGACCAAAGATTGTTCGAAGTCCCGGATGAGATCACGGACATGACGAGGAGTCTTGAAATGGTCGAGAGGTAAAGATTGATATATTGGACGATAGTATTCGAACACCGTAATGGTTTCGGAGTATTTCGGATATTTATCGGAGTACCGAGGGGTTACCGGAACCCCTCTGGGAAAGTAATGGGCCTACATGGGCCATAGGGGAGAGAGAGGGCAGCCCACAAGGGGTGGCGCCCCCCCCCCATGGGCAGTCCGAATTGACAAGGGGAGGGGGCGCGGCCCCCCTTTCCTTCTCCCTCTCCCTCTCCTTCCCCCTTTCCCCTCCGAAAGAAGGAAGGGGCCGACTAGGACTAGGAGTCCAAGTCGGTTTTCCCCCCACTTGGCGCGCCCCTAGGGCCGGCCTCCTCCCCTCCTCCTTTATATACGGGGGCAGGGGGCACCCAAAGCACATCAATTGTTCTCTTAGCCGTGTGCGGTGCCCCCCTCCATAGTTTACTCCTCCGGTCATATTGTCGTAGTGCTTAGGCGAAGCCCTGCGCGGATCACATCACCATCACCGTCACCACACCGTCGTGCTGACGAAACTCTCCCTCGACACTTTGCTGGATCAAGAGTTCGAGGGACGTCATTGAGCTGAACGTGTGTAGAACTCGGAGGTGCCGTCCGTTCGGTGCTTGATCGGTTGGATCGCGAAGACGTTCGACTACATCAACCACATTAAGCTAACGCTTCCGCTTTCGGTCTATGAGGGTACATGGACACACTCTCCCCCTCTCGTAGCTATGCATCTCCTATATAGATCTTGCGTGATCGTAGGAATTTTTTTGAAATTGCATGATACGTTCCCCAACAAGAAAAGCAGGTGGCAACTCAATATCATAACTTCTAATAGGTACATTCAAATAGTTAGCAAAACGAGTTGCATAAATCCCACCAAATAAATCTCCATCTTTAGCATTAAGATGTAGCCTTTTAGCAATAATGGCCCCCAAATTATATCGTTTATCACCTAACACCGCACACTTGAGGACACTAAGATCTGGGGCTCAAACGTGGCCAAGCTCATGTTTACCATTAATGCACCTACCGATAAAGAGAGCAAAATAATGTATGGCAGGAAAGTGAATGCTTCATACGGTTGCTTGTGTGATATTTCTAGTTTCTCCAACAATGAAACAAGCAAGGAAATCATTATATTCAGATTTGTGAGGCTCACTAAGAGTACCCCATTACGGAATTTTACATGCATTACAAAAGTCTTCTAGGTCCATGGTATAAGATTCATCGTAAAGATCAAACTGGATAATAAGAGTATTGCGCTTGGATGAAAACTCAAACCTCCGCACGAAGGAATTAGTGAGATAATAATTCTGTAAGCATTGGTCCGATAAGAAATCCTCGAGGCCAGCATTTTGTATGTACGCATAGAATTTATCCTTGAAACCTGCACGATCCATAAATTCATCCGATGGCCATTCACACGGCTTCACTTGAGCTTCCCTTGGTGGTTCAAGGTCCTGCTCACGAATCGCAGGCCATGGTCCTTGCTTCCTCGAAGAACCACCTTGGTACATTTTCCTAGACATTTTTCTTCCTCTGAAAAATTTCTGAAATTTTTAGTGACTCAAAATAAAAGTGAACCAAACTCAACAAAATTGATAGCAACTACTCCCACAAGTGCCTAGAAGCTATATCATGCATCAAAACCACTTTGAACCATATAAAATTTTCATGCAAGCTCAAGAACAAGGTCACCACAGCAGCAAAAATTTGCAATGAATGGAGCACCAGAACAAAAACTAATTGGACCATTGGAGGAGTCACATACCGAAGAACAATCCCCCAAAGCAGATTTGCGAATAGAGCTTTGAGCAAGGAGATCGAAAAAGGCAGCAAGATGAGCAAGAACACGAGTTTGAGCAATGGAGTGATTTTTTCTGGAGGAAGAAGGAGTGGATGGGTGCTAGAATAAGTGGAGGGGGCCACGTGGGGCCCACAAGGTCAGGGGCGCGCCCTCCACCCTTGTGGCCAGCTGGCGAGGCCCCCTGGTGTGTTCTTTGCACCAGAAATTCTAAAATATTCTAAAAATAATCATACTAAATTTTCAGGGCATTTGGAGAACTTTTATTTTCGGGACATTTTTTATTGCAGGGATAATTCAAAAAACAGACGGAAAATACTATTTTTGCTTTATTTATTGTAATTAACAGAAAGTAAAATACGGGTACAGAGAGTTGTTCCTTCTAAATTCATCCATCTCATGCTCATCAAAAGGAATCCATTAACAAGGTTGATCAAGTCTTATTAACAAACTTCTTCCGAATGACATGAAATCGGAGAATTTTCGAATAACACTAGGTTACCTCAACGGGGATATGCATATCCCCAACAATAAGAATATCATATTTCTTTTTGACAGTAGGAAGAGGGAATTCAAAACCTCCAATAGTAATAGTTGAAAATTTTCCAATAGAATTGATACTATGAACTTGAGGTTGTTTCTTCGGAAAGTGTACCGTATGCTCATTATCATTAACATGAAAAGTGACATTGCCTTTGTTGCAATCAATAACAGCCCCTGCAGTATTCAAAAAGGGTCTACCAAGGATGATCGACATATTGTCGTCCTCGGGAATATCAAGAATAACAAAGTCCGTTAAGATAGTATCGTTTGCAACCACGACAGGCACATCCTCACAAATACCGATGGGTATAGCAGTTGATTTATCAGCCATTTGCAAAGAAATTTCAGTAGGTGTCAACTTATTCAAATCAAGTCTACGATACAAAGATAAAGGCATAACACTAACACCGTCTCCAAGATCACATAAAGCAATTTTAACGAAGTTTCTTTTAATGGAGCATGGTATAGTTGGTACTCTTGGATCTCCAAGTTTCTTTGGTATTCCACCCTTAAAAGTATAATTAGCAAGCATGGTGGAAATTTTAGCTTCTGGTATCTTTCTTTTATTAGTAACAATATCTTTCATATACTTAGCATATGGAGGCATTTTAAGCATATTAGTCAAAAGAATACGCAAAAAGATAGGTCTAATCATTTCAACAAAGCACTCAAAATCCTCATCATCCTTTTTCTCGGATGGCTTAGGAGGAAAGGGCATGGGTTTCTGAACCCATTGTTCTCTTTCTTTACCATGTTTCCTAGCAACAAAATCTCTCTTATCATAACGTTGATTCTTTGATTGTGGGTTATCAAGATCAACAGCAGGTTCAATCTCTACATCATTATCATTACTAGGTTGAGCATCAACATGAACATCATTATTAACATTATCACTAGGTTCATGTTCATCACCAGATTGTGTTTCAGCATCAGAAATAGAAATATCATTGGGATTCTCAGGTGTATCAATAGCAGGTTCACTAGCATGCAAAGTCCTGTCAGTTTTCTTCTTCTTTTTAGTACGAGGACTAGGTGCATCAGTGTTAGTTCTCTGAGAATCCTGCTCAACTCTCTTAGGATGGCCCTCATGATACAAAGGTTCCTGGGTCATCTTACCACGTCGATTCATAACCCTAACAGCATTATCATTATTCTTACTATTCAACTCATTAAGAAAATCATCTTGAGCTTTAAGTACTTGTTCTACTTGAGTTGTTTCCATGGAAGCATGTTTACTAATAAGCTTAAGATCATTAACAGTTCTACTCGTATAATCACCCAAGTGGTCAAGCATGTAAGCATTACGTTTCAATTGTCTACTAACATAAGCATGTAATAATGTTGGTTCAGACCTTTATGGGCTTTTTGGGCATATGACATTGTGTGTCATGTGGTTTGGGGACTTGTTTATGATCTTTATTTATGAATACTCAATGTAGAAGCTGGAATGTCCTGTGCTGGAATGTCAGGGGTTTAAACTCTGAGACTAGGCAAAGAGCTGTTAGACAAAAGATAGATGAAAGTCACAGTGCTATTGCTTGTCTGCAAGAAACTAAATGTGCTTCATTCGATTCCAGAACAATTAAAAGCTTTTTCCCCAAGAGATTTGACAGCTTTGCTTTCTCTCCTTCTTTGGGGGCCTCTGGTGGAATTCTAGTTGTTTGGAACTCATCTATTTTTGATGGGACTTTATTGCAAGTCCAACAATTTGCAGTGGTGATTGAGTTTGTTTCTAGGCAAAACAATGAGAGGTGGACACTTGTGGTTGTTTATGGTCCTTGTCAGGGGGGAAGCTAGGGATAATTTTGTAACCTGGATGTATCACCTGAATATTCATGTGGATGAAAATTGGCTGCTACTGGGGGATTTTAATTTCTTGCGTTCTTTGGATAACAGAAACCTACCTGGTGGTGATTTGAATGACATGTTCATCTTTAATGAGATTATTGGGCACTTAGGTCTTTTGGAATTGCCCATCAAAGGCAGATCTTACACTTGGTCCAATATGCAGGATACTCCACTGCTTGAGCAGCTAGACTGGTTCTTCACTTCTGTTGATTGGATATCCGACTATCCCATGACTGAGGTGCTACCTCTTGCTAGAACTGCATCTGACCATGTGCCTTGTGTGGTTACAATCAAAACTTCTATTCCCAAGTCTAATCTTTTTAGGTTTGAGAATTATTGGCTGGAGCTGGAGGGTTTTATGGATTGTGTTGATTCTTCATGGCAAAAACAATCCAGAAAGGGGCATATTACTGCTAGGATAGCTGACAAATTTAAGTCCCTGAGAATGTGTCTCAAGAGATGGCAGAAGAACATTTCCAAACTGAAAACTCTAGTATGTAAATGCAATAATGGTGTTCTGCTTTTGGATGAGCTTGAGGAATATAGACCACTTTACAGACATGAATCCAATTTCAGGAAAGTGGTTAAAAACCATGTAGAGAAATTGCTCCACCTTCAATGTCTGTATTGGAAGAAAAGATGCACTATCAGATACATAAAAGTGGGTGGTGAGAACACCAAGTTCTTTCATGCTATGGCTACTGAGAGGCATAGAAGGAATTCTATTGCTAGCTTAAAATTTCCTGATGGTACTTTGGTGACTGATCACTCACAAATGGAGGGTATTATATGGAATTGTTTTAAAACAGAATGGGTTCTTCCAGGGGAATTAACATGGGATTTGATCTTTCTTCCCTCATTGAACCAGTTGAGGGTTTAGATATTCTCACTAAGCCTTTTGAGAAGGAGGAAATGGACAAGATTGTCAAGCATATGCCAGTTGATAAAGCTCCAGGTCCAGATGGTTGGTCTCTTCTTCAAAAGGTGCTGGCACATAATTTCTCAGGATTTTTATGAACTGGCCCAGGCTTTCTTTGATGGTACTGCTCATCTGGAAAATATCAATGACTCTTATATAACTCTGATGCCTAAGAAGCCCTCACCTGTAGAGGTGGGTGACTTCAGACCTATCTCTTTAACAGGAATGGGTCTTAAGTTCCTATCTAAGATGGCAGCCAATAGGTTTCAAGAGGTGATTATGCAGTGTGTTCACAAGAACCAGTATGGTTTCATAAAAAGCAGAACAATTCAGGATTGTATTGGGTGGACTTTTGAGTATTTACACCAGTGCCACCAGTCCAAGAGACCAATTGTGATTCTAAAGTTGGATTTTGAGAAGGCTTTTGATTCCCTTGAGCATGAGGCAATAGTGCAAATATTGAGATATAAGGGCTTTAATGAGAAGTGGACTCTTTGGATGAAGCAACTTTTGTCCACATGTACCTCATCTGTTCTGCTTAATGGAGTTCCTGGTAGGAAGTTCAGATGTAAAAAGGGTGTTAGACAGGGTGATCCAGTCTCTCCCCTCCTTTTTGTCCTAGCTGCTGATCTCCTGCAGACTGTAATCAATGACATGTTCAGAAGGGGCATTCTTCATCTACCTATACCTTGTCATGACCAGGATTACCCTGTGATTCAGTATGCTGATGACACTTTAATTATCTTGCCTGCTGACAAGGACCAACTTATAGCTCTGAAGGACATGCTCAAGGTCTTCTCTGTGTCCACTGGTCTTGATGTGAACTACCACAAATCCTTTATTATTCCCATCAATGTGGACACTGCTGTCATGACTGAATTAGCTGCTGCATTTGGATGCCAGATTGGGAAAATGCCATTTACCTACCTTGGGTTACCAGTGGGAACTACAAGGCCTAAAATGGTGGATTTTATGCCATTGGTGGACTGCATGGAGAGGAGAATGACAGCTAGCTCCTCTTTTTTAAATCAGGGGGAAAGACTGCAGTTTCTGAACTCTGCCTTGTCTTCTATGCCCATTTTTTTCCTTTGCAGTTTGGTTGTTCCTGCTGGAATTCTAAAGCAATTGGAGAGAATCCAGAGACAATGCCTCTGGAGGAATAATAGGGGTGAGCCTGCCCCTTCACTTGCTGCTTGGGACCTTATTTGCAGGCCAAAAAACAAGGGAGGCCTTGGTATTCTTAATCTTCGTGTTCAGAATGTTGCACTCCTGCTCAAACATGCAAATAACTTTCTTAATAAAAGGATCTCCCATGGGTGTCTTTAATTTGGGATTCCTACTATCATGGCAGAGTACCCCAAGGAACTTCTGATTGTGGCTCTTTCTGGTGGAAGGATATATGCAAGGTCATGCAAAACTTTAGGGAGTGTGCTTGGGTTCAGATTAATGAAGGGGACAGTGCCCTCATGTGGTCAGACAACTGGCAGCTTGATGATCAGGTGTCTAGCCTTCAATTCAGATTTCCCAGGCTCTTTTCCTATGTTAAGGACCCCTGGATCACTGCTAAAGAGTTCTTGGACTCTCAGGACATGTTCCAGCACTTCCACCTTCCTTTGTTCAGCCAGGCTTTTGATGACCTGACCACTCTCCAGTCTTTGTTGGGCGGCCACAATAGAGCTCCTGGGTCCAAGGATATTTGGTTTTGGAATGGCACTGCCAAGGGATACTCACCAAAGTTGTTTTACTCACATACTTTTGCATCAGAATCCTTCAACCCTTTGACAGCTTGGATCTGGAAGTCCTCCTGTACAATGAAGATCAAAGTATTCGCTTGGATGCTTGTTATGGACAGGTTGAACACCAAGGACATGGTGGAAAGGAGGCATTGGCATTTGGAGGATGGAGTAAATTGTGTCCTTTGTCCTTTGCAGACTAGGGAAACAAGAGATCATCTGTTCCTTAATTGCAATTTTAGTGTCAGAGTTTTGAACTATCTGCAAATTGATTGGTCATCTGGTGACTCCATGGCTGATTTGGTTATTAATGCTAGCAGGAGTTTTAGGAAGCCCTTCTTCACTGAAGTGGTGTTTATTGCTTGCTGGAATGTTTGGATTCTCAGGAATGCTAAGGTCTTCAGGCATGAGAGAGCTGGATTCAATAAATGGAGAAGTGCATTCATCCATGATCTTATCTTAATGCAATATAGAGTGAAAGCTGCCTATAAGGATGATCTCCTTAGATGGATCTCATTTCTGCCACCTTGAGGCCAATATTATGTAATTTTAACCTATTTCTTCTCCTTCTTCCATTAGTTTAGTTTGATTACCTCTTGTAATCCCCATAATACTTGTACTTGCTCTATCTTTATCAATAAAGTTTTGATATGCTGTGGGGGTTTCCCCAACAGTTCCTAGTCAACAAAAACATAAGCATTGAAGTTCTCTTGTTTAACAATAAAATTATCAAACTCATCCAAGCATTGTCTAGCAGACTTATTATGAGGAATATCACCTTCATCAAATATACGGAGAGAGTTTACCTCTACTACCTGTGTCGGGTTATCAAGACCATGTACTTCTTCAATAGGTGGTAGATTCTTAACATCTTCAGCTTTAATAACTTTCTCTTTCATAGATTTCTTTGCCTCTTGCATATCTTCAGGACTGAGAAATAGAATACCCCTTTTCTTCGGAGTTGGCATCAGAGTTGGTCAGGAAGTGTCCAATCATTTTCATTACTCAATATATTATTCAATAGCAATTCATCTTGCTCAACAGTTCTTTCCCTGAAAACACAACCAGCACAACTATCCAGGTGGTCTCTGGAAGCATCGGTTAGTCCATTATAAAAGATATCAAGTATTTCATTTTTCTTGAGAGGATGATGAGGCAAAGCATTTAGTAATTGGAGAAGACTCCCTCAAGCTTGCGGGAGACTCTCTTCTTCAATTTGCACAAAATTAAATATTTCCTTTAAAGCAGCTTGTTTCTTATGAGTAGGGAACTATTTTGCAGAGAAGTGATAAATCATATCCTGGGGACTACGCACACAACCAGGAGCAAGAGAATTAAACCATAACTTATCATCACCCTTTAATGAGAAAGTAAACAGCTTGAGAATATAATAATAGCGAATTTTTTCCTCATGAGCAACTAGGGTGGCTATATCATTTAATGTAGTAAGATGCACCACAACTATTTCAAATTCATAACCATGAAAAGGATCAGATTCAACCAAGTAATTAACTCAGGATTGACAGAGAATTCATAATCCTTATCAGTAACAAAGATAGGTGAAGTAGCAAAAGAAGGATCATATTTCATTCTAGCATTCAAGGATTTTTCTTTTAGCTTAGCTAATAATTTCTTAAGATCCTCTCTATCATTGCAAGCAAAGAAGTCTCTAGCAGTTTCTTCATCCATAACATAACCCTCAGGAACAACAGGCAATTCATATCTAGGGGGAGAATCATAATCATAATCTTCAATAATATCACCAGTTTCAGTAATTTCATTCTCTCTAACCCTAGCAAGTTGTTCATCAAGAAATTCACCTAGTGGCACAGTATTATCAAGCAGAGAAGTAGTTTCATCATGAGCATCATGCATAGTAGAAGTGGCATCATCGATAACATGTGACATATCGGAATCAATAGCAGGTGTAGGTGTCCCAAGTTTACCCAAAACAGAAGGAGAATCAAGTGCAGATCTAGATGGCAGTTCCTTACCTCCCCTCGTAGTTGAGGGAAAAATCTTAGTTCTTTGATCTTTCAGATTCCTCATAGTGATCAACAGATATAAATCCCAAGTGACTCCGAGAATATATCTATGCTCCCCGGCAACGGCACCAGAAAAAGGTCTTGATAACCCACAAGTATAGGGAATCACAATAGTTTTCGAGGGTAGAGTATTCTACCAAATTTATTGATTCGACACAAGGGGAGCCAAAGAATATTCTCGAGTATTAGTAGCTGAGTTGTCAACTCAACCACACCTGAAAGACTTAATATCTGCAGCAAAGTATTTAGTAGCAAAGTAGTATGGAAGTAACGGTAACGGTGGCAAAAGTAACACTAGCAGTTTTGTAGCAATCGTAACAGTGGCAACGGAAAAGTAACTGAGAAAAGATCAATATGTGAAAAGCTCATATGCAATGGATCAATGATGGATAATTATGTCGGATGGCATTCATCATGCAACGGTTATAACATAGGGTGACACATAACTAGCTCCAGTTCATCAATATAATGTAGGCATGTATTCCGAATATAGTCATACATGCTTATGGAAAAGAACTTGCATGACATCTTTTGTCCTACCCTCCCGTGGCAGCGGGGTCCTATTGGAAACTAAGGGATATTAAGGCCTCCTTTTAATAGAGTACCGGACCAAAGCATTAGCACTTAGTGAATACATGAACTCCTTAAACTACGGTCATCACCGGGAGTGGTCCCGACTATTGTCACTCCGGGGTTGCCGGATCATAACATGTAGTAGGTGACTATTGACTTGCAAGATAGGATCAAGAACACAAATATATTCATGAAAACATAATAGGTTCAGATCTGAAATCATGGCACTCGGGCCCTACTGACAAGCATTAAGCATAGCAAAGTCATAGTAACATCAATCTTAGAACATAGTGGATACTAGGGATCAAACCCTAACAAAACTAACTCGATTACATGGTAAATCTCATCCAAACCATCACGGTCCAGCAAGCCTATGATGGGATTACTCACGCATGGCGGTGAGCATCGTGAAATTGGTGATGGAGGATGGTTGATGATGACGATGGCGACGGATTCCCCTCTCCGGAGCCCCGAACGGACTCCAGATCTGCCCTCTCGAGGAAGAACAGGGCTTAGCTGTGACGCCCCCGATTCAATCGTACACTAATCATACACACAAACGTGTACGATCAAGATCAGGGACTCACGGGAAGATATCACAACACAACTCTAAAAATGAAATAAGTCATACAAGCATCATAATACAAGCCAGGGGCCTCGAAGGCTCGAATACAAGTGCTCGATCATAGACGAGTCAGCGGAAGCAACAATATTTGAGTACAGACAAAAGTTAAACAAGTTTGCCTTAAGAAGGCTAGCACAAACTAGGATACAGATCGAAAGAGGCGCAGGCCTCCTGCCTGGGATCCTCCTAAACTACTCCTGGTCGTCGTCAGCGGCCTGTACGTAGTAGTAGGCACCTCCGGTGTAGTAAGGGTCGTCTTCGGCGGTGGCTTCTGGCTCCTGGGCTCCAACATCTGGTTGCGACAACCAGGTAGAATGGAAAGGGGGAAAAGAGGGAGAAAAGCAACCGTGAGTACTCATCCAAAGTACTCGCAAGCAAGGAGCTACACTACATATGCATGGGTATATGTGTAAAGGGCCATATCGGTGGACTGAACTGCAGAATGCCAGAATAAGAGGGGGATAGCTAATCCTGTCGAAGACTACGCTTCTGGCCAGCTCCATCTTGCAGCATGTAGAAGAGAGTAGATGGTAAGTTCACCAAGTAGCATCGCATAGCATAATCCTACCCGGCGATCCCCTCCTCGTCGCCCTGTTAGAGAGCGATCACCGGGTTGTATCTGGCACTTGGAAGGGTGTGTTTTTATTAAGTATCCGGTTCTAGTTGTCATAAGGTCAAGGTACAACTCCGGGTCGTCCTTTTACCGAGGGACACGGCTATTCGAATAGATAAACTTCCCTGCAGGGGTGCACCACATAACCCAACACGCTCAATCCCATTTGGCCGGACACACTTTCCTGGGTCATGCCCGGCCTCGGAAGATCAACATGTCGCAGCCCCACCTAGGCTCAACAGAGAGGTCAGCACGCCGGTCTAAATCCTATGCGCGCAGGGGTCTGGGCCCATCGCCCATTGCACACCTGCACGTTGCGAGGGCGGCCGGAAGCAGACCTAGCCTAGCAGGCGTTCCAGTCCAATCCGGCGCGCGCCGCTCCGTCGCTGACGTCAAAAAGAGCTTCGGCTGATACCACGACGTCGAGTGCCCATAACTGTTCCCGCGTAGTTGGTTAGTGCGTATAGACCAAATGGCCAGACTCAGATCAAATACCAAGAACTCGTTAAGCGTGTTATTTTGAAGTAACCGCGGACGCCGACCAGGGCCAGGCCCACCTCTCTCCTAGGTGGTCTCAACCTGCCCTGTCGCTCCGCCACAAAGTAATAGTCGGGGGCCGTCAGGAACCCAGGCCCACCTCTACCGGGATGGAGCCACCTGTCCTTTCAGCCCCCTCATCAGAATCACTTGCGGGTACTCAACGAGCTGACCCGACTTTAGTCACCACATGTGTCATGTATATAAAGTATATAGTATATACCCGTGATCACCTCCCTAGTGATCACGGCCCGATAGTATAGCATGGCAGACGGACAAGAATGTAGGGCCACTGATGGAACACTAGCATCCTATACTAAGCAGTAGGATAGCAGGTAAGGGTAACAACTGTAGCAACAATGACTGGCTATGCAACAGAATAGGATTAACCGAAATCAGTAACATGCTACACTACTCTAATGCAAGCGGTATAGAGAAGAATAGGCGATATCTGGTGATCAAGGGGGGGGGGGCTTGCCTGGTTGCTCTGGCAAGAAGGGTTCGTCGTCGATGTAGTCGATCACAGGGGTACCGGCATCGGTCTCAGGGTCTACCGGAAAGAAGTAACGAAGGGGGAACACAATAAATAACAGAGCAATCAAAGCATCACAAAGCATAACATGGCAATATGATGTGCCGGGTGTGACCTAACGTATGGCTACATGATAAAGGTGAAGGGGGAATTCAACCGGGAATGTATTCCCGGTTCCGGACCTGTATCAAACAGATGACCGGAGGGGGAATGTTCCATGTTCAGCATGCTAGGGGCATGTGACAGATGAACGGACCACGTATTCGGATTCGTTGGATTTTTCTGAGCAACTTTCATGTAGAAAACATTTTCATCCGAGTTACGAATTATTTTATATGAATTTTCAAAGATTAAACCATTTTCTGGAATTATTTAGATTAACAGAAAAGGGAATTATGACATCAGCATGATGGAATGCTGACGTCAGCAGGTCAACAGGTCGGTTGACCAGTCAAACCAGACAGGTGGCGCCCACATGTCAGCCACTGTTAATTAACAGAGTTTAAATTAAACTAATCTGAGGTTAAATATCTACTAGGCCCCACATGTCAGTCTCTAGTTAGTAACTAATTAGGTTTTAATTATTAAAACATTTTAATTAATTAATATAGACGGTGGGGCCCACGTGTCAGTGGCACTGGGCTACCTGGTCAGCAGTTGGCTGGGTCAACCCAGTCAACTGGGACCCACAGGGCCCACTGGCAGTGGCTCTGGGGTGGCCCCAGGCCAGCCACGTCGGCGGCCGGCGCCGGAGTTGCGCCGGCGAGCTCCCCGCGGCGGCGAGTTCGCCGGAGACGCTCGGAAATTCGCTACGGGGCACCGTTTCGCGCGGTTTTGCTTGTTCGAACGCTGACGGTGCTGCGCGTCGAGTGGTGGCGGTAGCGCAGCCGGACTTGGCCGGAATCGGCGTCGGCGACGAGCAGAGGCGGCGGCGCGTACAGGTGCTCGACGGAGACGGCGCTACGGCATGTAGCAGCTTGAACGGAAGGGCTGGGCGTTCTCTAAGCAGCGCGGCGAGCACGTTGGGCACTAGCCCGTGACCAAAAGGTCACCGGAGACGCGCCGGCGACCAAACGAGGCGGCGGTGGTTCGGGCTTCGTCGGGGTAGTGGCTACGGGTGGCTAGAGAGGGCAGGGGACGGCGCGTTCGGCGCAGGAGCTCACCGGGGGAGCGTGGGGTCTGGGCAGAGGGCTCGGGGAGGACCGGTGGCGTAGATCAAGGACGAGGACGATGCGGTGGCCGAGCCGGAGAAGAAGAAGAGTGCGGCGACGCGAGGGGCTCCGGGGCTCGATCCAGCGGTGTAGTGGAAGCAGAGGACCACGGCGGAGCTGTAGGACTTGCCGGGGCGACGAACGGACGACGGTGGCCATGGCTACGGCGATCGACGGCGACGGGGGCGCTCGGGCATCTCGAACAGAGGCGAGGAAGGGGACGAGAGGAGGATTGTGGGCGCGCTAGGGTTTCGGGGGAGGGCGAGGGGGCATGTGGGGTGCGGAGACGAGGGGAGCCCGTGGCTTTGCCCTTATCCTCTTCGGCGCCGCCGGTGAGGTGGTCCGGCAGGAGCGCGCTCGAGCGCTCGGTCGCTACAGCAGTGAAAGGGGGAACGACCCCGAGGCGCTGCTGGGCTAAGGCCCAGTGGGGCTGGGGGGCTTCTGTTTTATTTTATCTTTTTGGTTTGTATTTCCTTTATTTTTATTTATTCTTTCCTATTTTATTTTAGTTACATTTTATTTTAGTTTTAGTAAAAATTATCACTAACACCTAAATTGGTACTTTTAAATAAACCACTGCCACATTAATTCTTATCCCAACTAAAATAGTTTAATATTTTATAAAATTCAAAAGGCATTTATTTTATTATTTAACCTACAGTTTTAATTATTTTGAACACTTAATCATTTTATTAAATTTAGGTTTCTTCATCACTATTACCGAGGATTTATTTAACACATTTACAACATTTTAGTTTTCACTTTTGAAAACTTTAACTGTTCGACTTGATCTTAAATTTGAATTTGAATCGGTTTTGAACTAACGCGAGATTAGCAACAGTAATCGAGGTGACATGGCATCATCAGTAGAGTGTTACTGTAGCTTAATTATCCGGGCGTCACATTAGCGGCGGCTCCGTATCGTAAAACACGATGAATCCTTCTCTCTGATTTTTTTTCTCCCTGAAAGTGAATATATGGAGTTGGAGTTGAGGTCGGTGGAGGTCCAGGGGGCCCACAAGGTCGGAGGGTGCGCCCCCACCCTTGTGGCTAGGGTGTGCCCCCTGCTGCTGATTCTTTCGCCAATATTTTTTATTAATTTCAAAACTTGGCTCCGTGAAGTTTCAGGTCATTCCGAGAACTTTTTATTCTGCACAAAAATAACACCATGGCAATTCTGCTGAAAACAACGTCAGTCCGGGTTAGTTTCATTCAAATCATGCTAGTTAGAGTCCAAAACAAGGGCAAAAGAGTTTGGAAAGTAGATACGATGGAGACGTATCAGTAATGTTAAACCATCCTCATCACCAACACTAAATCCACTGTGAGGATCTTCTTCATCCACTCCATCTTACCAACACCATCTCCATTGCCATCACCTTCTCCGCCCCTTTTCGGCCATGAACTATTAACTCAAATCTATTGCAAAAATCACTTCCTAATGTTGATTGTTATCTAGTAATTGATGCTTTGTGGTTTATTGGGAGGAGACTTGAGGAAGGGGAGGAACAACTCATAGGAAGAAGGGGACACACAAGTAACCTGCTCCCTAGCTTTTCGACTGTTACACAATATATAATTTACACCCCACTGGGACACACAAGTAACCTTGACCCAACGACCAACCTAGCAACACCATACACTCAAAATTGTCGTAACCCAACTTCTAATCGTGCGTCCTATAATCTAGAGTTCGCTCGTCTTAGATTGGTGGGATCCAAGTTGCACCCTCGGTTCTATTTGCAGATGACATCATGTTGTTTTGCAAGGCTAGTGGTGCTAGGGCAACTGAGGTATCAAACTTGTTGGGAACCTACTATCAAGCTTCTGGTCAACATATCAATGCTAGTAAATCTTCTATATTCTTTAACAAAGGATGACCAGTTGTGATTAAAGAGAAGGTCAAGACCTTACTGGAAGTTCCCAATGAAACTCTCAATGAAAAGTATCTTGGCATGCCTTCTGATGTAGGTGCGCTGGTGCTTTAAAATATTTGAAGCATATATTATGGAGCAAAAGATGGATTGAGAAAAAATTTCTTCTATGGGCAAGGAAGTCTTGATTAGATGTGTAGTAGTTGTCCAAGTTTATTTTGTTTCATACTTCAAGTTGCCAAGAGGACTCTGTGAGCATTTAAACAAACTTGTTAGGCAGTTTTGGTGGGGAAGTAAAGCAGGACATCGTAAGCCGGCGCGGGTGTCATGGAAAACTATGAGCAAACCAAAATACATGGGAGGCCTTGGTTTCAGAGATTTTGAGCTCTTTAATTTGTCGCTGTTGGCGAGACAGGCATGGCGTATATTGCAGTTACCGGAAAGTTTATGTGCTAGAATTCTCAAAGCTATTTATGTCCCGTCATGTTTTATCCTCTCTGAAGAACTGGGAAATCATCAATCTCAGATTTGGTGCTCCATTATCGAGGGAAGAGATGTGTTGAACCAGGTGCTCATAAGAAGAATAGGGGACGAATCTTCTACTCGTATCTGGTCATATAATTGGATCCCACGGGATGAGAATATGAGATCCATTGCGTGTACCTGATCCCCCTGTCATGGTGATGGAGCTTATTGAATGTACTAGTGCATCTTGGCGATGTGATATTATTCAACAATGTTTCTTGCCCATGGATGCAGCAGCAATCATGAGCATACCCCTGTGCACTAGTAACAATGAGGATTTTTGGGCCGGGAACTTTGAGAAGAAAGGTATTTTTTCAGTCAAATCTGCATACAGGATGTTGGTCTCCACTGAAAGGAGGCAAGAGGCTTGGCTAAAGGGCTGCTCGAGCTCTAGCAACCCAGGAGACAAAGCTAAAGAATGGTCTAAATTGTGGAATGTTGATGTTCTGGCAAAGCTTCACACGTTCCTTTGGCATCTTGCAAAACACTCGCTGCCAAGTGAGGATGTTCGACGCCAAAGAAAATGAGCAATTCTGATACATGCCAATTGTGTCGACCTTTTGATTCATGACGTCATTCTTTGATTGAATGCTCCATGACAAGGTGTGTTTAGTCTTTGGTTGGTGAGGAATTAGCCCAGCACATGGCCATGTCTGAGCCAATGTTCACATTGTTTGAATCCTTATCACATGGCTGCGTGATTAAACTAGTCGTGACCCTTTGGGCAATATGGTGTGCGAGGAGGAATGCAATGCATGAAAAGGTACTTTTCAGAGCGCTCTGTCTACTCACCTTTTTCTTGAGAGGTATATTGCCGAGCTAGAAGAATTGAAGCGTCCCAAAGAGGTGGCTCCTGCACCGCCAAGACCTGTTCAGCGCCATATGACGTGGCAGCCTCCACCGACGGATGTGGCTAAGATAAATGTTGATGGTGGCCTGTCGCGCAAGGGGTAAGTAATGCTACACCTACGAAAATTTACTTACTTTTTTAGTAACCAGCTAGGTGGAGGATTAAAATTGAAGATTAGGGGAGGAAGGGACCCACCCCCCTGAAATTCAGGGGAGGGGGGTGTTAGTTAGGAGCATTACGTAAGAGTTTTCGTAGGCTTACCTAGATGAAAGGGGGAGTCTAGTGTGTCGGCAGCGGTCTGCAGGGATCACACATGCTTGTTATTCATCAACATTCCCGGCACTAGGTTGTCTTGGTCAACGGATTGACAAAAACATACGCTTTCTTCACTAACTACGGTAAATTCCCTTCAAATAAAAAAAAAAGCTCTCGTATATAAAGTAACATACTCCCTCTGTAAAGAAATATAAGAGCATTTACACCTTAGGCCTTGTACAATGGAAAATGCTTAGGGGAGGTGCTTAGAGAAATAAACCAGACTTTTCTTAAGCACCGGTGCTTATTTGTACAGGGTAGATGCTTAACTAAGCGTCTCTCCTGTAGAAATAGGCACCGGTGCTTCAGAAAATCTCGGTTTATTTTTCTAAGCACCTCTCTAAGCATCTTCCATTGTACAAGGCCTTAGTGATCTAAACGCTCTTATATTTCTTTACAGAGGGAGTATAAGTTTTGTATCACGCATTGCACAAAATACAGACCACAAATGTTAACACACGTTCCTGACCTGAAGTCCTTTTTTTTTGGAGGAATTCAAACTGAACCTAAAGTCCTAAACACATTTTTTCCTTCTCCAGGTACATGAATATCATATCATCATCCTCACTGCAATTTCTATACCGGGTGGTTAACTACGTTCGGTGATCAGTCTACACGGCCAGATAGAATGCCTTGCTCCACTCCTGTGTTTCTTTTGCACTGTTCGCCAAGTCGCAGAACAAACTACAGAATTACAAGACACAACAACGCATGTCCATCTCGATAGTGGGTAGTTACTGTTCTTCTCAACCAAAGAACGCGCCATCCTTAATTCCTCTGTGCAATCTACAATGTGATATCCCAAATCTTGATCGGATCTGACTCTTGTATGCTGACTATACCCCCAATGCTCACCAGCTCGGATCCTCTATACTATGCTATTAAGCTATGGACCTATGGTAGAACAAAACTGGCTATACTATACACACCCTGTTCTTCGTCATTTGAAGCTAGCATCCTTGTTGTTTACTGGTGTAAATACATGGTTAGGCAGGTCCGTGCACCGGAGGATGAGATACAGTAGGAACGCGGCGTAAGCAACCACAGCCACGCAGAGAAACGAGCCCGATACCGCGCCCCTAATTTCCGACGAGAAGAAATCCAACAAGAGATAGCCGTTGATTAGGATCGGCAACGACGCAACCGTCCAGGTCACAATCTGCACCAACATGCATGCCAAGGTCAGTTCAGAATCCTATGTGAGACTGATAATGATTTGGCTAAACTGAAAACAGCTAAATAAAACACAACTAGAACCTATTGGATTTCAGCATCAGCGACCATCCATTACTCACCTGTGTTGTTAGACCTATCTTGAACACCCCCATGACCTGCTCCTTGGACACCAACGTAATCAGCGGTATGAGCGAGAAAGGGATCTGAACTGACTGGAGGACATTGAGCCACTCGTTCAGAACGTCCAGCGCAGATTCAGACGCGTTGAAGTACAGCGCAACAACGATCGTCGGCACGATCGCAAAGCTTCGGGTGATCATCGCCCTCATCCACTTCTTCAGTCGCCAGTTCAGGAACCCATCCATTATAAACTGTCCGGCATAGGTTCCGGTTATGGTGCTGCTCGTGCCGGCGGCCAAGAGGCCGACCCCCCAAATGGAGAGGATGGGGAAGTAATCCCCCCCAAACTTTTCTTGGAGATACTGCCCGGCGTTTTCGAGCCCGATCGTGCGCGCTTCTTCGGTGCCGTAAAACCCTTTCGCGAAAACCGTCGTGACAAACAGGTTTATCATGAAGGGCACCACCAGCGCCATGGTTGATTCGATGCTGTAGTACCTCAGCGCTTCCCGGACTTGGTATTCCTTGTTCTGGTCTACTTTTCTTGATTGGACAAGAGCAGAGTGGAGGAACACATTGTGGGGGGTGATGACACATCCCACGATCCCTACTGCTTGCCTTAGTGTTCTTGAGCTCAGCTTAGGAACCAGAAGACCTATTTTGCGTAGAGATTAGTTTCACGTCAGCTGAAGAATGGATCAAATAATGGAATGTGTTAAGAAAAGTGAAGAAGAAAAAAAAGGATACTTACCAACAATTAGGTCTTTCCCACTGGGTTTGGTTTCTATGAACATCCATGCGAAGGACCAGGCCATTATTGCAATCATAACTGCAAATAGAGCCTCCAATTTCCTCACTCCGTAGTTCTCAATCGAAAGGAAAATAAAGCTGATGAAAAAGTATATTAAGGGTAAGTGGAGTGAAACCTTCTGCTCATCCAAATAATAACACTATAACAAAATAAATGGTCATCATGTAAGCAAGCTATTTGCAAATACTGGTGCTGCATGCAGTAGTTCAGGTAATACTGTAAAATAACAAACATCATTTCTGTTGTTACACCATATGCTAGTTTTCATGCATAGTGCATAGAAGTCAAAATGATCAAATATTTTTCACATTTCTGATATCCATAGAGAAATGTTCAGTCCTGGTCGTCTACAAAGTTCAACAAAAATATTCTGCAGCATGTCATATATCGATGTGATAAATGTTTTTCCATCTCTGCAACTGCATACTGACTCAGAGTTCTGAATAAAAAGAAATCACAAACTGAAACTAACTTAATCAGATTTCAGTTTTTGCAACTGATTCTACACACTGAAACTAATCTGTTCAAATTTCAAGTTTTGCTGCGACTCGCTACTGAACACTTTTTTTTACAGCACATGGACGTTCTCATCATATAGATTTGGAGTCAGCCGCAGATTTCTGGGAGGTCATCTCAAGAATATCTCAAAATCAACAAATCTCCAGAATATCTCAAACATCTTTGGCAACTGGCATCGAGCAGTACATCTCAACAGCACATGAAAGGGCGACCATAACTCACCAGTCCAATGCGGTGATGACAACGCCGGCCCAAATGGGAAGGAATCCGCGGCTGAGGATCTTGATGGCAATGGCGCTCCCGATGACCTCCTGGATGTCGGCGCTGACCATGGAGACCTCGGCCATGAGCCAGAGCGCGCGGCGCACCCAGTCCGGGTACTCGTCGCGGCAGAGCTCGGCAAGGTTCTTCCCGGTGGCCACCCCGAGGCGCGCGGCGAGCAGCTGGATGAGCAGCCCCATGGCCGTGGCCCAGAGAAGCAGCCAGAGCAGCGTGTCGCCGGCGGTGGCGCCGGCCTGGAGGTCGCCCTCGAGGTTGCCCGGGTCGAGGAAGGCGATGCTCATCAGGAACCCGGGCCCCGTGAAGAGCCAGAGCTTGCGCCACGAGAAGGGCGGCGCGCGGCCGGTGGCGGAGAAGAGGTCCTCCTCGTCGGCGTCGGGGTCGGTGGCGATGGACACGACGATCTTCTCGGCCGGCTCGAAGGCGCACTGCTCGGGGTCCTCGTCGGAGGAGGAGGACGCGCGGAGCAGCGCGTGCGCCTCGACGTCGGGGCCGGCGCCCGCGGCTGGGTCCCCGTCGGCGGCCATGGGACAACAGGCGGTGAAGCTGCGTCGCGCGAAACCGAGCGCCGGCCGGCGTTCTTTGCCGGATGTTTCGGGGGCTCCTATGGCTGGGGAATGCCCGTGGTTAAACCATATGATCCTCGTTGCTCAAAAGTCAAAACTAAATATACACCCCGGAAATCCACGAGGTCGAAACATTTTGGCTGGTGTGCCCTCGCATGCCTGCATGCCTGCATGCGGCGTACATGAACCGTACAGGCGAAAAAGTTCGCTCTTTGACCTGGGTGTTCGATGCACGCAGCTGCTCTAGCAAGCGCGTGTGGAATGAGCGATCATAATTTAAGTGCTTTACATGCAGTCCTACCTGGCGGGTTAGGATTGGATTGTAGAGCATCTACAGCCGCAGAGGAGAAATATGACCCCTCAAACGCCCGGGCACTCCTCAAACAGCCTCGTCTACATCCGTGTATTTCATATCCGATCCCCTATATCCCATATTAAACCATGCTACGTCAATCAGCAAACGGACACAGACAAGCACAATACTTTCACCAAAAGATCAGATGTTCAAACGACCACCAAAGGTCAAACGACGGACAACTTGAAACTATGTCTAAAACTTGAAAATAAATTGAAACAAAGCGATCTCCACCATTTCCGGGCCGGCCCCTTCCCCTTCCGGTCGCCCGCGCAGTTGTAGCCATCGGCGGCTGGTGGAGGATCGTGAGGAGCCGTCAACGTCGTCGAAAGAGGAGGAGACGATGATGAGGCCCTTGAGGCGCCGGACGGCCCGGTCCTGCTGCCGCTTCAGCCTGGCCAGCCGAGCCGCCTCCATCGCCTTCTCCTTGACCTCGCGCTCGGACTACTCGATAGCTAGCCGGAGAGCCTTCACATTCTTCCGACGGAGCCCGAGCGTCTGTCTCCGTCGTCGTAAGCGACCGGCGGTAGACCCACACGAGGAGCCGCTCGTCCTCGCCGGGCTCTGTGGGTAACCCGTGGCACCGATGGACAGAGCTCTCTGCTGCGTCCCTCTCCCTTGCCCGCTGCCTCTCGCGGCAGGCAGCGGGCGCCCCTAACTCCGGCGTGCGTGTCCGGGCCGACGCTGCGGCGACGGGCACAAGCACCCACCGCTACCCGCGCGTGTGTGTGGGGGGGGGGGCAGCAGGCGGCGGGGCAAGGGGACGGCGTGGGGGAGGTGCGGACTGTGCAACCCGCGCGGAGCCAAGCGCGGACCTGGAGGAGCCAGCATCGGCTTCCTCGCTGCAGCGGCGGGAGAGAGGCGAGGCCGATCCGGAACTGCCACCCGTGTCCACCTTGGACCTCTCGAGGGCAATGCGGAGGGCTAGATCCTCGTCGGAGTTGGAGGAGGAGCGACTGCCGATGCACGACATGGTGGCCGTAGTCACCGGAGTTGTCGGAGTGGATCGAATCGGATAAATCGAAGGGAAGAAGAAGAGATAGATCGAGAGTGGAGTGAGTTAGGGTTTCCGGATTGAGGATATTTATGGGGACAAAGTAGAGTAGGGGTGGGCAGGACCGACATGGCGGGCATGCCCGGGCGCGGTCATCGAAGCGCGCAGGGAGTACATCCCAATTATTCCGAGCACAACTTGTTCAGTTTACCATTCTACGCACTCTAATCTAAAGTAAGGTTCTTGTTCTTTTTTTTTTGGGGGAAAGATTTTTGTTCTCCTTGAGGTTGCTTGTTTTAACTGTGGACAGTGAGGCAATTAAGCTCACCAACACATTGTCCATATTATAATTATAGGAAAGATGGTAATCGATCCAAGTTTCGACTTTCAAGTTGTAACATGGAAAGATGATAACTGCATGTGATAGAGAAATGTCTAACAGCTCCCGGGTGCTCCTACACCCTCATGAACAGTGAATTCATATAAAATTGAAAAAAACAAAAAAATCTGACACTTTCAGGGATCAAAAATTATCAAAGGTTTGATGTTCCTGCAAAGTTTCAACGATAAATAACCTCCGTGGAGCCCTCACAAAAAAAACAAAATCACTGCTCAAAAATGTACATAAACTTTGGACAATGATTTTGTTTTTTATTTGAGTACTCTTCGAATGTTATTTTTAGCTAAAACTTTGCAAGATCATCAAAAAAATTATGAACGATGTCCCAAAGTTTCAGACTTTTTTGATTTGTTTTGAATTTACTGTTCATAGAGAGTGTAGGGGCACCCGGGTGCTGAAAATCCTATCTCCATCTGATACTGGTATATAGCAAGGAGATCAAACCATGAAGTTACTCCATCGATAAATATGTCTCGGAGTGAGAGTTGGTGAAACTGAATTGCTTCACCGAGATGCAGCACCTGCCACGAACAAATTTACGCACAAGAGCCGAAGCAACACGGTCCAAATATAGCTAGCATTCTTCTATCCTGGGAGTTTTTAGAGAAGGCCGCACCGAGAACGGCGATGGAGAGGACGGGCGCGTGCGCTCCTGCTACGTGGACCAATTGAGCAAGAGCGCAGTGGTGGGCCTCTTCGGGTGGACGTTCACATGCAGTTGAGCGTACTGTTGATACATACGGATCGGGCGTGTACGGTGCGCGGTAGCGGCAGGACATGGGAAATGTACTGTTGGTAGGAGTACATGTCATGACGCGCGGTACACATGACAGAGATAAATAAATGCCAGCGCGGACCAACCATAAGTCCCGATCCCCACCCTCCCACCCCCGCCCCCTCATTTCGAGTGATCCGCGGCGCCGTCAACAAAGACGACAGCTCATGGCGACGGCGGAGGAGGGCGGCAATGGACTGGAGTTCCTATCAGATCCGGTGGACAGGTATTGTTGCTAGTTCATCTTCTGCTAAGTACTAACGCCGAATCTCTTTGCGGGAACCAACTTACGGATACCTGGGTGTTCTCGCAGGTTCCCCTTGCCGGATCTTGCATCCAGCGATTTGACGCCCACCGGTGAGCCAGATACTGGTCTCACCCAATCAGCTGCTGAATCGAGTATGGGATATGTTGGCGACTTGCCGCTTACAATCCAATTGCCCATGAACAACGGCTGCGAAGAACTGAGCTTGTCGGCGGCCGATTCACAGCAATCAACAGGAAAGGATGACCCTCAAGCCCCCGGGTGGACAAAAAGGTACCCTCTTTTCCTCTTGTTGCTCAACTCTGAAACTAGAGCGCTAAAACATGTCTGAAAATTATAGAACTCTAAAAGTAAAGCTGTACTTCCATGTTGCTCGCTTATCAACAGTGAGATGCTGATGAGAAAGAAGGCAAACGTCAGTTTGTCTTTGCTTATGCTCAGCTCTGAAGCTAGTATGCTAAAACATGTCTGGATAAGTTAAATCTCTGACTGTAAAGCTGTACTCCCATGTTGCTCACCTATGAACATTGCATTCTTCAGGGAAAAGAAGGCAACCGTTAACAGTTAGAAATAATTCATTCTTACTGATGCAAGGTTTGTATTGGGCGAGCCCCTATCGAGCATGCACCTTGTGCTGGAAGAGTATGTGCCCTTCAAAAAACCTTAAGAGGATACGCAGAGAAGAAAACTGATACCGTATGAAGCAGGACAATACAGAGTAGAAGTTGAAAAAGGTTCAAAATATTATGTACACCGGTACCACCCAGAGAGACATGACAAGTGGTGCAGAGTAGTGTACATAGTGCACGTTCTTGCTGAGGGTGAAGAACTCTCATGGGAATGTGGTAACTTCGAGCTCACAGGATTGCTATGCTGCCATTCAGTTAAGGTACATTAGCTGTCAGCCTCACTTGAGAAACCTATATATGCTGAACAAATAAAAATTGTATTGCAGGTTCTTGATTTCTTGGGTATAGAGAAAATTCCATGAAAGCATATCCTCAAAAGGTGGACAAAAGATGCAAGAGATATCCTTCCAGCTCACTTGGCACACCTGCAAGATTTCAGCTAACTTCATAACGTTCAGACATTCAAATCTGTATACACATGCTTTAGAGGTTGTAAAGCTTGGTGATGCAAATCCAATTGCATATAATTGCGCAATGGAACTTCTTAGGGCAGCAATGGATAAACTGACCCCTTTAGCTTCTGAGCATGATGGTCTGGGTTTGGAACACAGAACTGAATTCAAGAGGGCAAAAGTTACAGAATTAAGTCTCTTGCAAGGACCAGAAAATGGATGCATGAGCGACGATGAAGGTAGCGCCGTCGGAAATTACATTGGATTATCAGCTCCAGAACGCAAACGCAAAGCCGGTCGACCAACGAACGCAGAGACAAGCCTCCATATGATGACCGGTCTGCAAAGAGCAAAAAAGTTAAGGTTGCATCACAACTTGATACAGTTATCGGATGCAGTACAAGCAAGCCAACACGATTCTGCACTATATGTTGTGGCCCTGGTCATAAGAGCACGACGTGTCCACAAAGAGGGGACACCCCTCAAAAGAAAAGGAAAGAAGCGAAATGCTCAATCTGCGGAGTGGGAGGGCATCGAAAGAACACCTGTAGCAATCCTAAGATTGTGGTACATGTTGCCGAGCAACCAGCTCATTATCCTGCTATCGAAGCATCTTTCCCCTGCATCCTGACTGCTCACTGCCAGCCTCCTTATATACATTATGTATTGTCAGATTAGTAATATGTATTTGTCTGAACCTTGAGCTGTCTGGATGTGTTGTTTAAAACTAATTTCATGCTGCTATAACAAATATCTCATATTAATGTCCGTGTGCTACTGATGACATATTCATCTACTATCCATTAGACAGACATATATCTCCACTTATATCTCCTGTCTCCGTGTTAATTTTTCCTGAAATGTGGAACAATGATTCATCTATGCAAGCAGCAAGCATTTCAAGTATCGCTGGATTTTCCCTATTTCTCCCTTTTATTATGAATGATCACTGCTAGTGCGCTGAGCTAAATTATGTACTGTATTTGTCTGATGCCCTGAATTATGTGGATGTATTGTTCAAAGCTAGGTTTCATGCTGCTGTAACAAAGATTTCATAGTAATATTTGTGTGCTAATGATGACATATTCGGCTATCATTCCTTAGAGTCACTTATTTCTCTTATTTTCCCAAATATTGTTTCTTGAAAATTTTACTAAAATCACACGCGAATTTTCCTCTATAAATGCTATGCTTGACAAACAAGACGGCACCGACAGCACAATGTGCACACTCTTCTCAGCCATGGGCGTGGCCGCAGCACTGTACACACCTAGTTTAATTTTTTTTAATCCTTTTCGAGCGCCCGCCCAGCACATAACTGATCCCCCGTCACAGGCAAACGCCCGTCAAAGCCCACCTCCGCTATGTACGTATGCCAATTCGTACCTCCCCGTATGCCCTCCATGTACCACCAAAAAACATATAATAAAGCATGGAGCCCGCATCCCCATAGCACGTTCGATGGTTGGAGTGCAGAAATCACATATTTGACCTGAGTGCGAAATCCAATCACAAACTGACCTGCTTTCGAAAAAAATTCACTCGGCTGACCCTTTCGTGTGGCGCCCGACAGCTAGGCGCCGCACACTACCATGCAGCGCCTCTGCCTTAGGCGTCGCACCTCCTGCCAGCGTGGCAGCCCTGGTCCAGTTGCGGCCCCACAGACAGCACTGCAACGCCTAAGGCTTAGGCGCCACACTGTGTAAAGTGCAACGCCTATCGCTTGGGCGCTGCACATTGACTTAAGCCGCATCGGGCCAGCCCCTCCCAGCAGTTCTTCCCAGAGGAAGTTGCTCTGTTTAGAGAGAGCGTCGGCGGCGGCGGCCCCTTCGCATCCCCCCCCCCCCCCACACACCCCTCTCAGATCTGAAGTTTTGAGGCCCGGATTCGATCTCCAATCCCTCCTACTAGGTAAACTCCTCCGTTCCCTTTCTTTTCCTCCGTAAATGCGTTGCAATTTTAGGGATTTCCCAAGATTAGGTGGAACCTTTGATTTGCTTGGTTTGGATCTTTGTTTGCCCAAGATTAGGTGGAACCTTTGATCCCCCCCCCCCCACACACACACTATATGATTCTTGTTAGTGAAACCTAGATTGTAAATTTTTTAGATATATATGAGATGCCTAGTTTTGTAGATAATTATGAGATGTTGAGTTTTGTAGCTATATGTGAGATGTTGAGTTTTTTTAGATATATATGAAATGTTTAGTTTATTTGAAATATGAGATGTTGATTTACTTGAACACATATGACATACTAGATATATATGATAATTTACAATCATTTATTCATTGTGTGAGAAGGAGATGTTGAGATTCTTGTAGATGAATACATATGAGATGTTTAGATGAACACATATGAAATGTTGAGTGTTTACCAATATTTGAGATGAACTCATATATGTTTATTGTTTGAAATTTGTAAGGATGGTTTGGCTTCTCGACGATGTCTACGACACGAAACACCGGGCCTACATGATGCACGAGAAGGAGATGGTAATAACGAGTAATCTAAATATTTTGCAAATTTGCCTTAAGTTGAAATTTACATGCCCTAAGATTTGTCATTACTTTTTTTTGCAGAAGCTTGAACCTTTGAAGATTCGGTATCACGGGGTCTCTGGTCCTGCCATGCCTTACGATGAGCGGTACACACCGTACATCAAGCAGGCAGGACTACTCCCGTGGATTCAGTTGGTCAGCCGGTCCACGCCGAATCTGAATGCTCCACTGGTGTCCGCTCTTGCTGATCGATGGAGGCCGGAGACGCATAGTTTCCATCTTCGGACTGGGAAGATGACCTTGACGCTCGAGGATGTCTCGTTGATCACCGGTCTTGCTATCGACGGGATGCCTCTCTGTTGGTGCCCATCGTTTGTGGTTCCTCCAGGCTCTTTCACTTCATACTTCCACTCGTTGTCGTCATATAGTACAGCTTCTTGGGAGTCTGCCTTTCGTGATTGAAAGTCCAACCATTCTTCAACCTTTGGTGGGAAATAGTACTTGTGATTATCCTTGTTCTCACCAGCAGTCTGCTTATCCGTCTCCATTGAGTACTTTAAAAAGTATCCATTCATCTTGTCAAATGTGTATTGAATTATTGCCGTCACGGGTAATGCACGTACACCCTTGAGCACCTTATTGAAGCATTCTGCCATATTGCTTGTCATTTGACCGTACCTCCGGCCATCTTCATCGAAAGCACATGCCCACATATTCCTTTCGACAATGTTCTTATTCAGAAATTCAAGACCACCGGGGTCAAGTTTCTTGTGTCTGAGCAATGCATTGAACAATGTGGCAAACCGCTTGTTGGTGAAAGCGAGACAACAATCTTGAAGATCATCGGCCAACTCCTTGATACCACATGCCCTATAGAAGTTTGCACAAAAGTGCCTCATGCACCATCGATGGTGCAACTTTGTATGTCCAGGAATGTCAACCACCACCGCATTTAGAATTCCTGGATGGCGATCCGATATGACACAAATTTCCCTTTCAGCCGGTAATACCCTTGTTCTCAATTGACGCAAGAACCACTCCCAGTTATCATTGTTCTCCACCTCAACCAAAGCGAAAGCCAAAGGCAACACCCGGTTATTGGCATCACTTGCTATTGCAACCAATAAAGTGCCCTTGTATTGTCCGGCCAAGAACGTGCCATCAATGGCGATGACGGGCCGACAATGCTCAAAAGCCCTCATGCATTGCTCAAAGGCCCAAAATGCACGGCCAAATACTCGGATGGTCCTCCCGTTATGAATCAATGTTTGGTGCCCATGAGGCTCAACCACGTGAACCATGCCTGGGTTTGTGGCGGCCATAGCTAACAACAACCTAGGGAGTCGGTTGTATGCTTCCTCCCAATTGCCATACAACATCTTGAATGCGGCTTGCTTCGCCTTCCATGCCTTGCCGTACTTCACCTTGTAATGAAAGATGGCTTTCACAAGGTCAATGACACTCTTGATGCTCATTATTGGAAGTGTGGATATTTGGTTGGATAACCTGTAAGCAATGAACTCGGACGTGAGTTGTCTGTGTTGTTGGTACACAAGCTCACCATCCGCATTCTTGTGCCGGCACATGTGAGTTGGTAGACAACTCACATGCGCCAAGTGGGACCTCCTTTCCATGGCCTCGCACGCACAATCCATGGACATCTTGGCACTTCACATTTGACCGCGTAACGCACATTGACGTCCGAGTTGGCCACTTTATGTGGACGATAATGTGTAACCGAATAGTTGTCAAGCCACATCTTCAATTCCAAGAAGGATTCAAACTCACAACCGGGATATATCCCGTTCTTGCCGTCTTCCAAATCACGGTGAGAACTTGGCCTAGCTCCAAGAGATATGCATTTGCCACCATCCACAACGGCTTCATCCGCGAGACTAAGATCCTTGAACAATGGTGTCTTGTGATCCTCCCGAATACCTTCTTGAATGCTTGGGCCTCCTTCGGCGTGAACCCCTCCTCATCAACTTCTTCATCGGGACCATCGTCATCCGAGTCCGATGCATATGCACGGGAAAAAGGGATGGATTGGTCCATTGTCTCTTGCACATGATATTGGTCGAGATCACCCACATTGTTGTCATGGAGATCAACTTCGTTGTCATCCTCCTCGTACTCATCATTCTCCTCTTCAAAAGCTTCATTTTGGTTGTTTGGAGTCGGGCTCAATGTTGGCCAATCTTGTTGCATGAAATGAGGTTCACTCATTTGATCTTGGTTAATGGGTGGGGGAGTGCTAGCAACCAACGGGGAGGGGTTCCGGTTCAAGTCCAAATTCAAAGTAGACTCAACCTTCTTGGAGGCAAATAACTCAAGAGCCTTGTCTAGAGATTCGGCAACCGTCTCCTTGTATGCAACCCAACGTTGCTCGGAGTTCACACGCATTGTCTTCCAACGGATGTGCATTCCAAAACCAACATTATGCCTTCCCTCGAACTCAACAACGTCACTTGGGTCCATCCAATTCAAATCCTTCCTCACTTGGTCCAAGAGCTCCGCATAGCTAGGACTACTCTCAAACACCATGTCAAGCTCATCCGGGTCCGGCTCAACATTGCCTTTCAAAAAGGCCTCTTTATCCACATGATGAACATAAACACATGTTCTCCCCATCCCTACAATAATCAAAAACACACATATATCAAGTAAGTACTTAACAAAAATATTTGCACAAAATACATATGCCATAACATATATATGAATTAATAACCATAACCCCCACTTAACAATAACCACAATCCTAACCATAGGATAACCCTAACACCAACATCAAACACACATAACCCTAACCCTAGCATACTATGAAAGCCTAACCATACCAAATTAGCAAAGAAACATAACATCATTCAACACAAATTTGCAAATCCAAGCCAAAGCTAGGGTTTCCCCAAAGTAGCAAGATTTGAGCAAATGTGACAATTCCTATGGATGAAAACGAGGGGATCGGAGGAGATTACCTTAAGGGAGGGGTTGGCTTCTAAATCCAGGGTCAAATACTCCGGATTTGCAAGATTTGAGAAGGATTTGAGAGGGAGGAGAGGGGAAGAGAGGAGGGGCGCAAGTCTAAGGGTTGGGTGGGGTGGGGGTGTGTGGGGTGGGGGTGGGAGGGGAGAGAGGGTGGGGCCAGCATAAGTGGAACACAGACTTGCAGCGCCTAAAAGACGGGCGCTGCACATTACAAGTGTGGCGCCTAAGCCTTAGGCGCTGCAGTGCTGTCTGTGGGGCCGCAACTAGACCAGCGCTGCCACGCTGGCAGGAGGCGCGACGCCTAAGGCACAGGCGCTGCATAGTAGTGTGCGGCGCCTAGTTGTCGGGCGCCACACGAAAGGGTCAGCCGAGTGAAAAAATTCGAAAGCAGGTCAGTTTGTGATTTGATTTCGCCCTCAGGTCAAATATGTGATTTCTGCCTACCATGAGCGCGCGCTCTCCTACTCCCTCCGTTCGGAATTACTTGTCTCGAAAATGGATGTATTTAAAACTAAAATACGTCTAGATACATCCATTTCTACGACAAGTAATTCCGAACGGAGGGAGTACCAATTTTCGAGGGTGCGCCGCACCCTATGACAATATCCGAGGAGTAAAGCAGTGAGAATTAATGTTCTTACCTCTAGCTTGAGGTAGACTTCAAGATGTTTTAGCTTTTTCCCGATTCGCTTGTATTTAGACGCGTTTTAGTGTTTATGTTAATTCATTTCATTCTGTATGTAGTCCAAATTGATATATCAATCTAAGTATCTAAAAGCATGTTATAATTTGGAACAGAGGGAGTAGTATCACTATTAGCCAGTCGTAGACTACTATTAAACCAAGAGATGAACCAGACAAATGTGTTGTCACGTACTGCTCTCGGCGAGGGAATAGAACGACGTCCATGGGCAAGCTGCACCGTTATCATTTTGATAGTAGAACCCTGCCCTGCTTTAATTTGTGGGTCGTGGCTAGGGAAAAAATGAGCAAGCTGCGCCGCGTAGTGCTGCAATTAAGCTCACCAACAACTTTCCTATAGGAAAGGAAAGATGCTAACCGATCGAAGTTTCAACCTTCATGCATGCAGTAACATGCAATGGAAAGATGCTAACTACATCTGAGTCCTCCTCCCTCCCCTCCCTGGCCGCTCCCCCGAGCGCCGCTAGGGAGGGGGGGGGGGGGGGGGGGAGGCTCGGCCCCCCCTCCTTGTTCCTCCCTCTCCCCTCGCCGCAGCCTCGACGCGACGGCGGGGCCTCTTTCTCCCCCGCGCGGCGCTGGATGGTGCGGGCCATCTGGGTTGGGCGACGACGCGATGTGGTGCGGGCTCAGGGTGCGGCAGCGGCTGGCGACGGGGGCGCAGCCTGCTGGCGGCGGCGTGGAGTGGCTGGTGTGGGCTGGGGGCGTGCTTTGCTCCCGGCAGCGGGTTTGGGCACGACCCAGATCTGACGCGTCAGCGGCTCGGGTGGCCTGGGCCCTTGTGGTGGCGGGGCTCCGGCTCGCCGCAGGTGGTGGCTTGCTCCGGTGGCCGCCCTGCTGCGGCACTCCCTGTGTGTGTGTCTGTGTGTGTGTGTCTGGGTGTGCGTGTGCGTGTGTGTGTGTGCACGCGTGTGGGTGTGTGCGTGTGTGTCTCTGTGTGTCTCTGTGTGTGCGTCTGTGCGTGTGTGTGTGGGTGGGTGCGTGTGTGTGTGTGTATGTGTGTGTGTGTGTCTCTCTCTCTGTGTGCGTGTGCGTGCGTGTGCATGCGCGCGCGGGGGTGTGTGCGCGTGCGTGCGTGTTGGAAGTAACTCACGGTTTCCACTACCCAAAAAACAACAAGATTCAAGGGTACGTGAAGGACTATGAGGATCAAGTACCTGGTCACCTTAAAAACCCCAAAAGTAGGAAGTCTAGCGTGCTTCTTACCTCTTTCTTGACTCGGTTTTTCACAGGGGCATCGAATTCTTTTACAAAAGAAACGCCAGTTTCAAAAGGAATGGCACCGAAAGGTGTCAGATGATGATTGAACTGAACTATCTGAATCTGAAACCGCCGACCCGACTCGTGCTTTTTTGTACTCCGTTTTTGCAGGATCCTGTGCTAACGCGCAACGGCTTTCGCGCTAGTTGCTCAATCCATTGCTTGACAAAATTCAGTTCGAACCTTAGAAGCAGACTAGGACAATCAATCGAATCTCAGCGAGTTACAGATATTTATGTTTAGTTTATTTTTCATTTATTTCCCTGTAAGCGCAATTCTTCTTCTCTTTCTCTCTTTCTACTCTATAAAGAAATTCACAGCGAAAGTAGGTGTTCTACCCACAAAAAACAAAAAACAAAAAAAGAAGTAGGTGTTCTATATCAAATATCCTCAGATTGATTTTGTTTTAAATATATTTCGCTATCTTGGTGGATTTTGGAAAGGGATGCAGTCAGCAAGGGAAAAGACATGCCTCGGTTAGAGTAGCACACAGCACCAATCTGAGCACAAATCCCCAATTGTCCAGTTGCTGTTTCTTCTTCTTGCACTCCTAGCTTTCGATCCAGTCCAATTTAGTGTCTAAACTAGTGCCAACAATCATACCGACGCCAAGGGGACACTACACAATCAATCTGAAATAACTATAACCACCGGACACCAGAAAGAAAAGAATCATCTTCCAGCCAAAGCCTTGTAGTAGAAAGGAAAATATACCGCTTCAACGGAATAGTAACCACTTGTCAATGCATTTGAGCATGATGAAGCACTCTAGCTATCCTTCATGTGAGCATGTCGACTCCCAGAAACCTGGTTATGCAGCCCATTGCCCGCTCGAATTCGCTGCTCTCTAAAGCAAAGCTGAACCGGCAGTAGTCTGGTATCCCGGTCCATTTACTACTGCTTATACACAGTCCAGTGGATCTAAGAATGGCTTCCCTGATGTTGCAACCATCGAGCGTGCCTTTAAAATGTTAGAGATCAAGTTATTGGCATTGAACTGCTTGAGCTAAGTGGGCTCTCGCGTCCGCGTCCGCCGACGCGTGAGCGCGCGGCCGCCGCCAGCTGGATCTGTCTGCTCCGGCCACCTCCACGTCCGCCGCGCCCGGATCCGTCCTCCTACGCATCAGTCGCGCCAGGATCCAGCCCTGGCCCTGCTCTCTCCTCCTCCCGTGCGCGCCGTTGCCTCCGCCATTGCGAGCGGTGTGAGATGCGAGCATGAGTTGCGGCTGTCTGTGAAGCCTCCACCGGCGGCGCCGCCTCCGCTCGCCGCTTCCCCGGCCCCCCACCAGCTCAGGTTGCTCCTCCGACCGCCGCTGCTCGTTCTCCCTGCAGACATGGGCTCCGATCTGAAGCTCCCGGCGCCCCTACCTCCGCAGCTCCAGACTCCAATGCCTACACCGCGCCTCGATGAGCCCGGCCATGTGGTCACTCCCGTGCTCCTGCCGGCTGGGATGTCGAAGCTCCTGGAGTGGCCCGAGTCTGCTTGCCCCAGCCAATGGCATCGAGGATGAGTTGGCCCGCGTTCATCGGCCTCTTTCGTGGGCCTCAATGGCTGACAAGGACACCGACGAGGACAGTGAAGAGGAGCTGGCCCCCCAAACGCCGCAAGCTGCCATCAAGACAGTTGACTCCAGCAGATTGTGTGTGCAACACGAGGCGGATTCAGGAGGGGGTTGGCAGGAGGTGCTGTCGCGGCGTGGCCTGTGTCGTTCGACCTCGCCAATCCCGGCTGTTGCTCCCCGTGCCATCCCCGCTTGGCTCAAAGGTAGATGATGCAGATGTCTCGTTCCTGAGCATCGTGCTGCTGATTGCAGAGATCCGTTCCGCTGCTCCCGCTGCCTCGAGAACGGTCATCGGTCACGTGGGTGTCGCAATGCTTGGCGTCCGCTCAGCTTACTGTCAAAATCTGTCATGCCGTTGCTGCCTGTCCACATCAATAAGCATCATCAAGCTTCAGCTCCACGCCGGGCTCATTCCGAGGCGATTCGGTGTGATTCTTGGGCATCTGTTGTTGCTGCTCCCACAGGCTCGCCAACCCCAAGTGATTTGTCCATGCAGTATGGTCTTGCTGCACAAGTCAAGTTGATGCGCTCTGAACTACAAGATTTGGCTTCATTTCAACCGAAGGAGGCGGTCCAGCCTCTGCGTGATGTCGCTGAACGTATGGATGGTTGTCTGATTCGGTTTGGGAGCTTTCTGGAGCGTGCAGAGATTGCTCTGGATAAGATCTATGTTGCTTTGGATTTGAAGGGAAAAATACCTATTATGACGGATACTAACGTTGACTTTGCTGACGAGAGGGTTGCGGAGCTCTACGGCTGCTTCTCCCCTCATGCTAGGGCCAGTTCACCGTCGTTGCCTGCCCAGCCCTCGGCGCCTGCTACCTCCATGGGTGACGCCACAACCGTGGTAATGGCTCCGGTGATGCAGATTATGCCCGAGCTTCAACAAATGTGTGAGGAACCTGTTTCGCCACTACTAGGAGAGCATCTTCAAGGTGGTTCGCTCGTGCCCTCGGTTGTGGCTTTGACTCCCGCTCCAACCACTCCGGATCCTAGCCAAGCATCTTTATATGAAGAGAAGAGTTGTCGTGATTCTAGTGTCATGCACTCGCCGAAGCCCATCGGACTCATGGTTCATGTGGGTGAGGATATTGTTGTGGCCGGTGTGGTGGTGCCTAATCCTGGGCCCCTCTTCGCCGCCAAGCTTTGTGATTTTCTCGCAGAACTGGATGCTGCAAAATCTGGAAAGACGATTGGATGTCTCTTGAAGGAGAAAGCATTGAGGGACAAATGCAAGAAAGGTGGTATTAATCCTCGACATGGCATCCTCAAGGAGAAATCTAGCAGGACCAAAAGTAAGAAGGATGGTGCAAAAGGGAATTCACAAGTTGTTCCATGATGAATCAGATTTCTGGTCTGCAAGCGAGGGCTTGGTGGTGTACGTTGACTTTATCGATGTGTTTCTTTCAAGTTGCAACGACTCAATGGGGTTTTCTTTGTGATGTTGAGATCCATGTGTTGGGAAGTGACATTAAAATTGTGTTGGGTGTGTTTGTCGGCAATGCCTATGTGGTCGTGTGTCTACATGATTCGGGAGTAGTTGGCATGCTTGTATGTGTGTGCTTGTTCAATTTTCTTGAGCAAGTTTGTAACAGTTTTTGCCCTGTTTTCTGTAAATTAACTGGGCAACTCTCTTCTCTTAATTAATGAATGAGGCAATACTTTTGCCTCCGTTTCAAAAAAAAATGATTTGCCAACGTAGGCTGTCGGTTTCGCCAGCATTGAGATACCACCATGACAGCCAGGAACATCCCAGCCACAGCTCACAAGTGTCTGTTCATTGCAGAAAAAATAAGAGCGTGTCAAGAAATTGCCTTGCAAACTCTACAACGCGCAAATTCAAGGTCCTCACAGCCAGTTGTGCCAAAGTATGTCTAGCTAACTGCATATTATCATTTCCTCTTTAAAACAGGCTTTCACCCCGCTTTATATATTAATAAAGCCATACGACCGAACGATACAAGGTATTGAGGAAATCCTCAGAAGCCGATCAAAACACAAAAAATGACAAAACTAGCCGGAACCGCTAAAAACCTGTAGCCCCCAAGATGCGATTCTATCCCAATCACGTGATGAATTCATGATTGTGGCACAACCGCATTTCGAGCGCATAGCAAGGTAGATATCATTACAACATACCATGTACTGAAAAAATGAGAATACCATATACAGGCTTACACTCGCCACAAGCTACAACATGAATAAATCAATACATTGCAACCATCATACAGATGAGCAAGATCCGACTACAGATGAAATCAAACGAAAAAGAAGAACAACACCTATCCTACTAATCCCAGTCTCCTGACCCGGAACCCATCCTATGATCGATGAAGAAGAAGCAGAAGAAGAATTCCAAAAGCAATCAAACATCGCTCTCACGTCAGATCATCACATTACCTATACCTACACCCGTTGTTATAGTAAACTGTGAGCCACAAGGACTCAGCAATCCCATCACCATGGGTATCAAAACCAGCAAAGCTTAATGGGTATGCATTGAAAAAGTGGTGAGGTTTCAGCAGCACTAAGCATTGTATGGTGGCTAATTTACGAGTACAAGAGTAAGAAGAGTAAACTACGCATAACGGTCGCAACTAGTAATGATCAATAAGTGATCCTGAACTACTTACGAGTCAAACATAACCCCACCGTGTTCTCTTCTCGAACTCACTCAAAAAGAGACGGTCACGGTTACGCACGTGGTTGGTGTATTTTATTTCGGATCTGGTGTCAATTTCTCTACAACCAGATATTATAAAATTCAATCTGCCACATAATCGCGGACACGGCTCTCGAAAGGATTAAACCATGCAAGGGTGTCCCAACTTAGTCCACCATAAACTCTCACGATCCGCGGAGAAAAAACCTCCATCTCGGGACAACCCGATCAAACTCGGAATCCCGGTGCACAAGACATTTCGACAATGATAAAACAAAACCAGCAAGACCGCCCGATGTACCGACAATCCTGATAGGAGTCGCACGTATCTCGTTCTCAGGGCACACCGGATGGGCCAGACATCGGGTGGCTGAGACCCTGGTTGCCCGGGGGCGCCGGACATCGCCCAGTTTGGACCAACACTCATGAGGAGCACTGGCCCGGGTTGTTGATTAAGAGTCCTCGGGTGCTAGCCAGTCCGTATGCAAATTTATGAAAAAAAGATTGATTGAACTTTCCAACGGACTCATTCCATGAGTAAACGATTGAATGGGATTCGCTTGGGCAACGAAATCAAGTCCTGGTCCCCTTTTCTCTCTTATTGAATTAACTAATTCATTTCCTTTTTACTTTTGGATTTTTTTATTTGATTTGGCATTATTCAACAATAAAAAAAGAAAAATTTCGACAAATTCCTTTTTTTTAATTATGTGATAATTATGAGAACCAATCCTACTACTTCTCCTCCCGGGGTTTCCACAATTGAAGAAAAAAGTACAGGTCGTATCGATCAAATTATTGGACCCGTGCTGGATGTCACTTTTCCCCAGGCAAGTTACCTTATATTTATAACGCTTTGGTAGTCCAGAGTAGAGACACTGCCAATATTGTTATTAGGTAAATGGTAAAACCAAAGTTGGGCCTTGCTGGAAGAGTTTTATTCAAAGCGAACTGTCAAGGGAGGCTCATAAACCCGACCGTGTAAGAAACGCAAATCAAGGAACATAATACCGGTATGACGAAAACTAGGGCGACAAGAGTGGAACAAAACACCTGGCAAAAGGTCAAGCCTTCCACCCTTTACCAAGTATATAGATGCATTAATTAAATAAGAGATATTGTGATATCCCATGATATACATGTGCCAACATGAAACAACCTGCAGTACATCTGCAACTAGCAACGCTATAAGAGGGGCTGAGCAAGCGGTAACATAGTCAAACAATGGTTTGCTAGGATGGTGGAAAAGGTTAGAGGCTTATCATGACAATTTGGGATGTTTGATAAACAAGTGGTAGGTAGCGGGACATAGCGATAGCATCGAGACAACTAGCAAGCAAAGATAGTAGTGTTATCCAAGATAATGGTCATCTTGCCTGAAATCCCACTAGAAAGAAGACCGAATCCATGAAGTAGACGAACCAACGTAGTCGAACGAATCCTCACAATCGCAACGTAACCGGAATTATCGAGAAGAAGCACAACCGGAAAGAAAAGAAAAAACACGGTAAACACGCTAGCATAAGCATGGCATGATGCACAATCAAGTATGATGCATGTACGGATTAGTGAGTCATGGCATGTCAAAGTGAAACAATCAAATACTACAATTAAGTGGAGCTCAATATGCAACGAGTTGCATACTCTTTGCATATTGACGAAACACCACATTCAAGTATTTAGTTCACTCTCGTTTAAGCTACTCATCAATATTAAATGTTGGTTAACATGGCAAGACATGAAGCATAATTCATCTATCTATCTAAGCAATTTAAATGAGGCCCGAAACAACAAACAATAATTCCGGAAAATCCCCATGTGCATATTTTTGATTTGGTACTGTTCTGCCCTATACACAATTTTAGAGTTATTAAACATGCAAAGTAACGCCACCATGTTAATCTATACATTTTTCTACCCCATTTACATATAGAGTTTATTTAATTTGGAGCTACGGTTAATTAGTTATGAAATAAATAATTTTAACATGTCATTTATGCAAATGAATGCAAACATCAAGTTTAAACATTTTAACATGGATGAAAGTTGCAAATTATGAAAGTACATGGAAATCTAAGCATTTTACATATATAGTTTGTTTAATTCCGATGCACGGTTATGGAGTTATTATATGCATGATGTAGAGGGACTTTTCTGTAAAACAGTTTTCCCTGGATAATTAGCAAATTCGTTCGGCAGAAAAAAACAACGAACAGGCCGAAACTAACTAGGCGCTGGATCTGGGGGGGCTAACCATGGGCCAAGGCCCAGCCGGTGGAGAGGTTTGGGACAGGCAGAGCCAGCTGGATGCGACTGCAGGGCCGGCTCGCGGCACGCGGCCCAGGCGCTGGGGGCGCGGTCAACGCTCGGGACGAGCGAGCCGCTGCTGCTCTCGTTTCTGAAGAACAGAAACAGCAGCAGGACCATAGCGATGGAGAAGACGACGGTAGGGGGTCCTGGCGACGGGGTCGGCGGGAACAGGCCGAAACGTGGCGGATTCGGCGGATGGGCGGCGGAGCAGAGGAGATCCGGTCCAGATCGGGGCCGAACGAACTTGAACGATGGCTTGACGAACTGAAGGAGGCGGCGGCCCTGGCTCCTTGGCGGGCGGCGGCTGCTCGCCCTCCCGCGGCAACGAAGCAGAGGAACGGCGACATGGCGCGGCGATGGGAGCTCCTGAAGAGGCCATTCATGGCGGCGGCTGTAGAAGTGCCTAAGAAAGAAGATGCGTGAGGAGAGAAAGACAGAGGAAAAGAGAAGGACGGGAAAGAAACAGAGGAGAGGGACGCGACGGTCCTACTGGAACTGGTCGCAGCGGCGGAGCTGACGAGGCAGCAGTCTGCAAGAGGGCGCTGCTGCTGGTGCTGGGGTTCTGGTTGGAGGAGGAGCTTGGGCCAGCTGGGGCCTCGGGCGCAAGCGCTCCCACTCGGGAGGAGCTCCTGTGGTCGTGGACGAAGGCGACTGCGAGGACGAAGGACGACGGGGTGGCGGCTCGGACAGAGCTGCGGGAGAACCGGGGCTGGTCAGGGAGCTTCTGCTCCGGCGAAGATCCGGCGGGGTTTGAACCCGAGCGTGGAATGGGTCGAGGGGAAGGTGGAGGCCGGTTGGGTGGATCGGGCAGGGGAGATCCCGAGGGGGATTTGGTGGAGTGGCGACGACGAGGGACAAACCTGCTCGAATTTAGGGTTTGGTCTGATTTGGTTTGGGGCTGGACTATATATATGAAAAAGAGGGGAGTTTGGATCATCCGATCGAAATCAGACGGTCGATAAAATGCTATGAGAAGTTCAAATGAAAAACCAAAGATGTTTTAGGGATGTTTGGCGATGATCCAAACCCATTGGTCATGACTGGTCGGTTCGGATTTGGGGAAGTTTCGGATGCGCATGCGAGGGGTCTGAGAAAGGTCAACAGAGACAAACGAGAAGCAGCACTACGAACGAATGCAAGCTTTATGAAAACATGCGGATGCAATGCTCATGATGACATGATGAAATGCAACAAACAATTAAAACACACGGCAGTAATGAAAAACATGAAAGTCGTCTGGAGCGTCGGTCTCGAGTCGTTACAAAACCACCACTAAACGCCTGTTGCCAAGAAGAAGCATAGAGTACCCACACTCATCGGCGAAGCCCCCAAGAGGGTCACAACATGAAGCGCCGCCGCCGCCGTGTCCATCGAGGTAGACAAAGGATTTCACCCTGAGTGTCGGAGGGCAAGGAGACGACCAAAGCGGCGCCCCAAGAGGAGCGTAACACCCACAGGCATTACCGCCGCCGGCGCCAAGGCGCAAAGCTTTCGCTCGGCCCGACCCCCCTACCACGTCGTGGGAACAGGGCACAAGCCCCTCCTCGTTTGTCTCTGTTGACCTTTCTCAGACCCTTCGCGTGCGCATCTGAAACTTCCCCGAATCCGAACCGACCAGTCATGACCGATGGGTTCGGATCATCCCCAAACATCTTCTGTTTCTCATTTGAACTTCTCATAGCATTTTATATCGACCGTCTGATTTCGATCGGATGATCCAAACTCCCTTCTTTTCCATATATATAGTCCAGCCCCTAGCCAAATTAGACCAAACCCTAAATTCGAGGAGGTTTCTCCCTCGCCGCCGCCACTCCACCAAATCCCCCTCGGGATCTCCCCTGCCCGATCCACCCAACCGGCCTCCACCTTCCCCTCGATCCATTCCACGCCCGGGCGCGAACCCCGCCGGATCTTCGCCGGAGGAGAAACTCCCTGACCAACGTCGGTTCTCCCACAGCTCTGCCCGAGCCGCCACCCCGTCGTCCTTCATCCTCACGGTCGCCTTCGTCCACGACCACAGGAGCTCCTCCCGAGCGGGACGCTCGCGCCCGAGGCCCCAGCTGGCCCAAGCTCCTCCAACCAGAACCCCAGCACCAGCAGCAACGCCCTCTTGCGGACCGCTGCCTCATCAGCTCCGCCACTGCGACCAGTTCCAGCAGGAGCGTCGCGCCCCTCTCCTTTGTTTCTTTCCGTCCTACTCTTTTCCTCTGTCTCTCTCTCTCCCTCACGCATCTTCTCTCTCTCAGGCACTTCTACAGCAGCCTGCCATGAATGGCCACTTCAGGAGCTCCCGTCGCCGCGCCATGTGTCGTTCCTCTGCTTCGTTGCCGCGGGAGTCTGAGCAGCCGTCGCCCGCCAAGGAGCCAGGGCCGCCGCCTCCTTCAGTTCGTCAAGCCGCCGTTCAAGTTCGACCGACCCCGATCTGGACCGGATCTCCTCTGCTCCGCCGCCCATCCGGCGAATCCGCCATGTTCCGGCCGGTTCCCGCCGACCTCGTCGCCAAGACCCCCTGCCGTCGTCTTCTCCATCGCCATGGTCTTGCTGTTGTTTCTATTCTTCAGAAACGAGAGCCGTGTCCGCGATTATGTGGCAGATTGGAATTTTATAATATCTGGTTGTAGAGAAATTGACACCAGATCCGAAATAAAATACACCAACCACGTGCGTAACCGTGACCGTCTCTTTTTGAGTGAGTTCGAGAAGAGAACACGGTGGGGTTATGTTTGACTCGTAAGTAGTTCAGGATCACTTATTGATCATTACTAGTTGCGACCGTTATGCGTAGTTTACTCTTCTTACTCTTGTACTCGGAAGTTAGCCACCATACAATGCTTAGTGCTACTGCAACCTCACCACTTTTTCATTCCATACCCATTAACCTTTGCTAGTTTTGATACCCATGGTGATGGGATTGCTGAGTCCTTGTGGCTCACAGTTTACTACAACAATAGGTGCAGGTACAGGTAATGCGATGATCTGACGTGAGAGCGATGCTTGATTGCTTTTGGAGTTCTTCTGCTTCTTCATCAATCATAGGATGGGTTCCGGGTCAGGAGCCTGGGATTATTAGCCTGCTCTTCTGTATGATGGTTGCAATGTATTGATGTATTCATGTTGTAGCTCGTGGCGAGTGTAAGCCTGTATATGATATTCTCATCTTTTTAGTGCATGGTATGTTGTAATGATATCCACCTTACTATGCGCTCGAAATGCGGTTGTGCCCCAATCAGGAATCATCACGTGATTGGGATAGAATCGCATCTTGGGCGCTACAGAGAACCTCCGGCGGCAAGGCCCAATCCCGCCTGGATCTAGTCCTCTGACCGACGATGCATCCAGGAACGGCACCCGCCGGCGACACCAGGTAGCACGCCTATGAGCCACCTGCCTGTACGCTGCCACCGAAGTCATCGGGGTACCCCCAACCGCCAGTCTGTCATGGTTCCTCTCGCGCCGCCCCTCCAGATCCGTCCGGCACTGCGTCAAGAAGGACCATCGTGCACCAAGCCGGCGAGGAAGCGGCTCGTGCCGCCCAACACAGCCGCAACCACGATCTGGGTGGGACCATTATCCCAAGCACGGCACAGCGCCGCCATCACCAGCTTGACCCGCAGAACGCCACCGTCTGTCGAGCTCCGCCAGCCACAGCCTATCACCGCTCGCCTAGTCCCGTGCGGGCTGGGACACAGCGGCCGCCGCGGAGTTCCTCCGCCCACAGAACTAGGGTCGCCGCGAGAGAGCACCTTGCCGCCGCCGTCGACACGGGCCTCGCCCGGCGGCGTCCTCCAGCAACGGCGCGAGGGAGGAGGGGATTGGGGGCGGGGGCACTAGGTTTAGGTCGAGTCGCCCTGGACAGGGACGACCGAGTTTTTTTTTTCTTTTTGCCCGCATATTACAATTTCTATGTAATAGTACAGATCAAACTGATTTTTCAATGGAATGATTGCCAACATGAACTCAAGTTACTCAGATTACGCTAATAAGGTTCTGCCAATCTTTCTATGTGAAACTAAGATCTGGAAGGGAGTACAAATTTAAGAGGGCAGTTCAGAATGTTACAAAAGCCTAACCTTTGCCAAGTGGTTGGCACGATTTTTCAGTGTCTCCTTTTGCTCCATGATGAGATTAGAGAAGTGTTGATCCCTCTTGTTCTTAAGACCCAATAGCTTTCTGAAAGTGTACTTCAATGTGCTATCTGGCTGACTCAAGTTTGCGAGATTATGTTCAACGACGGACAGGTCATTGAAAATTAGAAACCCGAAATCAAGGCCAGTCGCAGTCAGCCCAAGGGACAGCTCTCCGAGCATAAAAGCTGTGAATGGGGGATCTAAGCAAACATTATAAGAAAATCTTTCCAAATTCCTCCAAGCCCAGCGGTCGGTTTGGAACTCCAGACCAGAGAAGGAGGTATCTATCACTACCCTAGCTCCATGCATAGCACAAATAGAAAGCAGATGTCGTATCTCCTTGTCACTGTACAGGAAACCAGAAGGGTTAATTGTAGGGCCAGAAATATAGACCCAGGCCCAATTTTCTTCCTCAATTAGAGCTTTGTTTAGAGCCATTGGTTCAATCTTGAATCCTGAATCTGAATTTGTTGGAATGGTCGAGATGTTTGCGTTCATAAACTTTGCTGCTGAGACATAGTGCCCATTGGTGCCCAAAGGGAAAAAGAAGGTACCTTGTTCTTACACGCAGCAAAGAACAAGCTTGTTGAACAGTGCAACACAGGTGCTTCCATAGATAATTTCCATACCGAAGCCATCTAACCTGTCAGCATAACGGTCTCCTGGGAAACCACCATAGTAATGTTTCACCAGCTTTTTAATGCTGAAATGAACATCAGTTTCAGAATCCGTGATGTTCTGCCTAACAAAACTTTCAAAAATGGAAGTGTTCACCACAGAAGGTACTGGCAAGAAGCTGCGGTCTAGATCCATATGAATGATACTAGATTCCTTGGAATCAGGAACGAAAAATTCAGCTTCTTTTAGGGCTGACATAGCTGAATTAGAAAATCCTATCATCTTCTGAGGTATCACTTCTGCAGGTTGTCTCTACAAAAGAGCAAGGAAACATCAAAAGCCTAACCAAAAAATAAACATTGAGGTCAAAAGATATTCCATAGGCCCCCTTTCTTATGAAGTGCGATATTCCATAGATACCAGGGCATATTATTATTATTACTCATAGTTAGACATCATGGAACATAATCAGTCATCCTACTAATATATTTAGCTGTTCATTCTGAGTACCCGTTATCCAACTAAATGGCTGAGTTATGCTGAGAGGAATGTCCACTATTAGCACCATTAGACAGAACAGTTTTCCATTATCATGAGGATGAGTGGAAAACTGGGGGAGTTAAGTCATGAACTCATGATTACCTCTCGCTGTGCATGCCGGTTGTCAATTTGGAACGCCAGTAGCTCGCGAAAAAGACAGCCATAATACTGCTGGCTGATCACAGAAGTATGTCCTTCCAATAGCTCAATAGTTCGTGACAACGCCTTATAGACAGTTTCATCCTCAGATATGGCAAAACCAACTTCCAGATCAGAATAAACCTGCACAATAATCCAAATTCCAGATCAGAATAAACCTGCACAATAGTCCAAAATAAGGTAGAGCACATGCAGATTAAAATATTTAGGAAGTTCCTAAAGTAGGTGTAAGAATGCAGAGAAGTTCAAATGCAGTGTACGATCGTCTTTGATGTATAAGACCAACCATCAATCACATATACACATCCCCCAGTGGAGTCAGGGCGTCAGGATGAGACACATAAGGTATTTAACTCATCATAATAAATCGTAGTTAAAAGGAGACATGAGAGATCGATCCACCATGGAACAAAATTGATGTGGTAAAGTTATAGGCACCTGATCCTTTACTAGACCACAGAGTATAACTGCATGCGAAGGTAGGGTGTTCTCAGCAAGATACTTCAACACACCATTAGACTTTGGCGGGCTAGACAACTCCAGATGCTCTGAAATATCTACGAACAGCCACGAACCAACATCTCTTGTTGCACTTAGTATATTCACAAGAGCAGCACTGGTGATAGCCTCAAACTTAGCCATGCCAGTAACAACCACCTGAGGCTTCAATTTCCTGATCAACTCAATCAGCAAATCTGATTGGCGTGGTACTTCAATTACAAGGACTGTGTCTTTAGCACGGTCACAATCTGCTCTTCCCTGAAATTTTAAAAAGAAGCATTAACATCAACACTCTTGAATCATCATATTTTCTTCACCTAACAGGCATGCCTTTTCCATTATTCCCGTCGAACATTTTTTTTGTAAAAAAAGCAGAAGAACATTGCACTATTAAGTAGTACAGACTGGGTGTTGCTTGAAGAAGTGTTGCACTACATTCACAAGCTGCATATGCATGCATAGGCCACACACGGGGAGTACCTCAATTGCTGAGGATGTTAACCATTGCTTCGGCAAGTGTCTGGTCAGATGTTCATCCACAATTGCAAGCGCCGGTGAGAACAGTCGAAGAGAAATTTCTATGGCAACAGCACGAGAAGGGAATACAGCAACATTCTGGTGCACCAGAAAAGAAAGGAGGATCATATGAAGCATATGATAGAAGCGGCAAATAAGTTGATCCTATGAATTTCTGGTATAAGCGAACACAACTAAGAAGCCTTACATCAGAAGTTGATGGGATGTTGTAGTAGCTCTTCATAAATTCAGCAACAAGATTCCGGAAGTTTAAACATCCAAATGGAGGCTCACAAGGATTGGACTTATTCTCTTTCAAAAAACTAGCAAGGTATACTAGGAAGGCCATTTTTTCAGCAGCAACCGAATCATTATCAAAGGACAAATCAAGGGAGCTGCTGATTTCATTGAACCCATCTTTAAGAATCTCAAATAATTTCTTCACCTGACAATCATCTGAATTAGTACTACTTCCATCACTGTATTGCTTAATTTACAAATGTAAAGAAAGTGTGAAGGAACCTGAATGGGTTTGTGAAGTTGACAGCTATACACAGACAAAGCATGTGAAACACGGCCACCAGATTTCATGTATGCCTGGGCTGTGCGTGCAGAGACAGACTGATCCCCGACAAGGTCCATAAAAAATTCAAATGGATGTGGGCTGTTTTGTTCAATTTCAACTAAAGCTGAAATATCAGTGTCGGCAGCCTGGAAAATTATCAACTAGTTGGTAATGATCCCAAACAAGAATATCAAATTGTAATATGATACTATGAAGCGAGAAATGGAAAATCTATGCCCTACTAAAACCAGAACATAATGCTGGCATGGAAAGATTTCCTGGTTTCACAAAATTGATACCTGCATAATTTTTGTTTGCCAGAGCTTACTGATATGGAATCCACGGCGTAGAAATAGGCGTTCACAGACACCTTGACCTGGTCGGCCTCCTATGTTGAATATCATTATACCCATAGGCTTTATGACAGCTCTTCCTTCTTCAACTGCCCGAGCAATCAACCCGAGGCCAAACTGGTCCTCAAAAAAACCCTGGAGGTAAGAGATGCAACAAGTTTACAAACATAACAAATAAGCACAAGGGAAACGGAATAGAACATTCACCCATCATAAGAAACATTGTCTTGATTAATACTATATGTGCATCATGTCAAATGATGATGAAATGCTTAGCAACTGACAAAAACTTCTATTCATAGGGATCAAAAGAGATATGTTGCAAAAAATGAAGTCGTGCAAAAGGTGGAAGTCAAGGTGAGGAATTTCAAACATGGAATACTGCCGAAAGAGTTATTCTAGTATCCATCATTTAGCCTAGTTGCCCTTTTAATGTAGACTGCCAGTCCTGTCCTTCCTAACCATCCAGTTAAACTGATTATGATACTAGTGGGACCAAGTTTTCAGTACAGATCCTATATTATTTATAAAATTATTTAATTATATCAGAGCTAGCAACACATGCCTACAAGGAAACAGCATACACTCCGAAGACATTTTTTTCTTATATCTGGTTATATACAAAATGTAGTTACTTGAAAGAGCAATCAAGAAATAAGTTCACTCCTGGTATTCCTACAGTCCTACTCCAGCTAGAGAAGCAACATGAAGACAAATCGCCATTGGTATTAGATAAACTGAATGGAATAAATTTAACACATTACACATGTCAATACATTTTCCTTATGTAATAATCATGAAGAAGATATATCTCTACTTACCTGAAGAGCACAGTAGTTGCTCAAGGAGTACAAGAACTTCTCACTTGAATTTTCAGTCATAATCTTTGATATTGCCTCTGGATTGGGGTTAAGAATCTGAAAAGCAGATCTCGAGAGTGAGCAATTTCCTTCAGTTCTGGTCTACTATAATTTCCGTTCACGATACAGTAATAACTAACCGTACCTGTGGTATGCAGCCAACAATGCAATCAAGTTCTATCTTGTTATCTATACAGTATGAAAGAAGATCAGATTCATGGAATTCAACTCTATCCAACAATGTTTTTCCCTCCCTGTCATAGACCGGGAGACCATTGTCGTCTAGGGCATTCAAGTACAGATTTATCCATGCAATCTTGATGGCCCTTGGGTTAATATCCAGACCATAGACCTGCAAAGAAATAAACAATGCTCAGCTTGGGTTCTGACAGAAACAACGGCTGGACTATGAAGGTAACAACTAGCTGCTTGCAAATTAATTTGTTTGACTGACATGTGCGGATCAAAATCTAATTGGATGTTATTTCCCTCTTTCCTGCTTTAAAGGACACACTGCTCAGTTCAAGAAAAAAGGACACAATGCTCAGCATGGTTGAACAATGTGTGGTATTAGACTAGATCCTTGCTCAAAATTGAATAAAATATGCTCGGTAGATATTATTTTCCTCAGAGGTACCAAAAGTGTTATATCATTAAAGCAAAGTAAATGTATAACTGATGTGGCTCCCACTTCTGTAGCAATAACGATAAGATAAATTATTGACAGAACTAGAGAAAACCACCTTCAAAGGGGACAACTTCTCTGCAAGCGCAATAGATATCCAACCATTGCCACACCCCAGCTCTGCATACGTCTTATCCCTGGAAGTGGAATCTTGATGCTGATTAAGGCCCTCATAAAAAGCGAAGGACCAATCCACAGGAGTGAAAATGCTAGGTATCTCCATCATTGTTAGCTTCGTGCTTTGCTGGAACCCTAGAAGCAGTTGATAAATTAGAAGAGAAAAATTGATAGTAACATTCTCCAAAGTATGTACGCCATGCCCTATTTTTTCTCTTACTGCAATAAGTTTGATCGCTGCAGTTAGGATTCTTCTGCCAAAGATGAATTGTAAGAAGAAAAATAGATAACATCAACCTCCAAACTCTGCAGCTTACACAAAAGAATGAAAAAAAAATGATGCTTAGATGCCATGAAAACATTTCTCTGAGTACCTCATTTGACCAATGCCTTGCTGTGTGCTAATCTCATGTGAACTTCCGTTGATCCTCTATGACTATCAAACTTCCACAAGAAAAGAAGATGGTCACATTGAAGCCATATCTTTGAATGCAACAAGCTCACACACACACACACAAAGTGTCTGTTTTTGGTTCACTTTCTCACACACATAAATCTGGCTCCAACTAGTCACAATCTTGTTCCTACAAAAACAAATAGTATATGCATATATCTCTAAACAACGGATAGGGAATGTCTGTAAAAAAAGTGCTAGGGATCAGATACACTAACAGAGTAAGCCTCACGCAAGGAGGCACATCACATTATGTGCAGTACCAGATTCTGAAGCAACTGTAAAACGAGAGGATAGAAGCGTATGCCGTGGGCAGGGACGCGTACGTGTTTAATATAGACGAGATGTACAGGAGTCGGTTAGGCTGTAGAATTGATCTCCAAGAAAACAGAGAAGAGATCGATCCTAACAGCCAACAAGGTTTACAGAGATAAACACACGCACGCATCCTATACCCTATACGGTTTATACAACACCATATTTACAATGTTTAACAGCAACGCTAGAATTAAATAAATCTCATCAAGTAAACTATGTCAGACAGATCCGGAGTGCCATTGTTTCCATTTTATATGAACACCAAAAGTCCAAAACAGAGAGTGTGAATTATTCAACAAGCGAGACTGAAGTGTTCCCTGCATAAGGAGAAGGGGGAACAAGTCTCTGCGCAATTACACACTCATAGTCTCGCACACAGTTGCAGTCCAGGGACACCTAGCGCTTACATTAGTCAGCAGCGTTATGGGCCGCCACATGGTTGACACTCCAGTGGAATCGCCCACGTGCTTACCTAAATAATACTGTAGAGTACAATAACCCATAGACGTGGCCATAAACAGATCGTTGTCATGCACGCATAGCTGTACTCTTACTTCTTTATTAGCAAAGCAATCTAATCATCAAGACCTGATTCTTCGCAGTCCGGGAAATTTCGACGGCCAGTCGGCCGGTTTCCGCGAAAGGTGATACGTTTGCGGAGAGGATCAGGGGACCGACCTTGGGGGTGGGGGTCGACGACGACGTCGCGGAAGTGGAAGGTGAGGAAGCAGTGCTCCTGCCCGGCGTCGAAGCGGCGGCGGACGGCGCCGAGGAGGCGTCGGGCCGCGGCGCGGGAGGCGCGGGCCTGGAGGCGCTCGAGCACGGCCTCGGCGGCGGCATACGCGGCCTCGCCCGACGCCGCGCACGACGACAGGAAGGCGTCCACGTCCTTGCTTTCGTCCTCGCTCGCCGGCGCAGCCATTCGCCCTGGTTGGTCTCCGTCCGGGAGGAGGAGGAGGCGGGCGGCGGCGCCGATCGTGGTGGCGGACGAGTGATGTGAGGGGCAGAATCGTAAAATGGCTGCTTGGGGAGGTGGAACCCCCGTGAAACCCCCGTGAAACAGTGCAGACACGACTGGACTGTCGTCGAGCCGTGGTCAACTGCCATGCTAAAATCAGCCCACTCAATCAAAGATGATCGCTGCTACACAGCCGACGCTCAGTGGACGATTCTCAGACGATGCAACGCATCAAGCCATCCCTGGGTAGAGCAGAAGTGAATAACACCGTTCGATCCTCCCATCGTCCAAAGGTCGGCCGGCAACTGTCGTCCTTGCAGCAATTTCGATCAAACATCGAGTTTCTTTATTATCAAAAAAAGAATCAGGGATCGAGCTTAGGAAGAGATCCCTCCCTCCGGCTCTCGCACGCTAGCCAAAAATAAAATAAAAATTGAATACGTTTCGGATCCGCACAGAGCACGTACGGGTATTGTTTATAAAATCTTATCGCCAGGAAGATAAACCTCCTCTCAGGACCTAGTTGCAATTAGTCGGAAGAACTACATGTCGCCGCCGCCACCGCGTGCTGAAGCCTGTGCCGGCAGGGCGCGAGTCGTGGAGGTCTGGGCCCATAACCAGGAGGCGGAGCTGGCTCGCATCTCCGACCTCTTCAGGCCTTGTTTGGCACATGAGGTTTTCAAGCCCCAAAAGGGCTGGGGATTTGGTGAATCCCTCCCCTTCACCAATCCCATTTAATCCTCTACATTCCCTTCCATCCCCAACCCTAATAATCCCTTTCACATAAAACTGTTGTTTGGTAGGTGGGCAATATCCCCAGCCTTTCCCCTGCAAAAATATCCCTACCCTTTGAGTGCAAGCAGAATAAAAATGTGATTTTTATCACACCAACAACAACAACAGTACACCAATTTTTTGGCAGGTTGATCACAACAACACAACAAAATAAAAAAATGGTGTTTGGCAGGTTATCATAGCAAAATAATGATGATTTTGCAAGACTTTAAATCAAATAAAACAAGAATGTATCATCTGGGCTAAAGAAAGAGAATCGTGACAACAATTTATAACGATTCATCATAGCAGTTCACGCCAGAAGTTCATTTTTTTTATCATTTTGAGGAATTGGCAACACTCAAAATCATCGTCTCGATCCATCAGAACTGCACCAGGTAGTCCACTAAAACTTTCTTCCTCTTTGGTCGCACAAGCGGCTTCTGCAGATCAGCCATGGCTGGAGGCTGACTTCTGAAATAAGAAGAGTATAAAGAAATGTACTTCCAATGAAGCAAAAATATATAGATGCAAAGAAGCAAACATAACTACTTCCAATGGACTGTGTGCATCCATTCCATTCCATTAGATCCCATAACTACTTCCAATGAAGCAGAAATATATAGATGTACAACTAGCTTTATTAGTATTGGATACTAGTAACAGTCCATGTAATACATGTACAAACTGTAGAGAGAAACAAGAAAGTTCTATGCACTCCATACCCAGGTGATAGGTGATCTCGTGCAACTTTTTATGCCAAAAGTATAACTGAAACCCAGAGATAAGAATTATCACTACCATGTACTAGTGTTTATAGATTGATAATTCTCAGCTACCACTACCAGTACCATGTATTGACCATATTAATTAGCAGCAGCTAAGCTAGGATGATTCATTGACAATAAGATCGGGGAATAAGAATCAACTAGCAGCTCACATGCACTACTCCTATTTTTATCATGCCATTCAAATTTTGCAAAACCTGAAGGCACACTAACGGCTGGATTACATGACAAAATAAAGCATCAATGAATTCTAAAATAAGTAACAACAAGCGACCTAGTTGTTACTACAGCTACTTCCTCACTCTTAATACTACACCTAGTTGTTACCACTGCTACTTTCTGAATAAGACATGAGAAATAGAATATATAGAAGAAAGATCACCTCTATTTAACAAGAAGATGAGAAAATCTTCGATTCACTTCCTCTGTCTCAGTTTCAGTATGTGCAACACCAGCAATCTGTGATGGCTCAGAAGTGGATGTGAAGTTATAATGGCCCTCGACAATGTGCACTAGGAAAAGAATGAAACTATCAACCAAGTAACTATAACTTCATAGCTAATTTAGATGTATGGATGCCGCTGAACTAACCATCATAGAGATCTCCTAATAGGTTGAAGAGAGGAAAAGGTTTGGACTTGAATTTATTTATCCTTGAACCAAATAACTGCAAAAAAACAAGGGGGGGGTAGAAGTTAAACAACTACGAGTAGAGAGTTAATAAAATGATATAACTAGTACAGTACTGAAATTAGGAAGAAAGCACTTACAATCGTCAGCTCATCCCAAAGATGCGCGTCAGCTTGTATCATGCACCTCATTTCATCCCAACCAACTCCACTTTGTTTACGCGCCTCCCTTAGCATTTTATACTCTCTCTTTATCTCCTTTTCCTTTTCTTGGAGTTGATACTTTGAGAATTTGACATAACTATGTCTAGCATGGAATATTCTAACCATCATATTCCAAACTTCACCACTCCATCCATTCCCCCCTCGGTGATAAGGAGTATTGTGCTCAAGAAGGATCTCCACCAAAGCCCTTTCAAGTTCTAGATTCCATTGGGCTCTGGATTTCAGATCTAAGGAAATAGAAAAGAAGAACTACAGTTCTACATTTGCATATAAGCATACAACTGTGATCTCAGTAGACAAGTTACAAATCTTAAAAGCCAAAGTCCAACAGATAGATGATACATACTAGTTCTCTATGATCCACAGTTTTGTGCAATCAGATATCTAATATATGGACTGTCTTGAACTAATAAAGAGACATTGTAACAATAGGATATGGGAATACCGTTTGGAGAATCCCTTTTGGTAATCTTCCGCGAATCCATTTTTGCTCCAAGCACAACTTTCCTTCCCCTTGCAGCTTGCACCAAGTTAAATTTGCTACTTGCGTCCATATATATTTTCCTAATGGACATCGCGGTTATATGAATCGAGAGACATGAATCAACAAAGTGACAATGCAAAGGAAGCAAGATTAAACAGAGGTAAAAGAAGTGATGTATATTAGGGAAATGCTACTGATCTTAACACATGTTCTTCGGGCTAATGAGGCTACTTGCTACTTGCGTCCATATATAACTATTTTACTAGTTTGTGCTAATTAGTTCAGCCCCTCGTCGAATGAATTATGTCAGCAATAAATAGTACGCCAACTAATAAAATTTCTAGTATCAAGTTACTATTAATGATGTGTACATTCCATCCACGATTGAGTTCAGAACTAAACAACATGGTCATCTGGATTGGTTTTGTAAAGATGTTCATCTGAAAAAGCATATTTAACCGAATCAAATCAAATACAGGTTTCAATATTATGCAAAAGCAAGAGGCACAGAACTAACATCCTATTTCTCTAGGACACGGAAAACAAAAAATATTCTTCTGCTTCACGTGATCCCTTGGGTACGCTATATTGTTCCTATTGATGTGTTGAGTCCAGATTCTAAAACTAAATCATGTTTGGTTCATTCGATAAGGAACGAGAGCCTAGCATCAATTCAAGATGCCAATGTCTATCTATCAGCATGAACAAAGTTAACTACCATCCTGGTTCGAACACCAAGATCAATCAAGGCTAAAATTATAGTAAGTGATGTTGCCATTCCTAACTATGGATGGAACACGAGACAATAACGCCGGTGGTGCTGGAAAGGGCAGAAGAATAGTGGTGGCTCTCGGTGACGGCGTGCTTGGCGAGCTCGCCAGGGACGATGATATGAACGGCGGACCAATCGGCGGTGGCCATATTAGAAACCCTAGATGAAGGAGGGGAGGGGAGTGGGAGGGGAGGGGGAAGGAATACCTTGGGGGAGATGGCGAGCTTGTCCTAGGAAGAAGAGGAAGCAGGCGTCCGACGGCGGCGGCGGCGGAGGAGACGGCGGCGGCGGCAGCGACGGAGACGGCTGCTGATGTGGACATAGTTATCATAAAAATGTCTACAAATATTACACGAAAAATTAATAACCAGGTACTTTTGCTTCTTCGTACACATAATTTAATTGACTCGAATATGATGCTACGCTCATTATTCGTTTTATTTTTACTCATCAGGAATAAAGGGATTAAAGGATTAGTTAAAGATGAAGATTACTGTACATTAAATCCAAGCGAAGTAGCACACCTTGCGTCCATGCATGCTACGTGCACTGTTCATAGTACAAGACAAGAGAAGATGATTAAGGCTCCATGGACCAGACAAAGCCACGTTACACACCAGCCCATCTCATCTCATCAATTAAAGAAAGAATTAAGTCCAAGGCCATGCAATAGTCGGTCAACATGTGGGCCCGCTCCTGATGAAAACTCTTCGAAGCAGTCCAAATGGGACACGTCCAGGCGCAGCATCAACGGTTAGGCCGGCCGCCGTCCTTAATAAATAGCTAGCCGAATTAGGTTTTTACTCGGGTTTTGTTTAGAGAAGTTTAACTATATTGCTACTTTTATTTGTCTTCGCTCGTAGCGGCTAGTGCGACCGTCAAGGCATCCTATCGCAACCCCATCTTGTGAGATTAATTCAATCTAGCATATTCGCAATTTTGAGATTGCTTGGCTATTATTTTCTTGCATGTTTTTTGATTTGCTTGCCGGAAAAATTCTTCGTGGATAGGTCGATCGCGTCGTTGGCTTGGTTGATAACGCCGTGGAGTTGGTTCAGTGATTGTCGTGGATATCAGTCGTGTACGATTCTCCCTGTACGGTTGGTAGCCGGATCGTGAGGGTCAAGTCCCACCCAAAATCGTAGTTATCTTCCTCTCATCAAAAGATCGGGTCCCAGTTCACATTAGCTGCTGCGCGTGGTTCTTGCGGCTGCGTCTCGTCTCCCTCTTGGGTGAGGCGTGCGAGCCGCGAGGTACCCCTCGATGCTGAAAAGCCCCGTGGATCGGGGAGGATGTGACGGGATCTTCGGGGCTGGCCCGGTTGAAGCCCACTATACCAAACGCTTCATTTGGGATTTTAGGGGCTTTTAAGCCCAACGGAGAAAATCCACTAAAATCCCCTTCAAGCCCGGTGTGCCAAACAAGGCCTCAGGGAACTCAAATTCCCCGTCGCAGTCATGGCCACGTCCTACGACGTCCCGTCCCGGCCGGCCATGCCCCGCGCCCCGCGGACCCCTAGCCTCCACGCCGGCGCCGACGGCGTCTACCGCATCACCGACCGGGTCCCGTTTCACTACGCCTTGGACTACAGCTGCGACTGCCTCCACGCCAGGGTCAGAGCCGCGCGATTCTTCCAGATGTCCCTCGCGCTCCTCGACTGCGACGGCCACCCCGCTCTGGGCCACGTCTGGCGTTTCCACCTGGGCGTGCCGCGCGCCGAGGACGAACGCTTCCTGGTGGAACTGGGCGTGGAGGAGGCCTCGGTCCGCCGCGCCGACCGCTCCCGCCTCGCCGGGGCTCTCACCGAGTGCTCCGCCATCTACAACAGCCGTGTCACCTGGGTGACCTCCGACGGCGCCGAGGACATCCTCCACCTGCTGGACTGCTTCCAGAACCCCCTCCTCGTGCGTAGAACCACCGACCGCCGGCAGCTCATCCGGAGCTCGCGGACTTTCTTTCCGGAGCTGTACGACCTCAGGTTTCTGGCCGAGTGGCGGACCCTGTCCGGGGAGGAGCCTCCGCTGCTGGCGGCCGCCAAGTCCGGAATGCCGGACGCGCTCCTCCGCGGCTTCCTTGCGCTGATGAGAGAGCCGGCGTTCGCGGAGCGGATGGTGGGGTACAACGGGATGCTGTTCGGGCTCGGTCACTGTGACACCTCCGACATCCAGCGGTTTTACATGAGCTATGAGGAGCAGGAAAACACGGGTCAAGGAGCAAAGGGCTGTGAATCAAAACAGCTCTCTCAGCACTTCTAATGCATTCGAGTTCTGATCCTTCGTTGTGTAACCAAAAATAATTGTACTGCTATGTATCACTAGTAAATATATGCTCGTGCGTTTACCACGGGCCTTTTCCCCCCTAATTACACATAAATATAGTGAATAACATATTCCGCATATGTTTAGAAAAGACAAGTTGCAACAATTGAAAAAATAATCAAAATCCACTTCACTTGCTATGTAATTCGATGATGTGCACATAAAGAGCAATGATCTAAACAATTATCTTTGGGATACGGGAGGCTTGCCCCCCTATCAAATTCAAAGTAAAAAATTGGGGAGGCTCGAGCAGTGGATAGGGAAGGGGCCCCTTAGAGATAGATTCTGACAACTCTGTCATTATGCATAATACAAGCACAAGCCGTGAAGGTCATAGTGGACGGCAGATGCACTCCATTCTTTCAGTAATCGTTTGGGCCCTTGGAAGTGGCGGATTGGGACCTCCTCCAAGACAAGCTAGATGGGGTGAGGTTAACCAATGGGATGACGTGATTTTTTGGAGGTTGAAACCTTTGGGCCAATTCTCCACAGGATCTCTATACAGAGAAATTTTCAAGACAGAAACACAAGATGAGGTGATGGATATCTCGAAGACGAAGATTCCTTTCAAAAAAACTTGCAAGGAACCAAATTCTAAGTGGTAATCAAGTGAGAACGGGTCAAGGAGCAGGAAACACGGGTCAAGGAGCAAAGTGATGTGAATCAAAACATGAGGCAATTACAACGGTGGTGCTAGAACTTGGCGCAAACAATCACTTTAGTGCTAGAACCTGTGGTGTACATCGAAGTGGTGCAATTGGCTTGAGCGTGCAAATACAATGGTAATCGCATTTGTATACGCCGGACCGGTGATGACGCAAGCCAGCGTGGCTTACGGCCCATCATCAGTGACTGCATGGTGAAGGGGAACGGGTGGGTTTTTTATTTTTCCTCAGGTTACAGTACTTTGGATGCGAGGCATCGGATTGGGTCCCACCTAGCTATCCACCAGCACACAACTCAATTCACGACATTTGAGCATACACAAACTTTATATCTTTTAGCTAAATAACTAGCAGACATGCCCCTGCGTTGCAACGGGTGAAAGAAAAACACATGCACCTAACCAAATAAGCCTGATCAAGTATGTCCACGTAGTTTATTTTAACATGACACTCTACCCTTATTTCCGCTTATCCTTCTTCCCGTTCTCACTGATGGTGGCCTTGCTAAACGCGTCTGAACGTGTTCAATTTCAAGGCGATGAACTTGACACACCTATCATTGAACAACACTATCTAAAAAAGTTTTTAATACTTTAAAAACTACTTTGTGGTAACAAGTTGACGATTGAACCAGGGGTGGGGGAGGCACTAATGGAATTAGGATCTTTGCCGTCAGCCAGTTCTTTGCCGTCCGCTAGCTGACGACAAAGGAGGTCTTCGCCATCAGCATACAGAAAGCAGACGGCAAAGATGGTGTTTGCCGTCAGCCAGCTCTTTTGCCGTCTGCTAGCGGACGGCAAAGAGGGAGGGTGGCGTACCATCAAGGGCCTCCTAACGGCCACTTTCTTTGCCGTCAGCTAGCGGACGGCAAAGAAAGTGGCCAACTAACGTCCGTTTGCTAGGCTTTTGTCGTCCGCTAGCAGACAGCAAAGAGCTGTGACCTAAACTAAAAAGCCGCCAGCCCCACGTCCCTCTCTCTCCCTCCCTCATCGCACCCGCGCCGCCGCCCCGACACCCCGCCGAGCCGCCCCGACCGACCCGGCGCCCCGCCCCGCTGCCCTGAGCCACCCCGGCCAACCCGGCGCCCCGCCGCTCCGGCGCCCCCTCCTCCACCCGGCACCCCCTGCCGCGCCTGAAGGTGAGACATCCCTCTTTTTTTCTTTTTTAGATTTAGTTTAATTAGGTTTAGTTTAATTTAGGCTTGGTTTAGTTTAGGTTTTGTTTCCGTTTTTTAGGTTTAGATTTAATTTAGGCTTGATTTAGTTTATCCTAGTTCTTCTTCTTCTTCTTCTTCTAACTAGTCTTCTTCTTCTTCTAACTTTCTTCTTTTCCAATTTGCAGATTTGCTTTAGATGAGGAAGCTTGCGTTGATGGAGTCTACCCTTCTCTTTATGCTTCCTTCTTGTTTTGATTTTGTAGGATAAACAATGTGAAACTTGCTACCTATATATGTATGTATGGATGAAACCATTGTATGCTTGTTGTTGGATATGTCGGCTAGCTATATATGTTGCATATGGACTTTTGATTTGCTATGTATATGTGTTGGATGATCATATCCATATGGCAGGGATATGATTTGGTATGTATATGTGTTGGTATGCTTGTCGAAAGTATTTTCATATGAGGCGCGGCCGGTCTATTCTGCTAACACTTCCGAACTGCACGCTCAACACGAGGGCACTGCACTTTCCCTAGCAAAGGCACTGCAGTGCTTACACTAGTGAACTTCGCATCGGAACAAACTGCATGCGGTGTTTTTTCGATACTGTTTTCGCTCTAGTTTTTTAAACGTTTCTCGGAATAAGGTGTATAATATACCGTTGGAAAGCTATGGATTAGGCGCAACTTCGCCATGTTGAACACTTTTCGAGATTCCTCACGGTTTAAGAGCAGTTTTGAAAACGGTGGACGCCCAACGAGTAGCAGCGAGCGTATTTTCGCGTTTATTCGCAAACCGCTTATCGGAATGAAGCAAATGATACGCCGTTGGAAAGATATCGCCGAGGCGCAACTTTTTTGTATGTATTACATTCTCAAATTCATAACGGTTTAAGAACAGTTTCAAATTTACTTAATCGCGGAATTCTGTTTTTCAAATTTTTGTAAAATTTTTGTACTGTTTTCGCTTTAGTTTTTTAATCGTTTGTCGAGATGGTTAGTGTGATATGCCTTTGGAAAGCTATGGACGACACGCAACTTTCATATGTATAAATTATTTTGAGATTCCTTACAGTTTTAAGTTAATTTCAAAAATCATGCAGCGGACGACGAGTGACAGCGGTTGTTTTTTCGTGATTTTTTACAATCCGCTGATCGGAATGATTCAAATGATACGCCGTTGGAAAGATATCGATGAAACGCAACCTTTTCATTTAGAACACACTCTCTAATTCCATACAGTTTAAGAGCAGTTTTGATTCTACCGAAATGTGGTACTCTGTTTTTTCGCGACACTAAAATCGATGAGTTGACCGCGTCAGACAGAAAACCGCACTTCTTCGGACTGAAAACCGCACTGCATCAGACAGTCAAGCGCACTACATTTTTAAAATGCATTTTTGTTTCAAATGTAGTGTACTAAAAAGTCCTTCATATTGAACTTCTTTCAAGATCAAAGTGCACCGCATTTGCATGGTTTTTTAAATGCATTTTTAGACCAAAGTGCACCGCATTTGCATTTTTGTAAATTCAATTTTGTTTTAGATGAAGTGTACCGAAAAGTTCTTCGTAGTGGACTTTTTTGCAAGACCAAAGCGCACTGCATTTGCATGTTTTAAATGCTTTTTTCTTCGTAGTGAACTTTTTTACAAGACCAAAGCACACTGCATTTGCATGTTTTAAATGCATTTTTGTTCTATATGGTGTACAATTCCTCCGAAAATAATAAAAGTGAACTCCTCTATACATTTTTTTTACAAAGTGAACTCCTTTGTTTTGCAAAGTGCACCGCAAAGGTTTTCTTAGTGAGCTGCATCGATTTTAACGAATTATACTCCATGTCCTTACAAATTTGCAAAAAACAATTCCTCCAAAAATAATATAAAAGTGAACTCCTCTATACATTTTTTTACAAAGTGAACTCCTTTCTTTTGCAAAGTGCACCGCAAAGGTTTTCTTACTGAGCTGCATCATTTTTTAACAGATTATGAAGTAGTCCATACAATATTGCAAAAACAACTCCTCCAAAAACAATAAAACATGAACTCCTTGGTATACAATTTTTTTTCACAAAGTGAACTCCTTTGTTTTGCAAAGTGCACCGCAAAGGTTTTCTTAGTGAGCTGCATCGTTTTTTAACAGATTATGAACTAGTCCATACAATATTGCAAAAAAAACTCCTCCAAAAACAATAAAACGTGAACTCCTTGGTACAACTTTTTTCACAAAGTGATCCACATAGACAAAGGGAACCTGCACGGCACAAGTGACAAACTACACAATACTTCAAGAAAAAAGAGACAAACTACACTTGAGCATCCCCGGTCAACTATGCTCTACACCGCATATCTAAACAGAGAAATTGTTATGAGCTGCACTGGGGGAGCACCAATCGAGCTACACGACCTCCAACTTCTGAACCGAACTCCAGCGTCGACCCTGTTCTTCGTTCGAGCTGCACCCCCACCGGCAGTCATACACGCCCATTTATATAGTAGAAGCTTTCGACACCGTGGGCAGAACTGCAGGCCCCCGTTGGTCGAGCTGCACTTCCTCACGGGCAGTACTGCGCGCCCATGTGCAGAGTTAGAATCCTTCGACGGCATGGGCAGAACTGCAGGTCCCTGTTGGTCGAGCTGCACTTCACCGTGGGCAGAACTGCATGCCCGTGTGCAGAGCCGCACTCGTCGACTGCAGCGATGGCTTGCTGGGCTTTCCGGCAGGTGCTCTCCCATCGCGGAGCATGGAACTCTCGATCTTAGGTCCACGCATCACAGAATAGGAGGTGCTCCACTGCAAGCCCGTGTGCATCAGGACGGCTCGGGACGCCGCATGCCTCTCACGAGGAACCGCACTGCAACCCTGGGGCAATTGAACCACTTGGAGATCCCAGGGGACTGCACCCCATCTGGCGCCATCGCCCGACCTCCTCTGCCGGTGGCGGCGGTGGAAGAAGAGGAAGAGAACCGGGCAGCGTGCTGCTCTCTTCTCCCGCCGCCCGCGCTCCTTCCTCTCCGGGAAGATTGAACCGAGCACCAGCAGTGGACGAACGAGGCTTATGTGAATTTTCCCATTTTTGTTCTGTGCTTGCTGATTCAATCTTGTGGAGGAGAGAAGCACTTACTTGGGTGGCGGACCTGCAACTTGTGAGGACAGGAACGAGTTGTCGCTCGACTGCGGGAGGGCCCCAGGGGATGTGGCCGGAGGACGAGGGAGGGGAGGGGGTGTGCCTGCACCGCCGCACTTCACGCTTACGCACTACCGCACTGCACATTTACGCGCTACCGAGCTGCACAGAGAAGAGAAAATGGGGTCAGGAGGATGTGGCTCTCGACGGGTGAGCACGATGGAGGAAGGATGCAGGGCCAGGGTGGTGGTTTCCATCGGAGGAGTGGGAGCGGGGTTGGGGTCGGGTGGCCCGTGCATCGGCGAGTCCGGGAAAAGTAGCGGGCGCGGTGCTGGCCAGTCACGGAGAAGGCAGGGTCGCCGGGAACCATGGCGATCAGAGGCGGGGAGGGGCGCCGATGCGGGTCAGCCTGCTCGATCCATCAGGGCCAGCAGCGAGGGAGAACGCGCGGGTCAGCGGCGTTCTGCTCGATCCCGTCTCCTACTGGCGCAGCAGACCAGCTCTGCCCAGATCCGTCGCAGGTGAGGCGCTGGGGGTGGGGGCGCCGGGCATGGTCACCATCAAGGGGGGAGGGGCTGATGGCCGGAGGCAGGCGGCGGCGGCGACGCAGCAAGTAACCGGCGGATTGGGCGACACGGGGAGGGGGCGGTGGTTGTAGGATGGGGTGGGAAGCGTCGCTAGGATATAGTGCGGCGGCGCTAGGGGCGGGGGTGCGGCGGCGCTAGGGTGGGGTGGGGGCAGAGGAAGAAGGTGGTTTTGGGGGGATCGGTGGTGGGGGAGGCGCCTGGTTCACTGGGGTGGAGGAGGAGGTGTCCGGCGGAGAGAAGATGGTGGTTCGGCGGGGTGGGGTGTTAGCAGAATAAGATTTAGGTGTTATGGTGTTATCATAATAGACCCATCATATATATATATGTGTGAAATTGAATGAATTAAAAAAAAGGGCTATACAGGCTCTTTGCCATCTGCTAGCAGACGGCAAAGAGCTTTGCCACCAGCCAGCAGACGGCAAACATGCCACGTCTCAGCTACCTGTGCAACCTGGGGCAATAGGCCAGCAGACGACATCTTTGTCATCAGCCAGCGGACGACAAAGAAATCAAATAGGCCAGCCCCCCAGGTGCTGCCACGTGGACCGCTATGCCATCCGTTGGCAGACGGCAAATATGCAAAGGTTTTTGTCGTCTACCAGCAGACGGCAAAATATGCAAAGGTCTTTGCCGTCTGCCAGCAAACGGCAAAGCACGCCGTTAACCCACTAGCAGCCTGTAGCTGACACATCTGCCGTCCAGGTCCTTTGCCATCTGCTGGCGAACGGCAAAGACCATTTCATCTTTGTCGTCCGCCAGCAGACGGAAAAGATGCCTTTGCCGTAGCTCGTTCAGCTGGACATGTTGCCGTCTGCTGGCGGACGGTAAAGGCCTTTGCCGTCCGCCAGGCATGCCTTTGCCGTCCGCAATGATAGACGGCAAAGTTCCTGATTCCTGTAGTGAGGGGGAGGAAAGAGAGAGTTTGCACGGGCAAGAACTTCACAAAGTTACATCGGGAACATCTTTGTCTTTTATTATGTGAAGATTGTTATTTGGTTTTTCAAAAAATAAAATGAAAACAAATATGTTAGCATTTTCAAATTAGTGCATGTTGCCAATATAGTTTTGTTTTAGATTTTACCTTTTCTCGTTGGATATTTAGATGTACATCATATGTTATGCGTGAATCACCCACTATTTGTCCCAAAAGATTCCGTATATATCATCTAGAATATTTCATATCCCCAAATGCCACCTAAAATTTCCAATTACTCAAAATTTCAGTAGGTACATATTTTCAACTTCCATTATATATCAGTTGTTTTGTTGTGAACATATGAAGCAAATTCAGTCCAAATAACAATATCGGTGTTGTTCATATAATCATATTGAAAGGAAAAAAATCATATAATTTTGGCTAAACACACACGTATAACCATAGCTCATTATTTATTTATTTAATCTAAATTTTTCTGCTATTTCTGAAAATAAGTTTTTTGCAGGAATAATTTGTTGGGCTTTATGCGAACACGCTCATGCAGAGATGTAACACATGTTCTCCCGCACGCACACCACACTTTTAGCCACAAAAAAACCTAGCTCTATCCCTTCGAGGACATCATTCGATAAAAAAAAACCTTGCTCTCGGCTGAAATCCTTTCTCCTTTTTCTTTGCCTCTCCAAAATGGTTGCTGCCCAATGAATCCAGTCTGCTACAGGGGCAATGCTACTTCTTGAGCATGCGTTGATTTTCCCTTGAAGAGGAAAGGGTGATGCAGCAAAGTAGCGTAAGTATTTTCCTCAGTTTTTGAGAACCAAGGTATCAATCCAGTAGGAGACTACACGTAAATCGCCTAGTCAATCAAGAACCTTGCACCCAACGCGATAAAGGAGTTGTCAATCCCTTCACGGCCACTTGCAAAAGTGAGATCTGATAAAGATAATAAGATAAATATTTTTGGTATTTTTGTTATATAGATTGGAAAGTGAAGATTGCAAAATAAACGGCGATAGAAATTGGTAAGTTGACGATAAACTAATATGATGTAAAATAGACCCGGGGGCCAGAGGTTTCACTAGTGGTTTCTCTCATGATAGCATATATTACGGTGGGTGAACAAATTACTGCCGAGCAATTGATGAAAAAGTGCATAGTTATGAGAATATCTAGGCATGATCATGAACATAGGCATCACGTCCATGTCAAGTAGACCAAAACGATTCTGCATCTACTACTATTACTCCACACATCGAACGCTATCCAGCATGCATCTAGAGAATTAAGTTCATAAGAACAGACTAACGCATTAATCAAGATGACATGATGTAGAGGGATAAACTCAAGCAATATGATATAAACCCCATCTTTTTATCCTCGATGACAACAATACAATACGTGCCTTGCTGCCCATGCTGTCACTGGGAAAGGACACCGCAAGATTGAACCCAAAGCTAAGCACTTCTCCCATTGCAAGAAAGATCAATCTAGTAGGCCAAACTAAACCGATAATTCGAAGAGACTTGCAAAGATATAAAATCATGCATATAAGAATTAAGAGAAGAATCAAATATTGTTCATAGATAATCTTGATCATAAACCCACAATTCATCGGATCTCGACAAACACACCGCAAAAAGTATTACATCGAATAGATCTCCAAGAACATCGAGGAGAACTTTGTATTGAGATCCAAAGAGAGAGAAGAAGCCATCTAGCTAATAACTATGGACCCGAAGGTCTGTGGTAAACTACTCACACATCATCGGAGAGGCTATGGTGTTGATGTAGAAGCCCTCCGTGACCGAATCCCCCTCCGGCAGATCGCCGGAAAAGGCCCCAAGATGGGATCTCACGGGTACAGAAGGTTGCGGCGGTGGAAAAGTGGTTTCGTGGCTCCCCTGGATGTTTTCAGGGTATAAGAGTATATATAGGAGAAAGAAGTAGGTCGGTGGAGCTACGAGGGGCCCACGAGGGTGGGGGCGCGCCTACCCCCCTAGGCACACCCTCCTACCTCGTGGCCGCCTCGTTGCGTCTCTGACTTCCACTCCAAGTCTCCTGGATTGCGTTTGTGTTGGGGAACGTAGTAATTTCAAAAAAATCCTACGCACACGCAAGATCATGGTGATGCATAGCAACGAGAGGGGAGAGTATTATCTACGTACCCTCGTAGAACGAAAGCGGAAGCGTTTATCAACGCGGTTGATGTAGTCGCACGTCTTCACGATCCGACCGATCCAAGTACCGAACGCACGGCACCTCCGAGTTCTGCACACGTTCAGCTCGATGACGTCCTCTCCTTCTTGATCCAGCAAGACGGGCGAAGTAGTAGATGAGTTCCGGCAGCACGACGGCGTTGTGATGGTGACGGTGTTGGTGAAGAACAATTTCCGCAGGGCTTCGCCTAAGCACTACGAAAACTATGACAGAGGATAAACTAGAGGGGATGGGGTTGCCGGCACACGGCTTGGTGTTTCTTGATGTGTCTTTGGTGCTAGCCCTGCTCCTCTATTTATATGTTGAGCCCTGGGGTCGAAAGTTGGAGCAAAAGCCTCCTCAAAGTCAGTTTTGCCCGAAAGGCAAGAGTCCCACTCGGACTCCAGGACCAAACGTCACAATCCTTGGCGCCAGGGTCTCCGGCGTTTGGCCCCCTGGCCTCCGCAAAACTCCTTTTGCACCGACTCATAGCCCCGTGGGCCTGACCCCTTGGCCTAACCATATCATCCAATATATGAATCTTTACCTCCGGACCATTCCGGAGCTCCTCGTCATGTCCGTGATCTCATCCGGGACTCCGAACAACATTCGGTCACCAACATACATAACTCATATAATACTATATCGTCAACGAACGTTAAGCGTGCGGACCCTACGGGTTCGAGAACTATGTAGACATGACCGAGACACTTCTCTGGTCAATAACCAATAGCGGAACCTGGATGCCCATATTGGCTCCTACATATTCTACGAAGATCTTTATCGGTCAAACCGCATAACAACATACGTTTGTTCCCTTTGTCATCGGTATGTTACTTGCCCGAGATTCGATCGTCGGTATCTCAATACCTAGTTCAATCTCGTTACTGGCAAGTCTCTTTACTCGTTCCGTAATACATCATCCCGCAACTAACTCATTAGTTACAATGCTTGCAAGGCTTATAGTGATGTGCATTACCGAGTGGGCCCAGAGATACCTCTCTGACAATCGGAGTGACAAATCCTAATCTCGAAATACGCCAACCCAACAAGTACCTTCGGAGACACCTGTAGAGCACCTTTATAATCACCCAGTTACGTTGTGACGTTTGGTAGCACACAAAGTGTTCCTCCGGTAAACGGGAGTTGCATAATCTCATAGTCATAGGAACATGTATAAGTCATGAAGAAAGCAATAGCAGAATACTAAACGATCAAGTGCTAAGCTAACGGAATGGGTCAAGTCAATCACATCATTCTCCTAATGATGTGATCCCGTTAATCAAATGACAACTCATGTCTATGGCTAGGAAACATAACCATCTTTGATCAATGAGCTAGTCAAGTAGAGGCATACTAGTGACACCCTGTTTGTCTATGTATTCACACAAGTATTATGTTTCCGGTTAATACAATTCTAGCATGAATAATAAACATTTATCATGATATAAGGAAATAAATAATAACTTTATTATTGCCTCTAGGGCATATTTCCTTCAGTCTCCCACTTGCACTAGAGTCAATAATCTAGATCACATCGCCATGTGATTTAACACCAATAGTTCACATCACCATGTGATTAACACCCATAGTTCACATCGTCACGTGACCAACACCCAAAGGGTTTACTAGAGTCAATAATCTAGTTCACATCGCTATGTGATTAACACCCAAAGAGTACTAAGGTGTGATCATGTTTTGCTTGTGAGAGAAGTTTAGTCAACGTGTCTGCAATATTCAGATCCGTATGTATTTTGCAAATTTCTATGTCAACAATGCTCTGCACGGAGCTACTCTAGCTAATTGCTCCCACTTTCAATATGTATCTAGATTGAGACTTAGAGTCATCTGGATCAGTGTCAAAACTTGCATCGACGTAACCCTTTACGACGAACCTTTTTTCACCTCCATAATCGAGAAACATATCCCTATTCCACTAAGGATAATTTTGACCACTGTCCAGTGATCTACTCCTAGATCACTATTGTACTTCCTTGCTAAACTCAGTGTAGGGTATACAATAGATCTGGTACACAGCATGGCATACTTTATAGAACCTATGGCTGAGGCATAGGGAATGACTTTCATTCTCTTTCTATCTTCTGCCGTGGTCGGGCTTTGAGTCTTACTCAATTTCACTCCTTGTAACACAGGCAAGAACTCTTTCTTTGACTGTTCCATTTTGAACTACTTCAAAATCTTGTCAAGGTATGTACTCATTGAAAAAACTTATGAAGCGTCTTGATATATCTCTATAGATCTTGATGCTCAATATGTAAGCAGCTTCACCGAGGTCTTTCTTTGAAAAACTCCTTTCAAATACTCCTTTATGCTTTCCAGAAAATTCTACATTATTTCCGATCAACAATATGTCATTCACATATACTTATCAGAAATGCTGTGGTGCTCCCACTCACTTTCTTGTAAATACAGGCTTCACCGCAAGTCTGTATAAAACTATCTGCTTTGATCAACTCATCAAAGTGTATATTCCAACTCCAAGATGCTTGCACCAGTCCATAGATGGATTGCTGGAGCTTGCATATTTTGTTAGCACCTTTAGGATCAACAAGACCTTCTGGTTGCATCATATACAACTCTTCTTTAAGAAATCCATTAAGGAATATAGTTTTGACATCCATTTGCCAGATTTCATAAAATGTGGCAATTCGCTAACATGATTCGGACAGACTTTAAGCATCGCTATGAGTGAGAAAATCTCATCGTAGTCAACACCTTGAACTTTGTCAAAAACCTTTTTCGACAAGTCTAGCTTTGTAGATAGTAACACTACTATCAGCGTCCGTCTTCCTCTTGAAGATCCATTTATTTTCTATGGCTTGCCGATCATCGGGCAAGTCAACCAAAGTCCACACTTTGTTCTCATACATGGATCCCATCTCAGATTTCATGGCCTCAAGCCATTATGCGGAATCTGGGCTCATCATCACTTTCCCATAGCTCGTAGGTTCGTCATGGTCTAGTAACATGACCTCCAGAACAGGATTACCGTACCACTCTGGTGTGGATGTCACTCTGGTTGACCTACGAGGTTCGGTAGTAACTTGATCTGAAGTTACCTGATCATCATCATTAGCTTCCTCACTAATTGGTGTAGGAGTCACAGAAACAGATTTCTGTGATGAACTACTTTCCAATAAGGGAGCAGGTACAGTTACCTCATCAAGTTCTACTTTCCTCCCACTCACTTCTTTCGAGAGAAACTCCTTCTCTAGAAAGGATCCATTCTTAGCAATGGATGTCTTGCCTTCGGATCTGTGATAGAAGGTGTACCCAACTGTCTCCTTTGGGTATCCTATGAAGACACATTTCTCTGATTTGGGTTTGAGCTTATCAGGATGAAACTTTTCACATAAGCATCGCAACCCCAAACTTTAAGAAATGACAGCTTAGGTTTCTTGCTAAACCATAGTTCATACGATGTCGTCTCAATGGATTAGACAGTGCCCTATTTAACATGAATGCAGCTGTCTCTAATGCATAACCCGGAAACGATAGTGGTAAATCGATAAGAGACATCATAGATTTCACTATATCCAATAAAGTACGGTTATGACGTTCGGACACACCATTATGCTGTGGTGTTCCAGGTGGCATGAGTTTGTGAAACTATTCCACATTGTTTTAATTGAAGGGCAAACTTGTAACTCAAATATTCGTCTCCGCGATCAAATTGCAGAAAAACTTTATTTTCTTGTTACAATGATTCTCCACTTCACTCTGAAATTCTTTGAACTTTTTAACTGTTTCAGATTTATGTTTCATCAAGTAGATATACCCATATCTGCTCAAATTATCTGTGAAGGTCAGAAAATAACGATACCCGCTGTGAGCCTCAACACTCATCGGATTGCATACATCAATATGTATTATTTCCAATAAGTCAGTTGCTCGCTCCATTGTTCCGGAGAACGGCGTTTTAGTCATCTTGCCCAAGAGGCATGGTTCGCAAGCATCAAGTGATTCATAATCAAGTGATTCCAAAAGCCCATCAGCATGGAGTTTCTTCATGCGCTTTACACCAATATGACCTAAACGGCAGTGCCACAAATAAGTTGCACTATCATTATTAACTTTGCATCTTTTGACTTCAATATTATGAATATGTGTATCACTACAATCGAGATCCAACAAACCATTTTCATTGGGTGTATAACCATAGAAGGTTTTATTCATGTAAACAGAATAACAATTATTCTCTAACTTAAATGAATAACCGTATTGCAATAAACATGATCAAATCATATTCATGCTCAACGCAAACACCAAATAACATTTATTTTGGTTCAACACTAATCCCGAAAGTATAGGGAGTGTGCGATGATGATCATATCATTCTTGGAACCACTTCCAACACACATCGTCACTTCACCCTCAACTAGTCTCTATTTATTTTGTAACTCCTGTTTCGAGTTACTAATTTTTAGCAACCGGACAAGTATCAAATACCCAGGGGCTACTATAAACACTAGTAAGGTACACATCAATAACCTGTATATCAAATATACCCTTGTTCACTTTGCCATCCTTCTTATCCGCCAAATACTTGGGGCGGTTCCGCTTCCAGTGACCAGTCCCTTTGAAGTAGAAGCACTTAGTCTCAGGCTTAGGTCCAGACTTGGGCTTCTTCACTTGAGCAGCAACTTGCTTGTCGTTCTTCTTGAAGTTCCCCTTCTATCCCTTTGCCCTTTTCTTGAAACTAGTGTCTTGTTAACCATCAACACTTGATGCTCTTTCTTGATTTATACCTTCGTCGATTTCAGCATCACGAAGAGCTTGGGAATCGTTTCCGTTATCCCTTGCATATTATAGTTCATCACGAAGTTCTAGTAACTTGGTGATAGTGACTAGAGAATTCTGTCAATCACTATCTTATCTGGAAGATTAACTCCCACGTGATTCAAGTGATTGTAGTACTCAGACATTCTGAGCACATGCTCACTAGCTGAGCAATTCTCCTCCATCTTGTAGGCAAAGTACTGTCAGAGGTCTCATACCTCTCGACACGGGTATGAGTATGAAATACCAATTTCAACTCTTGGAACATCTTATATGCTCCGTGGCATTCAAAACATTTTTAAGTCCCGGTTCTAAGCCGTAAAGCATGGTGGACTAAACTATCAAGTAGTTATCATACCGAGCTTTGTCAAACATTCATAACGTCTGCATATGCTCCTGCAATAGGTCTGACACCTAGCGGTGCATCAAGGACATAATTCTTCTGTGCAGCAATGAGGATAATCCTCAGATCACGGATCCAATCCGCATCATTGCTACTAACATCTTTCAACTTAGTTTTCTCTAGGAACATATCAAAAATAAAACAGGGGAGCTAAACGCGAGCTATTGATCTACAACATAGTTATGCTAATACTACCAGGACTAAGTTCATGATAAATTAAAGTTCAATTAATCATATTACTTAAGGACTCCCACTTAGATAGACATCCCTCTACTCATCTAAGTGATCACGTGATCCAAATCAACTAAACCATAACCGATCATCACGTGAAATGGAGTAGTTTTCAATGGTGAACATCACTATGTTGATCATATCTACTATATGATTCACGCTCGACCTTTCGGTCTCAGTGTTCCGAGGCCATATATGCATATGCTAGGCTTGTCAAGTTTAACCTGAGTATTCTGCGTGTGCAAAACTGGCTTGCACCCGTTGTAGATGGACGTAGAGCTTATCACACCCGATCATCACGTGGTGTCTGGGCACGACGAACTTTGGCAACAGCGCATACTCAGGGAGAACACTTATACCTTGAAATTTAGTGAGAGATCATCTTATAATGCTACCGTCAAACAAAGCATGATAAGATGCATAAAAGATAAACATCACATGCAATCAATATAAGTGATATGATATGGACATCATCATCTTGTGCTTGTGATCTCCATCTCCGAAGCACCGTCATGATCACCATCGTCACCGGCGCGACACCTTGATCTCCATCGTAGCATCGTTGTCGTCTCGCCAACTTATGCTTCTACGACTATCGCTACCGCGTAGTGATAAAGTAAAGCATTACAGGGCGATTGCATTGCATACAATAAAGCGACAACCATATGGCTCCTGCCAGTTGCCGATAACTCGGTTACAAAACATGATCATCTCATACAATAAAATATATCATCACGTCTTGACCATATCACATCACAACATGCCCTTCAAAAACAAGTTAGACGTCCTCTACTTTGTTGTTGCAAGTTTTACGTGCCTGCTACGGGCTGAGCAAGAACCGTTCTTACCTACGCATCAAAACCACAACGATAGTTCGTCAAGTTAGTGTTGTTTTAACCTTCTCAAGGACCGGGCGTAGTCACACTTGGTTCAACTAAAGTTGGAGAAAATGACACCCGCCAGCCACCTGTGTGCAAAGCACGTCGGTAGAACTAGTCGCGTGTAAGCGTACGCGTAATGTCGGTCCGGGCCGCTTCATATAACAATACCGCTGAACCAAAGTATGACATGCTGGTAAGCAGTATGACTTCTATCGGCCACAACTCACTTGTGTTCTATTCGTGTATATAACATCTACGCATAAAACCAGGCTCTGATACCACTGTTGGGGAACGTAGTAATTTCAAAAAAAAATCCTACGCACACGCAAGATCATGGTGATGCATAGCAACGAGAGGGGAGAGTATTGTCTATGTACCCTCGTAGAACGAAAGCGGAAGCGTTTATCAACGCGGTTGATGTAGTCGTACGTCTTCACGATCCGACCGATCCAAGTACCGAACGCACGGCACCTCCGAGTTCTGCACACGTTCAGCTCGATGACATCCTCACCATCTTGATCCAGCAAGACGGGCGAAGTAGTAGATGAGTTCTGGCAACACGACGGCGTGGTGACGGTGTTGGTGAAGAACAATTTCCGCAGGGCTTCGCCTAAGCACTACAAAAACTATGACGGAGGATAAACTAGAGGGGACGGGGTTGCCGGCACATGGCTTGGTGTTTCTTGATGTGTCTTTGGTGCTAGCCCTGCCCCACTATTTATATGTTGAGCCCTGGGGTCGAAACTTGGAGCAAAAGCCTCCTCAAAGTCGGTTTTGCCCGAAAGGCAAGAGTCCCACTCGGACTCCAGGACCAAACGCCACAATCCTTGGCGCCAGGGTCTCCGGCGTTTGGCCCCCTGGCCTCCACAAAACTCCCTTTGCACCGACTCATAGCCCCGTGGGCCTGACCCCTTGGCCTAACCATATCATCCAATATATGAATCTTTACCTCTGGACCATTCCGGAGCTCCTCATCATGTCCGTGATCTCATCCGGGACTCCGAACAACATTCGGTCACCAACATACATAACTCATATAATACTATATCATCAACGAACGTTAAGCATGCGGACCCTACGGGTTCGAGAACTATGTAGACATGACCGAGACACTTCTCTGGTCAATAACCAATAGCGGAACCTGGATGCCCATATTGGCTCCTACATATTCTACGAAGATCTTTACCGGTCAAACCGCATAACAACATATGTTTGTTCCCTTTGTCATCGGTATGTTACTTGCCCGAGATTCGATCGTCGGTATCTCAATACCTAGTTCAATCTCATTACCGGCAAGTCTCTTTACTCGTTCCGTAATACATCATCCCGCAACTAACTCATTAGTTACAATGCTTGCAAGGCTTATAGTGATGTGCATTATCGAGTGGGCCCAGAGATACCTCTCCGACAATCGGAGTGACAAATCCTAATCTCGAAATACGCCAACCCAACAAGTACCTTCGGAGACACCTGTAGAGCACCTTTATAATCACCCAGTTACCTTGTGACGTTTGGTAGCACACAAAGTGTTCCTCCGGTAAACGGGAGTTGCATAATCTCATAGTCATAGGAACATGTATAAGTCATGAAGAAAGCAATAGCAGAATACTAAACGATCAAGTGCTAAGCTAACGGAATGGGTCAAGTCAATCACATCATTCTCCTAATGATGTGATCCCGTTAATCAAATGACAACTCATGTCTATGGCTAGGAAACATAACCATCTTTGATCAATGAGCTAGTCAAGTAGAGGCATACTAGTGACACCCTGTTTGTCTATGTATTCACACAAGTATTATGTTTCCGGTTAATACAATTCTAGCATGAATAATAAACATTTATCATGATATAAGGAAATAAATAATAACTTTATTATTGCCTCTAGGGCATATTTCCTTCAGTTTGTTCCAAGAAAGATCCTCGCGAAGGTTTTGTTCCGTTTGGATTCCGTTTGATATTCCTTTTCTGCGAAACACCGAAATAGGCAAAAAACAGCAACTGGCACTGGGCCTCCGGTTAATTGGTTAGTCCCAAAAATAATATAAAATAGCATATTAAAGCCCATTAAACATCAAAAACAGGTAATATAATAGCATGGAACAATAAAAAATTATAGATACGTTGGAGACGTACCAGCATCCCCAAGCTTAATTCCTGCTCGTCCTCGAGTAGGTAAATGATAAAAACAGAATTTTTGATGTGGAATGCTACCTAACATAATTTTCAATGCAATTTTTTTATTGTGGCATGAATGTTCAGATCCGAAAGATTCAAGACAAAAGTTTAATATTGACATAAAAATAATAATACTTCAAGCATACTAACTAAGCAATTATGTCTTCTCAAAATAACATAGCCAAAGAAAGCTCATCCCTACAAAATCATATAGTTTGGCCATGCTCCATCTTCGTCACACAAAATGCTCTCATCATGCACAACCCCGATGACAAGCCAAGCAATTGTTTCATAATTTAGTATTCTCAAACTTTTTCAACTTTCACGCAATACATGAGCGCGAGCCATGGACATAGCACTATGGGTGGAATAGAATATGATGATGGAGGTTGTGTGGAGAAGACAGAAAAGAGAAAGTCTCACATCGACGCGGCTAATCAACGGGCTATGGAGATGCCCATCAATTGATGTCAATGCGAGGAGTAGGGATTGCCATGCAATAGATGCACTAGAGCTATAAATGTATGAAAGCTTAACAAAAGAAACTAAGTGGGTGTGCATCCAACTTGCTTGCTCACGAAGACCTAGGGCATTTGAGGAAGCCCATTGTTGGAATATACAAGCCAAGTTCTATAATGAAAAATTCCCACTAGTATATGAAAGTGACAAAATAAGAGACTCTCTATCATGAAGATCATGGTGCTACTTTGGAGCACAAGTGTGGAAAAAGGATAGTAGCATTGTCCCTTCTCTCTGATACGTCTCCAACGTATCTATAATTCATGAAGTATTCATGCTATTATATTATACATCTTAGATGTTTTATATGCATTTATATGCTATTTATATGATTTTTGGGACTAACCTATTAACCTAGAGCCTAGTGTCAGTTTCTATTTTTCCCTTGTTTTTGAGTTTTACAGAAAAGGAATACCAAACGGAGTCCAATTGACGTGCCAATTTTTGTTGATTTTTTATGGACCAAAAGAAGCCCCTGGAGCAAAAAAGTTGGGCCAGAAGAGTCCCGGGCTGTCCACGAGGGTGGGGGCACGCCCACCCCCCTGGGCGTGGGCCCCTGACTCGTGGACGACTCAGAGACCCCCTGACGTGAAACCAACGCCAAAACTTCCTATAAATACAGAAACCCCCAGAAAATAACCTAGATCGGAAGTTCCGCCATCGCAAGCCTCTGTAGCCACGAGAAATCAATCTAGGCCCTCTCTGGCACCCTGCCGGAGGGGGCCATCATCACCAGAGGCCATGGGGAAGGATCCCGGAGGGGCCATCATCGCCATGAAGGCCAAGGACCAGAGGGAGAACCTCTCCCCATCTAGGGGGGAGGCCATGGAGGAGGAAGCACAAGGGGGAGAACCTCTCCTCCTCTCTCTTGGTGGCGCCGGAGTGCCATCGGGAGGGAAATCATCGCTGCGGTGATCGTCTTCATCAACATCACCACCATCATCACCATCCTCATCTCTTTTACGCGGTCCACTCTCCCGCACCCCACTGTAATCCCTACTTGAACATGGTGCTTTATGCCACATATTATGATCCAATGATGTGTTGCCATCCTATGATGTTTTGAGTAGATATCCTTTGTGTTTGGGTTGATTGATGATATAGATTGGTATGAGTTGTATGTTTTATTTTGGTGTTGTCCTATTGTGCCCTCCGTGTCGCGCAAGCGTGAGGGATTCCCGTTGTAGGGTGTTGCAATACGTTCATGATTCGCTTATAGTGGGTTGGTGAGTGACTGAAACACAAACCCGAGTAAGGGGGTTGTTGCGTATGGGAATAAAGAGGACTTGATGATTTAATGCTATGGTTGGGTTTTACCTCAATGATCTTTAGTATTTGCGGATGCTTGCTAGAGTTCCAATCATAAGTGCATATGATCCAAGAAGAGAAAGTATGTTAGCTTATGCCTCTCCCTCATATGAAATTGCAATGACGACTACCGGTCTTGTTAACAATTGCCTAGGACAATTCCGCACACCGATCCATCATTATTCCACACTCGATGTTTATAATATTTAGTAATATATTCTAACTTTATGATAACAGCACCTACTTTTATGTTTTAGCTCTTCGATATCATGCAAAGTTGTCCCCTTCATGCCCACAACGTAGTTTTATTTCTCGTTTCTAGCTGGAAGCAAACGTTCGGTGTACGTAGAGTCGTATCAGTGGCAGATAGGGCTTGGGAGAATATTGATCTTACCTTTAGCTCCTTGTGGGTTCGACACTCCATACTTATCACTTCCACCTTTGGAAATTGCTACGATGATTCCTTGCACTTGGGGATTATCAAGCTCTTTTCTGGCGCCATTGCCGGGGAGCAATAGCGTGGGGTTGATATTCTCGTATGTGCTTGTTTGCTTTCTTCACTAAGTAGATTTTGTTTTTCCTTTTTGTTTCTGTTTAGTTGTGGGTGAAACATACAAAAAAATAAAATAATGATAATACAAAAAATTTACTTGCCTCTCATGCCTAAAAAGTTTTTCAAAAAGAGAAGTGATTGGAAAGTTATGCATTGAAGAAGTGAGGGTCGACCTTGAGCACTTGTGTTCATGCTCACGGAAACAATGTAGAATTTTTCATGGAAGTTTCTCTGTAAATAATTATCCCCTTGTATATATCCATTGTATTATAAAAATAATGTGCCAAGCTTTGGTTTTAGGATGATTAGATTGCTTGTTTACTATGTGCAGAACATAAACAGAAACTTTGGCTGTAGTGTGTGATTTTACATTTTCTACTGGAAGGTCAAATGGGTATGAAACTTTTTTCACATTACTTCTGTACAAATTTTTCAAATTTTCAAATTTATTTCATAATTTTGGGAGTTACAGAAGTTTACTAAACTTCCAGATTACTACAGACTGTCCTGTTTTTGACAGATTCTGTTTTTCGCGTGTTGTTTGCTTATTTTGATGAATCTATGTCTAGTATCGGGGGGTATGAACCATAGAGAAGTTGTAATACAGTAGGTTTAACACCAATATAAATAAATAATTAGTTCATTACAGTACCTAAAGGTAGTGATTTGCTTTAGTATACTAACGGATCTCACAAAGTTTTTGTTAAGTTTTTGTGGATGAAGTGTTCGAAGAACGAGGAGTTACCGATGTGAGAAGAATAAAGAGAGGCAAGAGTTCAAGCTTGGGGATGTCCAAGGCACCCCAAGTAAATATTCCAAGGATACTCAAGCATCTAAGCTTGGGGATGCCCCGGTTGGCATCCCATCTTTCTTCTTCAACAATTATCGGTATACCTCGGTTTTTGTTTTGTTCACATGATTTGTGTCCTTTGTGTTTCTTTCTTTAAGAACCATGCTAGTATGAGATGTACCTTAATCAATTTATAGAATGATTCATGTGCTTCACTTATATCTTTTAAGTATGACCTTATAGAATGCTCTTTGTGCTTCACTTATATCTTTTGAGTATGACCTTATAGAATGCTCTTTGTGCTTCACTTCAATCTTTTGAGTATGGTTTTATAGAATGCTTCGTGTGCTTCACTTATATATTTTGAGCTTGGATATTGGTTAGTAAATATTAATTGTAGAATGCTCCATGAACTTCACTTATATCTTTTGGAGTATGAATAATACTATCATCTAAAGCGGGTTTGGAAGAGTGTCAACATTAGGAATTAGTGATCCCACTATTTCGAATGAGAAGAATTTTGCTTATGTGGAGAGTAGAAAAATTTCTATGCTTGTAGATCATGAAAAGAATACTTTATGTGATGGTTATATTGTTGAATTCATTTATGATGCTACTGAAAATTATTATGAGGGAGGAATATATGCTTGTAGGAGTTGCAATAATACCAAGTTTCCTCTCTATGTGCTTAAAGTTTTGCAGTTATACTTGTTTTGCCTTCCTATGCTAGTTGATTCTTGTTCCTATAAATTATGTGCTCACAAAATCCCTAGGCATAGGAGGTGGGTTAGATTTAAATGTGCTAGTCATATTCTTCATGATGCTCTCTTTATGTTTCAATTCTTATCTTTTATGTGAGCATCATTGAAATCATCATGCCTAGCTAAAAGGCATTAAAGAAAAGCGCTTGTTGGGAGACAACCCAATATTTACCCTTACTGATTTTTTGTGTTCACATGATTAAGCTACTGTAGTAATCATGTTTTATAGCTTTTGTTTCAATAAAGTGCCAAGTAAGACCTTCGGGAAGACTTGGGTGAAAGTTAATGTGATCTTGCTGTAAAAAACAGAAACTTTGCGCTCACGAGTTTAGCTACCATTTTTTACATAAGATTGATTTTGAGTTGATTCTTTTTGAATAAGATTAATAGACAAATTCCTCACGTCCACCAATTTATTTCATAATTTTTGGAGTAGCAGAACAATGGTTGCTGTTCAAATCATTACAGACTGTTCTGTTTCTGACAGATTCTGTTTTCATTGCATAGTTTGCTTGTTTTCTAGTTTCTATGGCTTATATTTCTCAATATAAATTGTAGAAATGATATGGTACAGTAGGAATTTTGTGATAACAATTATGAACCTCGTCTTTGACAGTACCAAAGTGAATGGTTTACTCTTTATCATACTAACCTATCTCACGAAGTTCTGTTAAGTTTTGTGTGATTGAAGTTTTCAAGCTTTGGGTGAGATATTGATATGAGGAGAATAAGGAGTGGAAAGAACATAAGCTTGGGGATGACCAAGGCACCCCAAGGTAATATTCAAGTAATACTCAAGCGCCTAAGCTTGGGGATGCCCCGGAAGGCATCCCCTCTTTCGTCTTCAAAACTATCGGTATACCTTACTCGGAGCTATATTTTTATTCGTCACATGATATGTGTTTTGCTTGGAGCGTATTTTCATTTTTACTTGCTGTTTGAATAAAATCACTGGATCTGAAATCGTGAATGAAATAGAATCCTCCCATGGCTAGTTAATTATTTGCCTACTCAGTGTTCTTCACTTATATCTTTTTGGAGTAGTTTGTCATTTACTCACGTGCTTCACGTATATCCTATGAGTAAATGGTTGAATGAATTGAATATCGTAAATCTGAATTTATATATGTTTCATATGCTTATAACATGGGGAGTAAGGACTTCACACATAATAAGTATAGGTAGTAAACTTATTGAAGGTTAGCAAACTCGGAATTGGTCACTTGAACAATTCATGAAAGAATATTGAAGGAAGAGATATTTCACATATAAATATACTATCTTGGACATCTTTTGTAATTGTGAGCACTCATTAAAATATGACATGCTAAAAGGTTGATGTTGGACAAGGAAGACAACTTAATGGGTTATGTTTTCCTATATCCGAAACGTTATATTGTCTTGGATCATCCAACATGTTGAACTTGCCTTTCCCTCTCATGCTAGCCAAATTCTTTGCACCAAGTAGAAATACTACTCGTGCTTCCAAACATCCCTTAAACCAGTTTTGCCATGAGAGTCCACCATACCTACCTATGGATTGAGTAAGATCCTTCAAGTAAGTTGTCATCGGTGCATGCAATAAAAAATTGCTCTCTAAATATGTATGATCTATTAGTGCGAAGAAAATAAGCTTTATACGAACTAGTGATAGGGAAGAAATAAAAGCGTCGGACTACATAATAAAGGTCTTTATCACAAGAGGCAATATAAAGTGACGTTCTTTTGCATTAAGATTTTGTGCATCCAACCATAAAAGCGCATGACAACCTCTGCTTCCCTCTGCGAAGGGCCTATCTTTTACTTTTATCTTCTACCTTATGCAAGAGTCATGGTGATCTTCACCTTTTCTTTTTACATTTTATCCTTTAGCAAGCACATTGTGTTGGAAAGATCCTGATATATATATATATCCAATTGGATGTAAGTTATCATGAACTATTATTGTTGACATTACCCTTGAGGTAAAAGGTTGGGAGGCGAATCTAAAAGCCCCTATCTTTCTCTGTGTCCGATTAAAACTTTGAACCCATAAATATCACGTGAGTGTTAGCAATTGCGAAAGATTAAATGATAGTTGAGTATGTGGAGTTTGCTAAATCAAAGCTCTGACATAGACCCTTCCTGAAAATAAGATGAATTGCAATTGTTTGATGACTAAGAGCACTGTTTGTTAGTTTTCAAGAAAGTTTATGATCTATACTTTAACATGTGAATAGCTTATTACTTGATCATGAAAAGTTTTATGAGATGAGCTACTGTTATGACATATAATGATGCTAGAAAAGGTGATTGAAATTATCATTGATCAAACTTGTGCACCTGCTAGCATTCACACTTCATAAATTATTTCTTTTATCATTTACCTACTCGAGGACGAGCAGGAATTAAGCTTGGGGATGCTGATACGTCTCCAACGTATCTATAATTTATGAAGTATTCATGCTATTATATTATCCATCTTAGATGTTTTATATGCATTTATATGCTATTTTATATGATTTTTGGGACTAACCTATTAACCTAGAGCCCAGTGCCAGTTTCTGTCTTTTTCCTTGTTTTTGAGTTTTACAAAAAAGGAATACCAAACGGAGTCCAATTGATGTGCCAATTTTTGTTGATTTTTTATGGACCAAAAGAAGCCCCTGGAGCAAAAAAGTTGGGCCAGAAGAGTCCCGAGCTGTCCACGAGGGTGGGGGCGCGCCCATCCCCCTGGGTGTGGGCCCCTGCCTCGTGGACGACTCGGAGACCCCCATGACGTGAAACCAACACCAAAAATTCCTATAAATACAGAAACCCCCAGAAAATAACCTAGATCGGAAGTTTCGCCGCCGCAAGCCTCTGTAGCCACGAGAAATCAATCTAGGCCCTCTCTGGCACCCTGCCGGAGGGGGCCATCATCACCAGAGGCCATGGGGGAGGATCCCGGAGGGGCCATCATCGCCATGAAGGCCAAGGACCAGAGGGAGAACCTCTCCCCATCTAGGGGGGAGGCCATGGAGGAGGAAGCACAAGGTGGAGAACCTCTCCTCCTCTCTCTCGGTGGCGCCGGAGTGCCATCGGGAGGGGAATCATCGCTGCGGTGATCGTTTTCATCAACATCACCACCGTCATCACCATCCTCATCTCTTTTACGCGGTCCACTCTCCCGCACCCCGCTGTAATCCCTACTTGAACATGGTGCTTTATGCCACATATTTTTACTGATCCAATGATGTGTTGCCATCCTATGATGTTTTGAGTAGATATCCTTTGTCTTTGGGTTGATTGATGATATAGATTGGTATGAGTTGTATGTTTTATTTTGGTGCTGTCCTATTGTGCCCTCTGTGTCGCGCAAGCGTGAGGGATTCCCGCTGTAGGGTGTTGCAATACGTTCATGATTCGCTTATAGTGGGTTGGTGAGTGACTGAAACACAAACCCGAGTAAGGGGGTTGTTGTGTATGGGAATAAAGAGGACTTGATGCTTTAATGCTATGGTTGGGTTTTACCTTAATGATCTTTAGTAGTTGCGGATGCTTGCTAGAGTTCCAATCATAAGTGCATATGATCCAAGAAGAAAAAGTATGTTAGCTTATGCCTCTCCCTCATATGAAATTGCAATGACGACTACCGGTCTTGTTAACAATTGCCTAGGACAATTCCGCACACCGATCCATCATTATTCCACACTCGCTATTTATAATATTTAGTAATATATTCTAACTTTATGATAACAGCACCTACTTTTATGTTTTAGCTCTCCGATATCATGCAAAGTTATCCCCTTCATGCCCACAACGTAGTTTTATTTCTCGTTTCTAGTTGGAAGCAAACGTTCGGTGTACGTAGAGTCGTATCAGTGGCAGATAGGGCTTGAGAGAATATTGATCTTACCTTTACCTTCACTTCCACCTTTCAAAATTGCTACGATGATTCCTTGCACTTGGGGATTATCACTCTCTTTTTCTCTCTTTTTTTTGGGCCTTCTCTTTTTTTTGGCCTTTCGCTTTTTTTTGGCCTTTCTTTTTTTGGCCTTTCTCTTTTTTTTTCTCACACGGGACAATGCTCTAATAATGATGATCATCACACTTCTATTTATTTACAACTCAAGGATTACAACTCGATACTAGAACAAAATATAACTCTATATGAGTGCCTCCGGCGGTGTACCGGGATGGGCAATGAATCAAGAGTGAAATGTATGAAAAATTATGCATGGTGGCCTTGCCACAAATACAATGTCAACTACATGATCATGCAAGGCAATATGACAATGATGAAGCGTGTCATAATAAACGAAACGGTGGAAAGTTGCATGGCAATATATCTCGGAATGGCTGTGGAAATGCCATAATAGGTAGGTAAGGTGACTGTTTTGAGGAAGATATAAGGAGGCTTATGTGTGATAGAGCGTATCATATCACGGGGTTTGGATGCACCGGCGAAGTTTGCACCAACTCTCGACGTGAGAAAGGGCAATGCACGGTACCGAAGAGGCTAGCAATGATGGAAGGGTGAGAGTGCGTATAATCCATGGACTCTACATAAGTCATAATGAACTCACATACTTATTGCAAAAATCTACAAGTCATCAAAACCAAGCACTACGCGCACGCTCCTAGGGGGATAGATTGGTAGGAAAAGACCATCGCTCGTCCCCGACCGCCACTCATAAGTAGGACAATCAAAGAAACACCTCATGCTTCAAATTTTTTACACAACAGTTACCATACGTGCATGCTATGGGACTTGCAAACTCCAACACAAGTATTTCTCAAATTCACAATTACTCAACTAGCACGACTCTAATGTTACCATCTTCATATCTCAAAACAATCATCAAGTATCAAACTTCTCATAGTATTCAGTGCACTCTATATGGAAGTTTTTATATACCCATCTTGGATGCCCATCATATTAGGACTAATTTTATAGCCAAAGCAAATTACCATGCTGTTCTAAAAGACTCTCAAAATAATATAAGTGAAGCATGAGAGATCAATAATTTCTATAAAATAAAACCACCACCGTGCTCTAAAAAGATATAAGTGAAGCACTAGAGCAAAATTATCTAGCTCAAAAGATATAAGTGAAGCACATAGAGTATTCTAATAAATTCCGATTCATGTGTGTCTCTCCCAAAAGGTGTGTACAGCAAGGATTATTGTGGTAAACTAAAAAGCAAAGACTCAAATCATACAAGACGCTCCAAGCAAAACACATATCATGTGGTGAATAAAAATATAGCCTCAAGTAAGTTACCGATAGACGAAGACGAAAGAGGGGATGCCTTCCGGGGCATCCACAAGCTTAGGCTTTTGGTTGTCCTTAAATTTTACCTAGGGGTGCCTTGGGCATCCCCAAGCTTAGGCTCTTGCCACTCCTTATTCCAAAGTCCATCAAATCTTTACCCAAAAAGTTGAAAACTTCACAACACAAAACTTAAACAGAAAATCTCATGAGCTCCATTAGTGTAAGAAAACAAACCACCACTTTAAGGTACTGTAATTAACTCATTCTTTATTTATATTGGTGTTAAACCTACTGTATTCCAACTTCTCTATGGTTCATACCCCCCCCCCCCCGATACTAGCCATAGATTCATCAAAATAAGCAACCAACACACGAAAAAAGAATCTGTCAAAAACAGAACAGTCTATAGTAATATGTATCAAACGTATCCTTATGGAACTCCAAAAATTCTGAAATAAATTGGTGGAAGTGAGGAATTTGTCTATTAATCATCTGCAAAAATAATCAACCTAAAATCACTCTCCAGTAAAAAAATGGCAGCTAATCTCATGAGCGCTAAAGTTTCTATTTTTTACAGCAAGATCGCAAAGACTTCACCCCAGTCTTCCCGAAGGTTCTACTTGGCACAAACACTAATTAAAACATAAAACCACATCTAAAAAGAGGCTATATGAATTATTTATTACTAAACAGGAACAAAAAGCAAAGAGAAAAAATAAATTGGGTTGCCTCCCAACAAGCGCTATTGTTTAACGCCCCTAGCTAGGCATAAAAGCAGAATAGATCTAGGTATTGCCATCTTTGGTATTGCGAAAGAAAAGAGAAAATTTCTTATCTATAGCATTTATCTTTCTATTTTGAGAAAGCACGTGGCCATTAATGGTGGAAGAAAGATTAAGCACGCTACGGAAATTTGCATCTAAGGTAGGTATTTCCATAGCATCATTATTTATGAGCTTAGAGAGGATAGAGGGACTATCCAAAGTACTAAAACCCGGGAGAGAACCCTTAGCCCTTTTCGATTCGGCCATGGTGAAAGAAAAGCAAATGGGAAAGGTGAAGAAAAGGCAAAGGTGAAGTGGGAGAGAGGAAAACGAGAGGCAAATGGAAAATAATGTAATGCGAGGGAGAAGAGTTTGTGATGGGTACTTGGTATGTCTTGACTTGAGCGTAGATCTCCCCGGCAATGGCGCTAGAAATTCTTCATGCTACCTCTTGAGCATGCGTTGGTTTTCCCTTGAAGAGGAAAGGGTGATGCAGCAAAGTAGCGTAAGTATTTCCCTCAGTTTTTGAGAACCAAGGTATCAATCTAGTAGGAGACTACACGCAAATCGCCTAGTACCTGCACAAACAATCAAGAACCTTGCAACCAACGCGATAAAGGGGTTGTCAATCCCTTCACGGCCACTTGCAAAAGTGAGATCTGCTAAAGATAATAAGATAAATATTTTTGGTATTTTTGTTATATAGATTGGAAAGTAAAGATTGCAAAATAAACGGTGATAGAAATTGGCAAGTTGACGATAAACTAATATGATGTAAAATAGATCCGGGGGCCATAGGTTTCACTAGTGGTTTCTCTCATGATAGCATATATTACGGTGGGTGAACAAATTACTGCCGAGCAATTGATAGAAAAGCGCATAGTTATGAGAATATCTAGGCATGATCATGAACATAGGCATCACGTCCGTGTCAAGTAGACCAAAACGATTCTGCATCTACTACTATTACTCCACACATCGACCGCTATCTAGCATGCATCTAGAGTATTAAGTTCATAAGAACAAAGTAACGCATTAAGCAAGATGACATGATGTAGAGGGATAAACTCAAGCAATATGATATAAACCCCTTTTTTTATCCTCGATGGCAACAATACAATACATGCCTTGCTGCCCCTGCTGTCACTGGGAAAGGACACCGCAAGATTGAACCCAAAGCTAAGCACTTCTCCCATTACAAGAAATATCAATCTAGTAGGCCAAACTAAACCAATAATTTGAAGAGACTTGCAAAGATATCAAATCATGCATATAAGAATTCAGAGAAGAATCAAATATTGTTCATAGATATCTTGATCATAAACCCACAATTCACCGGATCTCGACAAACACACCGCAAAAAGTATTACATCGAATAGATCTCCAAGAAGATCGAGGAGAACTTTTTATTGAGAACCAAAGAGAGGGAAGAAGCCATCTAGCTAATAACTATGGACCCGAAGGTCTGTGGTAAACTACTCACACATCATCGGAGAGGCTATGGTGTTGATGTAGAAGCCCTCCGTGATCGAATCCCCCTCCGGTATATCACCGGAAAAGGCCCCAAGATGGGATCTCACGGGTACAGAAGGTTGCGGCGCTGGAAAAGTGGTTTCGTGGCTCCCCTGGATGTTTTTAGGGTATAAGAGTACATATAGGCGAAAGAAGTAGGTCGGTGGAGCTACGAGGGGCCCACGAGGGTGGGGGCGTGCCCTCCTGCATCGTGGCCGCCTCGTTGCGTCTCTGACTTCCACTCCAAGTCTCCTGGATTGCGTTTGTTCCAAGAAAGATCCTTGTGAAGGTTTCGTTCCATTTGATATTCCTTTTCTACGAAACACTGAAATAGGCAAAAAAACAGCAACTCGCATTGTGATACGTCCATTTTGCATCATACTTTTATATCGATATTTATTGCATTATGGGTTGTTATTACACATTATGTCACAATACTTATGCCTATTCTCTCTTATTTTACAAGGTTTACATGAAGAGGGAGAATGCGGGCAGCTGGAATTCTGGGCTGGAAAAGGAGCAAATATTAGAGACCTATTCTACGCAACTCCAAAAGTCCTGAAACTTCACGGAAGCAGTTTTTGGAATTAATAAAAAATACTGAGCGAAGAAAGTACCAGAGGGGGCCCACACCCTGGTCACGAGGGTGGGGGCGCACCCTACCAGAGGGGACGAAACGCCGCCGCCACGAGGCGGAACCTTGGCGGAACCAATCTAAGGCTCCGGTAGAGCTGTTCTGCCGTGGAAACTTCCCTCTGAGAGGGGAAAATCATTGCCATCGTCATCACCAACGATCCTCTCATCGGGAGGGGGTCAATCTCCATCAACATCTTCACCAACACCATCTCCTCTAAAACTCTAGTTCATCTCTTGTATTCAATCTTTGTATCAAAACCTCAGATTGGTACCTGTAGGTTGCTAGTAGTGTTGATTACTCTTTGTAGTTGATGCTAGTTGGTTTATTCGGTGGAAGATCATATGTTCAGATCCATTATGCATATTAATTCCCCTCTGATTATGAAAATGAATATGCTTTGTGAGTAGTTACGTTTGTTCCTGAGGACATGGGAGAAGTCTTGCTATTAGTAGTCATGTGAATTTGGTATTCGTTCGATATTTTGATGAGATGTATGTTGTCTCTCCTCTAGTGGTGTTATGTGAACGTCGACTACATGACACTTCACCATTGTTTGGGCCTAGAGGAAGGCATTGGGAAGTAATAAGTAGATGATGGGTTGCTAGAGTGACAGAAGCTTAAACCCTAGTTTATGAGTTGCTTCGTAAGGGGCTGATTTGGATCCATATGTTTCATGCTATGGTTAGGTTTACCTTAATACTTCTTTTATAGTTGCGGATGCTTGCAATAGGAGTTAATCATAAATGGGATGATTGTCCAAGTAAGGACAGCACCCAAGCACCGGTCCACCCACATATCAAATTATCAAAGTACCGAACGCGAATCATATGAGCGTGATGAAAACTAGCTTGACGATAATTCCCATGTGTCCTCGGGAGCGTTTTCCTTCATATAAGAAATTGTCCAGGATTGTCCTTTGCTACAAAAAGGATTGGGCCACCTTGCTGCACTTTATTTACACTTGTTACTTGTTACTCGTTACAAATTACCTTATCACAAAACTATCTGTTACCGATAATTTCAGTGCTTGCAGAGAACACCTTGCTGAAAACTGCTTATCATTTCCTTATGCTCCTCGTTGGGTTCGACACTCTTACTTATCGAAAGGACTACGATAGATCCCCTATACTTGTGGGTCATCAAGACTCTTTTCTGGCGCCATTGCCGGGGAGTGAAGCGCCTTTGGTAGGTGGAATTTGGCAAGGAAAAAATTTATATAGTGTGCTGAAATTTACTGTCACTTGTTACTATGGAAAGTAATCCTTTGAGGGGCTTGTTCGGGGTATCTTCACCCCGTCCAGTAGAGCAAAGAATTGCTCCTCAACCTACTGAACCTACTGAAAATGTCTACTTTGGAATTCCTTCGGGTATGATAGAGAAACTGATATCTAATCCTTTTGCAGGAGATGGAACATTGCATCCCGATTTACACCTAATCTATGTGGATGAAGTTTGTGGATTATTTAAGCTTGCAGGTATGCCCGATGATGTTATCAAGAAGAAGGTCTTTGATACGTCTCCAACGTATCTATAATTTATGAAGTATTCATGCTATTATATTATCCATCTTGGATGTTTTATGGGCTTTACTATGCACTTTTATATTATTTTTGGGACTAACCTATTGACCCAGAGCCCAGTGCCAGTTCCTGTTTTTTCCCTTGTTTCAGTGTTTCGAAGAAAAGGAATATCAAACGAAGTCGAAACGGAATGAAACCTTCTAGAGAAGTTATTTTTGGAAGGAAAGCTACCCGATAGACTTGGAGTGCACGTCAGGAAAGAAACGAGGGAGCCACGAGGTAGGGGCGCGCCCACCCCCCTAGGGCACGCCCTCCACCCTCGTGGGCCCCTCGTGGCTCCCCTGGCGTACTTCTTCCTCCTATATATACCCATATACCCTAAAACGACCGGGGAACAGAATAGATCGGGAGTTCCGCCGCCGCAAGCCTCTGTAGCCACCAAAAACCAATCAGGACCCTGTTCCGGCACCCTGCCAGAGGGGGAATCCCTCACCGGTGGCCATCTTCATCATCCCGGCGCTCTCCATGACGAGGAGGGAGTAGTTCACCCTCGGGGCTGAGGGTATGTACCAGTAGCTATGTGTTTGATCTCTCTCTCTCTCTCGTGTTCTTGATTTGGCACGATCTTGATGTATCGCGAGCTTTGCTATTATAGTTGGATCTTATGATGTTTCTCCCCCTCTACTCTCTTGTAATGGATTGAGTTTTTCCTTTGAAGTTATCTTATCGGATTGAGTCTTTAATGATTTGAGAACACTTGATGTATGTCTTGCCGTGCGTATCTGTGGTGACAATGGGATATCACGTGACTCACTTGATGTATGTTTTGGTGATCAACTTGCGGGTTCCGCCCATGAACCTATGCATAGGGGTTGGCACATGTTTTCGTCTTGATTCTCCAGTAGAAACTTTGGGGCACTCTTTGAGGTTCTATGTGTTGGTTGAATAGATGAATCTGAGATTGTGTGATGCATATCGTATAATCATACCCACGGATACTTGAGGTGACATTGGAGTATCTAGGTGACATTAGGGTTTTGGTTGATTTGTGTCTTAAGGTGTTATTCTAGTACGAACTCTAGGGCTGTTTGTGGCACTTATAGGAATAGCCCAACGGATTGATTGGAAAGAATAACTTTGAGGTGGTTTCGTACCCTACCATAATCTCTTCGTTTGTTCTCCTCTATTAGTGACTTTGGAGTGACTCTTTGTTGCATGTTGAGGGATAGTTATATGATCCAATTATGTTATTATTGTTGAGAGAACTTGCACTAGTGAAAGTATGAACCCTAGGCCTTGTTTCCTAGCATTGCAATACCGTTTACGCTCACTTTTACCACTTGTTACCTTGCTGTTTTTATATTTTCAGATTACAAAAACCTATATCTACCATCCATATTGCACTTGTATCACCATCTCTTCGCCGAACTAGTGCACCTATACAATTTACCATTGTATTGGGTGTGTTGGGGACACAAGAGACTCTTTTTTATTTGGTTGCAGGGTTGTTTGAGAGAGACCATCTTCAACCTACGCCTCCCACGGATTGATAAACCTTAGGTCATCCACTTGAGGGAAATTTGCTACTGTCCTACAAACCTCTGCACTTGGAGGCCCAACAACGTCTACAAGAAGAAGGTTGTGTAGTAAACATCAAGCTCTTTTCTGGCGCCGTTGCCGGGGAGGTGAGTGCTTGAAGGTATATCTTTAGATCTTGCAATCGAATCTTTTAGTTTCTTGTTTTAGCATTAGTTTAGTTTATAAAAGAAAACTACCAAAAAAATGGAATTGAGTTTGTCTCATACGCTTCACCTTTTTAATATCTTTCATGAGTATGATGGAAAGGAAAATTGTGCCAAAGTATTAGAAGAAGAATGCATTAAAATGTTTGGCACTAAATCTTTGAATGATGAGCATGATTGCAATGTTGTTAGTATGAACTCCTTGAATATCCATAGTACTAATGATGATTGCACTAGTCATGATGAAAATGTCTCCTATAAACATGTCAATTTTTGTGGAGTGCATTGGGTTTGCAAGTACACACCAAATAGGGAAGATAGATATTGCAAGAGGCATAAGTATTTAGAAACTAAATGGTTGCAAGAAAGGCTAGATACTTGTGCTGAAAATTTAAATTTTCTTAGCCGTACTTGTGAACTTTGCAATGAACATGATCATTTCAGTACCCAATGCAAATTGTTTCATGATCGTATCGTGTCCAAAAATTGTGATGACTTGATTTCCCTTGCACATCATAATGAACTTAGTTTGCTCTTGGGTTATGAAGAAATGAAACGTATAACTAAGGATATTCCAGAATTTGCCCTTGATAGAGTTCTTCATTTTGATCTAGAGGAAATTTATATGTATTGCGCTGTGAATTGCATTGAAAATCCTTATATTGCCAATTACATAAAGAAAATAAAACAAATAGAGGATGAAGAGAATACTAACGAAAGGGAAGAGACTTCCCAATATCCTCCTATTATTTCTTATGATGAATCAGGTAACGAGGAGGAGCCTTCTATTCGACCAATCTCATTAATAAGGAGCTCCGAAAAGAAGATTGAACCCACACATGAGGTGAAGAATAAGAAAATAAAAAGGAATAGAGGTAAAAGGATATCTCTCCCAAATAATGTTGCTCCTATTATTGTTGTGCCCCATGAAAATGAATCAAAAATAATTGTGGAAGATGATGCATTTGATGATGATCTCGTTATCCCTATTGCTTATTGTGATGATTATGATTGGGAAGATAATGATACTTCTTATGATCTTGAAAATCTTTTTGGCACTTGCTTGGAAGAATATGATAATTTCTATACTATTGGTGCTATCCATACTATTAATGATGAGAGTGATTATGCTTATGATATGAAAAGGCCCAAGCTTGGGGATGCTATGTTTGATGAAGATGATGTTTTTGAGAATACATTTGCTGCAATTAATGTTTGTCCCAAGCTTGGGGATGCTACGTTTAATGAAGATGATATTTTTTGTCTCCCAAGTTTTGATCTGCAAATTTATAATGATGATAGCATGCCTCCTACTTATGATGATTATACTGATGAAAGTGGGTTTGGAAGAGTGTCAACTTTAGGAAGTAATGATCCCACTATTTTGGAGGACGTTGAATATTATAATATTTATGAAAGTGGATTTGGAGAGGTCATGACTTTATTTAGTGATGTATCCACTATTTCGGAAGAGGTTTCAATTGATTATGATGAGAACAAAGTTGCTACTTATGATGATTATTGTGATGAAACTTATGCTATAAGAAGTAGTGATGATTATATTTATAAAACTTGTCATGATTATGATTACCATTTTTCTGAACATTACTCTTTTAATGTGGAAACAATTTATAGTATTCAAGTCTCTTATGATACTCCCACTATTCCGAATGAGAAGAATTTTGCTTATGTGGAGAGTAGTAAAATTTCTATGCAAGTAGATCATGAAAAGGATGATTTAGGTGCTGGTTATATTGTTGAATTCATTCATGATTCTACTGAAAGTTATTATGAGGGAGGAATGTATGCTTGTAGGAATTGCAATAATATCAAGTTTCCTCTCTATGTGCTTAAAGTTTTGAAGTTATGCTTGTTTTACCTTCCTATGCAAGTTGATTCTTGTTCCCATAAGTTGTTTGCTCACAAAATCCCTATGCATAGGAAGTGGGTTAGACTTAAATGTGCTAGTCATATTCTTCATGATGCTCTCTTTATGTTTCAATTCTTATCTTTTATGTGAGCATCATTGAAATCATCATGCCTAGCTAGGGGCGTTAAACGATAGCGCTTGTTGGGAGGCAGCCCAATTTTATTTTAGTTTCTTGCTTTTTGGTTCTGTTTAGGAATAAATAATCCATCTAGCTTCTGTTTAGATGTGGTTTTGTGTTTTAATTAGTGTTTGTGCCAAGTAGAACCTTTGGGAAGACTTGGGTGAAGTCTTTATGATCATGCTGTAAAAAACAGAAACTTTAGCGCTCACGAGATTAGCTTCAAATTTTTACTGGAGAGTGCTATTTAGTTGATTCTTTTTGCAGATGATTATTAGACAAATTCCTAAGGTCCACCAATTTATTTTAGAATTTTTGGAGTTCCAGAAGTATACGTTTGATACAGATTACCATAGACTGTTCTGTTTTTGACAGATTCTGTTTTCATTGTGTTGCTTGCTTATTTTGATGAATCTATGGCTACTAAAATAGTTTATAAACCATAGAGAAGTTGGAATACAGTAGGTTTAACACCAATATAAATAAAGAATGAGTTCATTACAGTACCTTGAAGTGGTGTTTTGTTTTCTTTCGCTAACGGAGCTCACGAGATTTTCTGTTAAGTTTTGTGTTGTGAAGTTTTCAAGTTTTGGGTAAAGATTCGATGGACTATGGAATAAGTGTTGGAAATATGCCCTAGAGGAAATAATAAAATGGTTATTATTGTATTTCCTTGTTCATGATAATTGTCTGTTGTTCATGCTATAATTGTATTAACTGGAAACCGTAATACATGTGTGAATACATAGACCACAACATGTCCCTAGTAAGCCTCTAGTTGACTAGCTCGTTGATCAATAGATGGTTATGGTTTCCTGACCATGGACATTGGATGTCATTGATAACGGGATCACATCATTAGGAGAATGATGTGATGGACAAGACCCAATCCTAAGCATAGCACAAGATCGTGTAGTTCGTTTGCTAGAGCTTTTCTAATGTCAAGTATCATTTCCTTAGACCATGAGATTGTGCAACTCCCGGATACCGTAGGAATGCTTTGGGTGTACCAAACGTCACAACGTAACTGGGTGGCTATAAAGGTGCACTACAGGTATCTCCGAAAGTGTCTGTTGGGTTGGCACGAATCGAGACTGGGATTTGTCACTTCGTATGACGGAGAGGTATCTCTGGGCCCACTCGGTAATGCATCACCATAATGAGCTCAATGTGGCTAAGGAGTTAGCCATGGGATCATGCGTTACGGTACGAGTAAAGTGACTTGCCGGTAACGAGATTGAACAAGGTATTGGGATACCGACGATCGAATCTTGGGCAAGTAACGTACCGATTGACAAAGGGAATTGTATACGGGATTGATTGAATCCTCGACATCGTGGTTCATCCGATGAGATCATCATGGAACATGTGGGAGCCAACATGGGTATCCAGATCCCGCTGTTGGTTATTGACCGGAGAGTCGTCTCGGTCATGTCTGCATGTCTCCCGAACCCGTAGGGTCTACACACTTAAGGTTCGGTGACGCTAGAGTTGTAGAGATATTAGTATGCGGTTAACCGAAAGTTGTTCGGAGTCCCGGATGAGATCCCGAACGTCACGAGGAGTTTCGGAATGGTCTGGAGGTACAGATTTATATATGGGAAGTCCTATTTTGGCCACTGGAAAATGTTCGGGATTTTTCGGTATTGTACCGGGAAGGTTCTAGAAGGTTCCGGAGTGGGCCCCACCTGCATGGCGGGACCCACATGAAAGTGGGTAGTGGGGGCAAGGCCCCACACCCCTGGTCAAGGCGCACCAAGATCCCACCTTAGAAGGAATAAGATCATATCCCGAAGGGATAAGATCAAGATCCCTAAAAAGGGGGGATAACAATCGGTGGGGAAGGGAAATGATGGGATTTCTTTCCCCCACCTTTGCCAACGCCCCAATGGACTTGGAGGGCAAGAAACCAGCCCCCTCCACCCCTATATATAGTGGGGAGGCGCATGGGAGCAGCACCCCAAGCCCTGGCGCCTCCCTCCCTCCCGTGACACCTCTTCCTCCCCGCTTGCGCTTGGCGAAGCCCTGCCGGGATCCCGCTACTTTCACCACCACGCCGTCATGTTGCTGGATCTCCATCAACTTCTCCTCCCCCCTTGCTGGATCAAGAAGGAGGAGACGTCCCCGCTCTGTACGTGTGTTGAACGCGGAGGTGCCGTCCGTTCGGCGCTAGGATCATCGGTGATTTGGATCACGACGAGTACGACTCCATCAACCGCGTTCTCTTGAACGCTTCCGCGCGTGATCTACAAGGGTATGTAGATGCACTCCCCTCTCTCTCGTTGCTAGATGACTCCATAGATTGATCTTGGTGATACGTAGAAAATTTTAAATTTCTGCTACGTTCTCCAACAATAAGGAGTGGCAAGATCCTAAGCTTGGGGATGCCCAAGGCACCCCAAGATAATATTCAAGGACAACCAAGAGCCTAAGCTTGAGGATGCCCCGGAAGGCATCCCCTCTTTCGTCTTCATTCATCGGTAACTTTACTTAGAGCTATATTTTTATTCACCACATGATATGTGTTTTGCTTGGAGCGTCGTTTTATTTTTATTTAGCTTTGCTTGCTGTTTGAATAAAATACCAAGATCTGAAATTCTTAAATGAGAGAGAGTCTTCACATAGCTACATAATTATTTAACTACTCATTGATATTCACTTATATCTTTTTGGAGTAGTTTGTCATTTACTCGTGTGCTTCACTTATATCCTATGAGTAAATGGTTGAATGATTTGAATGTCATAAAATCTGAAATTATATTTGTTTCATATGCTTATCCAATGGGGAGTAATGCCTTCACATATAAGAAGTAGAGGTGGTAAATTTATTGAAGGTTAGAGAACATTGTATTGGTCACTTGAACAATTCATGAAAGAATATTGAAGGAAGAGAGATTTCACATATAAATATACTATCTCGGACATCTTCTATGATTGTGAGCCCCATTAATTATTTTCAAACCTGAGCAAATTAGCTGAAGTTGGACAAGGAAGACAACATAATGAGTTATGCTTGGGTATATTTGTATAAGTTATATTGTTTTGGATCCTCTAACATGTGGTGCTTGCTATTTAGAATCCTTTGCTAGCCAAAATATCTGTACTAAGCGGGAATACTGCTTGTGCATCCAAATCCCTTGAACCAAGTTTCTTCCATGAGTGTCCACCATATCTACCTATATGCGGTATTTACCTGCCGTTCCAAGTAAATTTGCATGTGCCAAACTCTAAACCTTCAAATAATAATCTGTTTTGTATGCCCGAATCGCTCATGTAGCGACTACGGGTTAGCAGTATCTTCCATGCTAGGTGGGTTATTCTCACGATGAGTGGACTCCGCTCATCATTCACGAGAAAATGGCCGGTAACTGGGATGCCCAGTCCCATGATCAAAAGATCAAAATCAAATAAAAAATAATTGCAAACAAAACTCCCCCGGGTTTGATGTTAGTTGGAGGCACCCGTTGTTTCGGGCAAGCCATGGATTGATGATTGTTGGTGGAGGGGGAGTAAAAATATTTACCTTTCTGTTTGGGAACCGCCTATAATGTATGTAGCTCAAGCTTGGGGGAGGCTTAAGTCAATGTTATATTCATGCCCCAATCATGAGCTCTCAAGAGAAATAATTATTCAAAATTTTTATGCTCGGCTTTCTGACAACAATCGCTCCATGCTCGATACTTCTTGTACTGGTTCTTTTATGATGAAGACTATTGAATTCAGATGGGATTTATTGGAGAGAATTAAACGCAACTCTGAAGATTGGGATCTTGACGAAGGTAAGGAGTCAGGTATAATACCTAAGTTTGATTGTGTTAAATCTTTTATGGATACCGATGTTTTCCGTAAGTTTAGCACTAAATATGGACTTGACTCTGAGATAGTAGCTTCTTTCTGTGAATCATTTGCTACTCATGTTGATCTCCCTAAGGAGAAGTGGTTTAAATATAATCCTCCCATTTAAGTAAAAGTAGTTGCACCTATTGAAGTTGAAGAAAAGACTATCACTTATAATGATCCTATTGTTCCTACTGCTTATGTTGAGAAACCCCCTTTCCCTGTTAGAATAAAGGATCATGCTAAAGCTTCAACTGTAGTCAACAAAAGTAATATTAGGACACACAAACCCCCTGAGCAAGTTAAACTTGAACCTAAAATTGCTATGGTTAAAGATCTATTGGCTGATAATATCGATGGGCATGTTATTTACTTCTGTAATGAGACTGTTAGAATTGCTAAACCTGGTGCTAAAGATAAACATAGACCTGTGGTAGGCATGCCTGTTATTTCTGTTAAAATAGGAGATCATTGTTATCATGGCTTGTGTGATATGGGTGCTAGTGCTAGTGCAATACCTCATTCTTTATACGAAGAAATTATGCATGATATTGCACCTGCTGAGATAGAAGATATCGATGTTACCATTAAGCTTGCCAATAGAGATACTATTTCACCGATTGCGATTGTTAAAGATGTTGAAGTCTTGTGTGGGAGGGTTAAATATCCTGCTGATTTTCTTGTTCTTGGTTCCCCACAGGATAGCTTTTGTCCCACTATATTTGGTAGACCCTTCTTGAACACTGTTAATGCTAGGATAGACTACGAAAGGGATGTTGTTACTATTGGTTTGGGTGATATGTCTCATGAGTTTAATTTTGCTAAATTTAGTAGACAACACCGTGATGAGGAATTGCCTAGTAAAGATGAAATTATTGGTCTTGCTTCTATTGCCGTGCCTCCTAATGATCCTTTAGAACAATATTTGCTTGACCATGAAAATGATATGTTTATGAATGAAAGAAGGGAAATAGATGAAATATTGTTTAAACAGGGACCTATTTTGAAACACAACTTGCCTGTTGAAATTCTAGGGGATCCTCCTCCACCCAAGGGTGATCCCGTGTTTGAGCTTAAACCATTACCTAATACTCTTAAATATGCTTATCTTGATGAAAAGAAGATATATCATGTTATTATTAGTGCTAACCTTTCAGAGAAGGAGGAAGAGAAATTATTGAAAACTCTGAAGAAGCATCGTGCTGCTATTGGATATACTCTTGATGATCTTAAGGGCATAAGTCCCACTCTATCTCAACACAAAATAAATTTGGAGAAAGATGCCAAACCAGTTATTGATCACCAACGACGGCTAAATCCTAAGATGAAAGAAGTGGTAAGAAAGGAAATATTAAAGCTCCTAGAGGCAGGTATAATCTATCCCATTGCTGGTAGTCAGTGGGTAAGTCCTGTCCATTGTGTCCCCAAGAAGGGAGGTATTACTGTTGTTCCTAATGATAAAGATGAATTGATCCCACAAAGAATTGTTACAGGTTATAGAATGGTAATTGATTTCCACAAACTAAATAAAGCTACTAAAAAGGATCATTATGCTTTACCTTTTATTGATCAAATGCTAGAAAGACTATCCAAACATACACATTTTTGCTTTCTAGATGGTTATTCTGGGTTCTCTCAAATACCTGTGTCAGTTGAGGATCAAGAAAAGACCACTTTTACTTCTCCTTTCGGTACTTTTGCTTATAGACGTATGCCTTTTGGTTTATGTAATGCACCTGCTATCTTTCAAAGATGCATGATGGCTATATTCTCTGACTTTTGTGAAAAGATTTGCGAGGTTTTCATGGATGATTTCTCTGTTTATGGATCCTCTTTTGATGATTGCTTGATCAACCTTGATCAAGTTTTGCAGAGATGTGAAGAAACTAATCTTGTCTTGAATTGGGAGAAATTCCACTTTATGGTTAATGAAGGCATTGTCTTGGGACATAAAATTTCTGAAAGAGGTATTGAAGTTGATAAAGCTAAAGTTGATTCTATTGAAAAGATGTCGTGTCCTAAGGACATCAAAGGTATAAGAAGTTTTCTTGGTCATGCCAATTTTTATAGGAGGTTCATTAAGGACTTCTCAAAAATTTCTCGGCCTCTGACTAATCTATTACAAAAAGATATACCTTTTGTCTTTGATGATGATTGTATAGAGGCATTTGAAATACTTAAGAAAGCTTTGATTTCTGCACCTATTATTACCTGATTGGAATTTACCTTTTGAGATTATGTGTGATGCTAGTGATTATGTTGTAGGTGTTGTTTTAGGGCAAAGAGTGGATAAGAAATTAAATGTTATTCAATATGCTAGTAAAACTCTAGACAATGCCGAGAGAAATTATGCTACTAGTGAAAAGGAATTTTTAGCAGTTGTTTTTGCTTGTGATAAGTTCAGACCTTATATTGTTGATTCTAAAGTAACTATTCACACTGATGATGCTGCTATTAAATACCTTATGGAAAATAAAGATGCTAAGCCTAGACTTATTAGATGGGTTCTCTTGCTACAAGAATTTGATTTGCATATTATTGATAGAAAGGGAGCTGAGAACCCCGTTGCAGACAACTTGTCTAGGTTAGAGAATGTTCTTGATGACCCACCACCTATTGATGATAGCTTTCCTGATGAACAATTGGCTGTCATAAATGCTTCTCGAACTGCTCCATGGTATGCTGATTATGCTAATTACATTGTTGCTAAATTTATACCACCTAGTTTCACATACCAGCAAAAGAAAAAGTTTTTCTATGATTTGAGACATTACTTTTGGGATGACCCACATCTTTATAAAGAAGGAGTAGATGGTGTTATTAGACGTTGTGTACCTGAGCATGAACAGGAACAGATCCTACGCAAGTGTCACTCCGAGGCTTATGGAGGGCACCACGCTGGAGATAGAACTGCACATAAGGTATTGCAATCCGGTTTTTATTGGCCTACTCTCTTCAAGGATGCCCGTAAGTTTGTCTTGTCTTGTGATGAATGTCAAAGAATTGGTAATATTAGTAGACGTCAAGAAATGCCTATGAATTATTCACTTGTTATTGAACCATTTGATGTTTGGGGCTTTCATTACATGGGACCGTTCCCTTCCTCTAATGGGTATACACATATTTTAGTTGCTGTTGATTACGTTACTAAGTGGGTAGAGGCTATTCCAACTAGTAGTGCTGATCATAACACCTCTATTAAGATGCTTAAAGAAGTTATTTTTCTGAGGTTTGGAGTCCCTAGATACTTAATGACTGATGGTGGTTCACATTTTATTCATGGTGCCTTTCGTGCTTGCTAAGTATGATGTTAATCATAGAATTGAATCTCCGTATCATCCGCGGTCTAGTGGTCAAGTAGAATTGAGTAATAGAGAGCTCAAATTAATTTTGCAAAAGACTGTTAATAGATCTAGAAAGAATTGGTCCAAGAAACTTGATGATGCATTATGGGCCTATAGAACTGCATATAAAAATCCTATGGGTATGTCTTCGTATAAGAAGGTTTATGGAAAAGCATGTCACTCACCTCTCGAATTAGAACATAAGGCATATTGGGCTATTAAAGCTCAATTATGATTTCAAACTTGCCGGTGAAAAGAGGCTATTTGACATTAGCTCACTTGATGAATGGAGAACCCAATCCTATGAAAATGCCAAACTGTTCAAGGAAAAGGTTAAAAGATGGCATGACAAAAGGATACAAAAGCGTGAGTTTAATATAGGTGATTATGTATTGTTATACAACTCTCGTTTAAGATTTTTTGCAGGAAAACTTCTCTCTAAATGGGAAGGTCCTTACGTTATCGAGGAGGTCTATCGTTCCGGTGCCATAAAAATCAACAACTTCGAAGGCACAAATCCGAAGGTGGTGAACGGTCAAAGAATCAAACATTATATCTCAGGTAATCCTATAAATGTTGAAACTAATGTTATTGAAACCGTAACCCCGGAGGAATACATAAGGGACACTTTCCAGAACGTTTCAGACTCCGAAAAGGAATAGGTACGTGGTACGGTAAGTAAACCGGCTCTAAAACAGTTCTAATGGCAATTTTTCTCCGTTTTGGAATATTTAAGAAAATAGGAAAATAAGAAGCAGTCCGAGAAGGACAAGAGGCTTCCGTGAGGGTGGGAGGCACGCCCTACCCCCTGGGCACGCCCCCCTGCCTCGTGGGCACCTCGTGTGCCCTCCGGACTCCGTTTTCTAGCACGGTACTCCTTTTGATCGGTAAAAATTCATTATATAATCTCCCGAAGGTTTTGACCACCGTATCACGCAAATATCGTCTATTTTTGTTTCGAGCTATTTTTCTGACAAATCTAGATCGCCATGACGTCTCCAAGTTCCCCCAAGGACAAGTTCTTCGAGAAGGTCATCAACCCCTACCTTGCGGAGGTGCTGCAACACCCTCAAACCATTTAGATGCATGAGGGGGTGCTGCACATCCGCGATGTTGAGGGACCAAGGAGGACCGGAAGCGTGGAGACAAGGCTCAAGGCAATGGAGCAACAAGTTTTCAAGTGTCAGGAGATGGTGGAGCGCGGACTTGACTCCAATCACATAATGATCACGGAGTTTACCAACAACCACAAGCTGGACACCAAGGACATCGGGGAGGCCATCTTCAAGCTTCACGAGAAAATCGAGCACCTCCAAGCCTAGATCTATGACCTGCAAAACCAAAACTGTGAGTATGAATATAGATTCAAGAGGATGAGTTTGGCTGCAGATTTAAGGATCCCGGAGACTCGATCATCCTTCTATGATGGAGAGCCTATGCCTTGGAAGACGGACGACAAGCCTACATCATCAACAATCCCTTCACCAGCAAAAGAGACATAATCACATGGGTATGGGCACTCCCCTTGGCAACTTCCAAGCTTGGGGGAGGTGCCCCGGTATCGTATCACCACCACACTCCTATCTTTACCGTTTTTCTTAGTTCGATCCTTTTAGTAATATCTTGATCTAGTAGAATAAAGTTTTAGTATGATTTAGTTTTGAGTTTTGCTTTATGATCCCTCTATGTAATCGAGTCCGTGAGCTATATATAATAAAGATTAGTGTTGAGTCAAGGGCTTTGGTTATCTTGCTATGATCTTGAGGGAATAATAAGAAAAGAGAAAGAATAAAAAGAATAAAGAGATCATATTGATCTTATGGAGAGTAATGACTTCACATACAAAGGGTACGATGAATAAAAGTTGTTGAGAGTTGACAAACCCAGTTTTGGTCATCGTTGCAATTGATAGGAAGTAATAAAGAAAGAGAGGTTTTCACATATAAATACACTATCTTGGACATCTTCTATGATTGTGAGCACTCATTAAAATATGACATGTTAAAAAGTTGATGTTGGACAAGGAATACAATGTAATGGGTTATGTTTTCTTATATCTGAAATAAAGTATATTGTCATGGATCATCCAACATGTTGAGCTTGCCTTTCCCTCTCATGCTAGCCAAATTCTTTGCACCAAGTAGAGATACTACTTGCGCTTCCGAATACCCTCAAAACCAGTTTTGCCATGAGTGTCCACCATATCTACCTATGGATTGAGTAAGATCCTTCAAGTAAGTTGTCATCGGTGCAAGCAATAAAAATTGCTCTCTAAATATGTATGATTTATTAGTGTGGAGAAAATAAGCTTTATACGATCTTGTGATGTGGAAGAAATAAAAGCGACGGACTGCATAATAAAGGTCCATATCACAAGTGGCAATATAAAGTGACGTTCTTTTGCATTAAGATTTCGTGCATCCAACCATGAAAGCGCATGACAACCTCTGCTTCCCTCTACGAAGGGCCTATCTTTTACTTTTGTCTTATTCCTTATGCAAGAGTCATGGTGATCTTCACCTTTCCCTTTTACATTCTATCCTTTGGCAAGCACATTGTGTTGGAAAAATCCTGATATATATATATCCAATTGGATGTAAGTTAGCATGAATTATTATTGTTGACATTACCCTTGATGTAAAAGGTTGGGAGGCGAAACTATAAGCCCCTATCTTTCTTTGTGTCCGATTAAAACTCCATAACCACAAGTATTGCGTGAGTATTAGCAATTGTGAAAGACTAAATGATAGTTGAGTATATGGACTTGCTGAAAAGCTCTTATATTGACTCTTTCCAATGTTATGATAAATTGCAATTGCTTCAATGACTGAGATTTTAGTTTGTTAGTTCTCAATGAAGTTTCTGATTCATACTTTACATTGTGAATAGATTATTACTTGAGCATAAGAAATAATATGACAATATATATATATATATATATGTTGTTGTTGCAAGAATGATCATGATGCCCTAATGTCCGTATTTTATTTTATCGACACCTCTATCTCTAAACATGTGGACATTTTATCGTTATCGGCTTCCGCTTGAGGACAAGCGAAGTCTAAGCTTGGGGGAGTTGATACGTCCATTTTGCATCATACTTTTATATCGATATTTATTGCATTATGGGCTGTTATTACACATTATGTCACAATACTTATGCCTATTCTCTCTTATTTTACAAGGTTTACATGAAGAGGGAGAATGCCGGCAGCTGGAATTCTAGGCTGGAAAAGGAGCAAATATTAGAGACCTATTCTACGCAACTCCAAAATTCCTGAAACTTCACGGAAGCAGTTTTTGGAATTAATAAAAAATACTGAGCGAAGAAAGTACCAGAGGGGGCCCACACCCTGGCCACGAGGGTGGGGGCGCGCCCTACCCCCCTGGGCGCGCCCCCTGCCTCGTGGGCCCCCTGGCAGGCCTCCGGTGCCCATCTTTGGCTATATGGTGTCTTCTACCCTGGAAAAAATCATAAGGAACCTTGCGGGATGAAACACCGCCGCCACGAGGCGGAACCTTGGCGGAACCAATCTAGGGCTCTGGCAGAGCTGTTTTGCCGGGGAAACTTCCCTCCGGGAGGGGGAAATCATCGCCATCGTCATCACCAACGATCCTCTCATCGGGAGGGGATCAATCTCCATCAACATCTTCACCAGCACCATCTCCTCTAAAACCCTAGTTCATCTCTTGTATTCAATCTTTGTATCAAAACCTCAGATTGGTACCTGTAGGTTGCTAGTAGTGTTGATTACTCTTTGTAGTTGACGCTAGTTGGTTTATTCGGTGGAAGATCATATGTTCAGATCCATTATGCATATTAATTCCCCTCTGATTATGAACATGAATATGCTTTGTGAGTAGTTACGTTTTGTTCCTGAGGACATGGGAGAAGTGTTGCTATTAGTAGTCATGTGAATTTGGTATTCGTTCGATATTTTGATGAGATGTATGTTGTCTCTCCTCTAGTGGTGTTATGTGAACGTCGACTACATGACACTTCACCATTGTTTGGGCCTAGAGGAAGGCATTGGGAAGTAATAAGTAGATGATGGGTTGCTAGAGTGACAGAAGCTTAAACCCTAGTTTATGAGTTGCTTCGTAAGGGGCTGATTTGGATCCATATGTTTCATGCTATGGTTAGGTTTACCTTAATACTTCTTTTGTAGTTGCGGATGCTTGCAATAGGAGTTAATCATAAGTGGGATGATTGTCCAAGTAAGGACAGCACCCAAGCACCGGTCCACCCACATATCAAATTATCAAAGTACCGAACGCGAATCATATGAGCGTGATGAAAACTAGCTTGATGATAATTCCCATGTGTCCTCAGGAGCGTTTTCCTTCATGTAAGAAATTGTCCAGGCTTGTCCTTTTCTACAAAAAGGATTGGGCCACCTTACTGCACTTTATTTACACTTGTTACTTGTTACTCGTTACAAATTACCTTATCACAAAACTATCTATTACCGATAATTTCAGTGCTTGCAGAGAATACCTTGTTGAAAACTGCTTATCATTTCCTTCTGCTCCTCGTTGGGTTCGACACTCTTACTTATCGAAAGGACTACGATAGATCCCCTATACTTGTGGGTCATCACATTGGGCCTCCGGTTAATAGGTTAGTCCCAAAAATAATATAAAAGAGCATATTAAATCCCATTAAACATCCAAAACAAATAATATAATAGCATGGAACAATAAAAAATTATAGATACGTTGGAGACGTATCAGACAATCATACCAACACATTGCGGATCTTGCTAATGGATAAAGGACAAAATGCAACATGCAGGCTGGCTGAAAATCGTAGCAGTTCCCGTAGGCACCCAACGTAAGTTGCAACAATATATTTAGGCAATGGAATGGACATATATAACATATGAGTATACGCACGCACATATACCTAAGTGTTTCTCATGTTGCGGCGTCGGACCTGAAGGAGGTAGACATAGACCATGGGGAAGCACTATCGCTATCTAAGATGCACGGCAAGAAGAGCAGCCGCTGCTGCTCTAGCAAGATGGCGACTGCCTTGTAGGTACTCTGCGGTCTCTACAACATGCTTCCGCCCAACATGGAGGTAGTTAGGTCGACATAGACCATGATGGAAGTGGAACACCGTCGCCTTGGAAGATGGACAGCAAGCAGAGCAACCGCCGCTGCTCTAGTGAGATGGTTGTCGCCGTGTGGACAGTTTGCAGTCTCTGCAGCGTTCTTCCCCCCATCACTTACACCAGCTGGCCAGCTCCTAATCTTGTTCTTAATCGATGGTCCTAACAATCAATCCTAGCATATTAGTGCATGCGCGTATGACCGACCAATGTGGTCGAGAATCTGGTTCTTGCTCCTGCTACCTCTTGAGCATGCGTTGGTTTTCCCTTGAAGAGGAAAGGGTGATGCAGCAAAGTAGCGTAAGTATTTTCCTCAGGTTTTGAGAACCAAGGTATCAATCCAGTAGGAGACTACACGCAAATCGCCTAGTACCTGCACAAACAATCAAGAACCTTGCAATCAACGCGATAAAGGGGTTGTCAATCCCTTCACGGCCACTTGCAAAAGTGAGATCTGGTAAAGATAATAAGATAAATATTTTTGGTATTTTTGTTGTATAGATTGGAAAGTAAAGATTGCAAAATAAACGGTGACAGAAATAGCAAGTTGATAGGACAATAATATGATGTAAAGTAGACCCGGGGGCCATAGGTTTCACTAGTGGCTTCTCTCAAGATATCATATATTACGGTGGGTGAACAAATTACTGTCGAGCAATTGATAGAAAAGCGCATAGTTATGAGAATATCTAGGCATGATCATGAACATAGGCATCATGTCCGTGTCAAGTAGACCGAAACGATTCTACATCTACTACTATTACTCCACACATCGACCGCTATCCTCCATGCATCTAGAGTATAAGTTCATAAGAACAGAGTAACGCATTAGGCAAGATGACATGATGTAGAAGGATAAACTCAAGCAATATGATAAACCCCATCTTTTTATCCTCGATGGCAACAATACAATACGTGCCTTGCCGCCCCTGCTGTCACTGGGAAAGGAAACCGCAAGATTGAACCCAAAGCTAAGCACTTCTCCCATTGCAAGAAAGATCAATCTAGTAGGCCAAACCAAACTGATAATTCGAAGAGACTTGCAAAGATATTAAATCATGCATATAAGAATTCAGAGAAGAATCAAATATTGTTCATAGATAATCTTGATCATAAACCCACAATTCATCGGATCTCGACAAACACACCGCAAAAAGAATTACATCGAATAGATCTCCAAGAAGATCGAGGAGAACTTTGTATTGAGATCCAAAGAGAGAGAAGAAACCATCTAGCTAATAACTATGGACCCGAAGGTCTGTGGTAAACTACTCACACATCATCAGAGAGGCTATGGTGTTGATGTAGAAGCCTTCCGTGATCGAATCCCCCTCCGGCGGAGCGCCGGAAAAGGCCCCAAGATGGGATCTCACGGGTACAGAAGGTTGCGGCAGTGGAAAAGGTGTTTCGTGGCTCTCTCGCTGCTTTCTTGACGTCCATTCCAAGTCTCTTGGATTGCGTTTGTTCCAAAAACGATCCTCGCGAAGGTTTCATCCCGTTTGGATTCCGTTTGATATTCCTTTTCTGCGAAACACTGAAATAGGCAAAAAAACAGCAATTTGCACCGGGCCTTCGGTTAATAGGTTAGTCCCAAAAATAATATAAAAAGGTATAATAAAGCCCATTAAACATCCAAAACAGATAATATAATAGCATGGAACAATAAAAAATTATAGATACGTTGGAGACGTATCAAGCATCCCCAAGCTTAATTCCTGCTCGTCCTCGAGTAGGTAAATGATAAAAACAGAATTTTTGATATGGAATGCTACCTAGCATAATTTTCAATATAATTTTCTTTATTGTGGCATGAATGTTCAGATCCGAAAGATTCAAGACAAAAGTTTAATATTGACATAAAAAATAAGAATACTTCAAGCATACTAACTAAGCAATTATGCCTTCTCAAAATAACATGGCCAAAGAAAGCTTATCCCTACAAAATCATATAGTTTGGCTATGCTTCATTTTCGTCACACCAAAATGCTCTCATCATGCACAACCCCGATGACAAGCCAAGCAATTGTTTCATACTTTAGTAATCTCAAACATTTTTCAACTTTCACGCAATACGTGAGCGTGAGCCATGGAGATAGCACTTTGGATGGAATAGAATATAATGATGGGGTTTGTGTGGAGAAGACAAAAAAGGAGAAAGTCTCACATTGACGCGGCTAATCAACGGGCTATGGAGATGCCCATCAATTGATGTCAATGCGAGGAGTAGGGATTGCCATGCAACGGATGCACTAGAGCTATAAATGTATGAAAGCTTAACAAAAGAAACTAAGTGGGTGTGCATCCAACTTGCTTGATCACGAAGACCTAGGGCATTTGAGGAAGCCCATTGTTGGAATATACAAGCCAAGTTCTATAATGAAAAATTTCCACTAGTATATGAAAGTGACAATATAAGAGACTCTCTATCATGAAGATCATGGTGCTACTTTGAAGCACAAGTGTGGAAAAAGGATAGTAGCATTGTCCCTTTTTATTTTCTTTTTTTGGCCTTTCTTTTTTTCTTTTTTTTCGGGACAATGCTCTATTAATGATGATCATCACACCTCTATTTATTTACAACTCAAAGATTACAACTCGATACTAGAACAAAGTTTGACTCTATATGAAAGCCTCCGGCGGTGTACCGGGATGGGCAATGAATCAAGAGTGACATGTATGAAATTATGCATGGTGGCTTTGCCACAAATACGATTTCAACTACATGATCATGCAAGGCAATATGACAATGATGAAGCGTGTCATAATAAACAGAACGGTGGAAAGTTGCATGGCAATATATCTCGAAATGGCAATGGAAATGCCATAATAGGTAGGTATGGTGGCTGTTTTGAGGAAGATATAAGGAGGTTTATGTGTGATAGAGCGTATCATATCACGGGGGTTGGATGCACCGACGAAGTTTGCACCAACTCTCAAGGTGAGAAAGGGCAATGCACGGTACCGAAGAGGCTAGCAATGATGGAAAGGTGAGAGTGCGTATAATCCATGGACTCAACATTAGTCATAAAGAACTCACATAATTATTGCAAAAAATCTACAAGTCATCAAAAACCAAGCATTACGCACATGCTCCTAGGGGGATAGATTGGTAGGAAAAGTCCATCGCTCGTCCCCGACCGCCACTCATAAGGAGGACAATCAAAGAAACACCTCATGCTTCAAATTTGTCACACAACGTTTACCATACGTGCATGCTACGGGACATGCAAACTCTAACACAAGTATTTCTCAAATTCACAACTACTCAACTAGCATGACTCTAATATTACCATCTTCATATCTCAACACAATCATCAAGTATCAAACTTCTCATAGTATTCAATGCACTCTATATGAAAGTTTTTATTATACCCATCTTGGATGCCTATCATATTAGGACCAATTTTATAGCCAAAGCAAATTACCATGTTATTCTAAAGGACTCTCAAAATAATATAAGTGAAGCATGAGAGATCAATAATTTCTATAAAATAAAACCACCACCGTGCTCTGAAAGATATAAGTGAAGCACTAGAGCAAAATTATCTAGCTCAAAAGATATAAGTGAAGCACAAAGAGTATTCTAATAAATTCTGATTCATGTGTGTCTCTCCAAAAGGTGTGTACAGCAAGGATGATCGTGGTAAACTAAAAAGCAAAGACTCAAATCATACAAGACGCTCCAAGCAAAACACATATCATGTGGTAAATAAAAATATAGCCTCAAGTAAAGTTACCGATGGACGAAGATGAAAGAGGGGATGCCTTCCGGGGCATCCCCAAGCTTAGGATTTTGGTTGTCCTTGAATTTTACCTTGGGGTGCCTTGGGCATCCCCAAGCTTAGGCTCTTTCCACTCCTTATTCCAAAATCCATCAAATCTTTACCCAAAAACTTGAAAACTTCACAACACAAAACTCAACAGAAAATCTCATGAGCTCCTTTAGTATAAGAAAACAAACCACAACTTTAAGGTACTGTAATGAACTCATTCTTTATTTATATTGGTTAAACCTACTGTATTCCAACTTCTCTATGGTTCATACCCCCTGATACTAGCCATAGATTCATCAAAATAAGCAAACAACACACGAAAAACATAATCTGTCAAAAATAGAACAGTCTGTAGCAATCTGATTTGTTCGAATACTTCTGTAACTCCAAAAATTCTGAAAAACTAGGACACCTGGAAAATTTGTATATCGATATACTTCAAAAAGAATTAGTATTTTATCACGTTCTTGTGAATTTTAACAATTATTTTCGTGAGCGCAAAGTTTCTGTCTTTTTCAGAAAGATCAAACAACTATCACCCAAGAAGATCCTATTGGTTCTACTTGGCACAAACACTAATTAAAACATAAAACCACATTTAAACAGAATCTAGATGAAGTATTTATTACTAAACAGGAACAAAAAGCAGGGAACAAAAATAAAATTGGGTTGCCTCTCAACAAGCGCTATCATTTAACGCCCCTAGCTAGGCATAAAAACAAGAATAGATCTAGGTATTGTCATAATAATGATAGGGAAAATCACGAAAACTCATCTCATATTCCCTACATTCAACAACAAGTTTTCTTTGAGGCAAGCAAAAGTAATCAAAATGGCTAAATTTAATGGGACAGAAGTCCCCAAGATCAAGCTCGGGAGCTATTGGTTCCTCCCTTGGCCCCTCAAATTGCACTACCAACTCGTCATTATAAGAATTCTTTTGGCAAAAAGTCATGAGACTTTGTTCAAGAGAAAAACCTAGCCCGTTGTTCTGAATGGCAAAATTATCATTAAACTCAGAAATTTTATTGACTAGAACATCGGTAGGAACCTTCTTTCTAAGGTTTTTATTATAAGCAACATGATCTAAAGATTGCAAACACATTATATCTTCTTGATTAAAAAGGATAGCCTCTATGGGTGGACGGCCGGCATCCACCCGATAATGCGCAAAAATTTCCTTGGCTTCTTTCTTAATAAATCTGAACTCATGTGCCAAAAAGATAGTAGTTGCACGCTTGACAGAAGAATGCTCAATATTGGAAAATTCTAGGAAAATCCTTTGTATGGAAGGATGCATATGCATAAATTGTATTTCAAGTTCAACTATGAGCAAAGATATAGCATCCGCAAGACTACTAGTTCTATGAAGAATTGACCCTCCCATAGTGGGCAAAGCACCGGCACAAGTAAAGAAATCTTGAATAACTCCTTTTCAATAATATTACCACTACCGATCCGAAACTTCTTAGTGTGAAGAATAGTAGATTATTCAAGAGGATTATCAAAAGCATCATTGTTACTATTATCCTTTTCAACGATAACCTCCCCAGTTCCAGACATGATGGCAACAAATAGCACAAAGAGCGAGCACACAAAAAGGTAAGCAAAAGAGACGAACGGAGAAAAAGAGCGAATAAAACGGCAAGGGTGAAGTGGGGGAGAGGAAAACGAGAGGCAAATGGCAAATAATGTAATGCGAGGCATAAGAGTTTGTGATGGGTACTTGGTATGTCTTAACTTGTGCGTAGATCTCCCCGGCAACGGCGCCAGATATCCTTCTTGCTACCTCTTGAGCATGCGTTGGTTTTCCCTTGAAGAGGAAAGGGTGATGCAGCAAAGTAGCGTAAGTATTTCCCTCAGTTTTTGAGAACCAAGGTATCAATCCAGTAGGAGACTACACGCAAATCGCCTAGTACCTGCACAAACAATCAAGAACCTTGCAACCAACACGATAAAGGGGTTGTCAATCCCTTCACGGCCACTTGCAAAAGTGAGATCTGATAAAGATAATAAGATAAATATTTTTGGTATTTTTGTTGTATAGATTGGAAAGTGAAGATTGCAAAATAAACGGCGACAGAAATAGCAAGTTGATAGAAAAATAATATGATGTAAAGTAGACACGGGGGCCATAGGTTTCACTAATGGCCTCTCTCAAGATAGAATATATTACGGTGGGTGAACAAATTACTGTCGAGCAATTGATAGAAAAGTGCATAGTTATGAGAATATCCAGGCATGATCATGAACATAGGCATCACGTCCGTGTCAAGTAGTCTGAAATGATTCTGCCTCTACTACTATTACTCCACACATCGACCGCTATCCTGCATGCATCTAGAGTATTAAGTTCATAAGAACAGAGTAACGCATTAGGCAAGATGACATGATGTAGAGGGATAAATTCAAGCAATATGATATAAACCCCATCTTTTTATCCTCGATGGCAACAATACAATACGTGCCTTGCTGCCCCTGCTGTCACTGGGAAAGGACACCGCAAGATTGAACCCAAAGCTAAGCACTTCTCCCATTGCAAGAAAGATCAATCTAGTAGGCCAAACCAAACTGATAATTCGAAGAGACTTGCAAAGATATTAAATCATGCATATAAGAATTCAGAGAAGAATCAAATATTGTTCATAGATAATCTTGATCATAAACCCACAATTCATCGGATCTCGACAAACACACCGCAAAACGAATTACATCGAATAGATCTCCAAGAAGATCGAGGAGAACTTTGTATTGAGATTCAAAGAGAGAGAAGAAGCCATCTAGCTAATAACTATGGACCCGAAGGTCTGTGGCAAACTACTCACACATCATCGGAGAGGCTATGGTGTTGATGTAGAAGCCCTCCGTGATTGAATCCCCTCCGGTGGAGCGCCGGAAAAGGCCCCAAGATGGGATCTCATGGGTACAGAAGGTTGCGGCGGTGGAAAAGGTGTTTCGTGGCTCTCTCGCTGCTTTCTTGACGTCCACTCCAAGTCTCCTGGATTGCGTTTGTTCCAAAAACGATCCTCGCGAAGGTTTCATTCCGTTTGGATTCCGTTTGATATTCTTTTTCTGCGAAACACTAAAATAGGAAAAAAAAACAATTTGCACTGGGCCTTCGGTTAATAGGTTAGTCCCAAAAATAATATAAAAATGTATAATAAAGCCCATTAAACATCCAAAACAGATAATTTAATAGCATGGAACAATAAAAAATTATAGATACGTTGAAGACGTATTAGCTTCAGATTGTCTGCACGTCCCACGGCTTATGATTAAAGAGGAAAGAGCAGACCACCTTCCTCCGCAAAGGACACTCAGCGCCATGATTCATTCCGACCGTAGTCGCCATTAGTTTGATCGGTGCCGATAGTTAGGTGTGGCTCCACATAGTCTATATAGATCGAGGGCAGAAGACGCGTTTGCTAGGCCGAGGCCAGAGTCAGGAATCTGCATCAGTCACGTTTTAGGTTTTGGATGATGCATGCATCGTACGGATTTGACTCAGACATGCAATCGGAGGCCACCTTTAGACTCCGGGTCGGCTAGCTTCGCACTGATCTATGTCAGGATTCTGTTCTCTTTGCCAACATCCATCTAAGCTCCAGCTAGGTTCCGTTGCCACAATATTTGCAACGTTGAAGCTACTCAACCTGGATCCAAAGTTCCAAATAGTAAGACCTAGGTCGTACTCAGCCTCTCCACCTCCTTCCCAGTCCTGCCCTTGTCGGTCTGAGCATGCCACCCAACACCACCACACTCCATCGCTCCTTCCGCCATGCAACGAGCGACTGCTAGTCGCAAGATCACGGGCACACGGTTTCAGTGGCTGCATCCCGAGTGGGCCGCTGGATCCAGGCCGCGACGTCGAGAGTCGCGGGGTGGCGAGATCCACAGCAGCCAGTCGTCAACCTCGAGTATGGAGACGTTGGTCCACGGTGACGCGGATCCAGCCGTCTCTCTCTCTCTCTCTCTCTCTCTCTCTCTCTCTCTCTCTCTCTCTCCCTCTCTCTCTCGTTTGTTTTCGTGGAATACGTGATCGATCGTACGTTCGGTGACACGCTAGGCGGGCTGCTGGTCTAGATCGTGTGGGAACGAATAGATCGATCCTTTCTTTGAGAGAAATAAAAATAAAAATAAAACTTCTTCTTTTAAATCTCAGCCGTCAATCTTTAAGGTTTACGTAAAATCAATGGATATAAAGGGTGACTTATGGAGAACTATGAAACCCTCCGTCCTTTAATATTAGGTAAAGATATAAATAGACTAAAAAGAAGAGCTAAGTAACGTAAATTAAGAATTTTAATCTAGAAAAAGGTTTACCACCATGGAGTCTCATGTCTTTACAATTTATATGTCCAAAACGTGATCGTGGGCTGCAATTTATGTTACTTTTTTCATTTTTCGAAATTTGTAAACAAAATATAAATTCCCTCCGATCCAAAATAAGTGCCGCGATTTTGAATTAAGGTTAGTTCAACCTTAGTTCAAACCTGCAACACTTTTTGCGGTGGCAACACTTATTATTGATTGAATGGAGTGATAAATAAATAATATACAAATAAATAAAAGAAATTAGACAAAAAATGCTCACCTATTAATTTTTAAAAAATCATCAAATTAAATTATGAATTATTTGTAAAAATTAAAAAGTGTTTGCATATTAAATAAAGTATTAATGTAATTTTTGAAAATACTTATATTTAAAAAATATCATAGTATTTAAAAACATGTTTTAAATAAATTTTCATGTTTTATATAAAAATGATCATGCTTTAATTTTTTTATGTTGTTTTAAAAGTGTTCATGCATTTCAGTAAATTTTGTGTGTTTTGTAAATAAAATATGTAGGCAGATGTGCATATCTACTAGCTACTCTTTCAATGGCATCAAGGACACGGTCTTCCTCACATGTATCCTGCCTATCAAGGACGCAGTTCGATGGTATGCCTCAAGTGGGCGAGCCGGCGTACGACCACACAAACAAGCAGATGTTTGACATGATCCTTGACGGAGGCGGAGGCTACTACGAGGACGAGAGCAGGTGGATGACTACGCAGTTGGGCATGTACACCCAGCAGGTGGCCAATTTAAGGCCTCCTTTGGTGCAAAAGATAGAAATATCACATGAATAGTAAAAAGTCATAGAAAATGAGATGGCACGTATCTTAAATTCCTATAGGAAAAGAGATGATATTTAGTTCATATGACATGATTTTTTTCATTGCGGTTGAGCTAATGTTTTGTCCTTTCAAATGTGAACGATATAAACCAACGTATATAGAGTAAGACATCATTTCCGTGAAAATGAAGGGCTCTAATGGAAATTTTCCTACAGGAATTCTATCCTATGTAATTCCTTTAAAATTATGTAGACCAAAAGGATGCCTAAGTTACTGTTGCTTAGGACAGTCTACGTATGCAAGACTATAAAAGTAAAAGTGAAAGCCAAGTTTGCATGAAAGTAAAAGTGTTAGGGAAATAACAAACACAAGGATTTATCTTGAGGTTCGAACATGGTTGCATAACACACTAAGTCCTCGATCTTGATTACATATGTTGCCACAAAGTCATGTGCACAATCTAGGGACACAAAGTCATACGAACATCTATCACATCACGGCTTTCAAACACAAAAGGTGTTTCACATTGATTAGATCACATGAAGTAGACGATCTTCGGGCATTACGAACTTCTCGGCTCCTCCACAACTTGAAGGCTTCCAAGTACTTAGCCGGTCTACGAGGTGTAAACCCTCCAAAAGTTTTGAGAACTTAAGTTGTCCGGTAAAAAAATTCTTGCTTGCGCCCAGAGAGCAATCTCCTCTACTCCCAAACTGTCATATGACAAATTTCGGGCTTCCAGAAGTTGGAGTGTTCAATACATAGGAGTAGATCTCATGGTATCTCACATGCCTGAAAGACTTAACACAAGGTGGGCCAAAAATCTAACCGTTGCGCACGAAATCACGTAGCTCGGAGCTTCCAACAATTACGTCTGGAGGCTCCAAAGTGACCATATATGGTCACTAATGCATGTGAAACTACCATCCAAGCATGCTTTGTCTTGGACCACAAAGCGCATATATTTTTATAATAATAATAATAATATTTCCCCCTTAAAGTTGGTAATGTGAGGTCAACAACATGCACGATGATATTGAGCTCTAACAACTGATGAACTGAACACCATGGTTTTTGTTATTGACTAAAATCTTCATTTGGACACGATTTTTTTCAGTGCCAAGTTTACGAGATGGTGATTTAGTCAAGTTCAACGTTGGAGAAGTCGTGGTTAAGCGAGATTTGATTAAAGTTTTAGGACATGTACAATGATTGATAAGATAGTCTTATCTTAATACTTGCATGTAATTTAGAGATGACAAAATCAAATGTCTAAAATGGGTCATCTCTTAGGTTTATCTTCAATAACTAGCCATTTCTAAAAACGTGGTGAGACATATTGTGCTAGCGATCATCTCTTGTCTTCTCTTAAATAAGAGAAGACATGCATTTTCTTATGAGTGCTCTCTCCTCTACCGCATCATTTATCCTACGTGGCACTTTTAAGATAGCACCATTGTACATGCCCTTAAAGATGTTATACTTTTTAGCAACCAATTTTTAAAAGGTCAATGTTTTCATGATCCACCCCAACATTTTTTTGGAACACACAGTTTACCAACATAGAGAACGAGCAAAATGAAAAGAAACCATCCGTAACAAAAAGAAACAAATGGCATGAAATGAAAAGCCATGTCGGCCCCAAAACGTCCATTTAGCTATCACGACGTCAGTTCGTGTTTCCGACGCATAGTGAACCACAAGAAAAATAAAAAGAAAATTTGTATATCCATGCCAGGTTGAGTCATCCACCATGTATTTTCCACAAGTCATGTCGGCTTCACAGAGTTCAGCATCTCCGGCATAGAGAACCACACGAAAATGAGGGAAAAAACAACCGTGCCAAGGGAAGAGGAAAAAGAAAATTGTCCAAGAAGCGCATGACATGACAAACGATGTCGTGTGGACGCATATTCCGTTCCACCTCCATCCACACGCACCCTGGTCGACCAAGAGCTCGCCGCGCTGGCCCACACGTCAGCTACACCCCGGTCGACCGGGAGCTCGCCGCGCTGGCCCACACGTCAGCGACCGGTTCCGTTGAGGTAAGAATTTGAGTCCGTATTCCTTTTCTCTTTTTCGAGCGGCGACGAAATGCAGTCCACCTCTGTTCGCTACCCACGCACGCGGCCGCGGGCCCACGGCCGGAGGAGCTAGAAAGACCTATCGCCACCAGGCCCGGTCCCGAGGGAAAGGAATCCAGCAAGCCAGCCAGGAGCGCGCCCCCACCCGCCGGCGACGGCCACATGCCGACCGCCTCCTGCCTCCGCCCGCCTCTCCGCAGCGGCCGCTCCGCCGCGGCGCGCCTCGGGTTCCCTCCCCCGCCTCCCCCGGCGCAGCTCTACCCGGCGGGGCTGGCGATTGGGAGCTGGCGGAGGAGGCTCGCCGGGGTCGGGGTGGCGGCCGCCTCCGCCTCGCCCTTCGACGAGCTCTACGCGCGGGGAAGGCCCATGCACGGCCCCTCCAAGGTGAGCGCCCTTCCCCTCCCTCGGTCGCATCGCCCAGCCCACTTTGCCCCCAAAATTGAATAGTCTGGTTGCTTGTACATATTGAGTTTGTTTATTATTATGGGAACTGTTTGGTTCGTCATGAGATTGAGATTGTGGTGCTCTGATGCGGCGGATGGAGCGTCCGCGTGCGGCTAGTGATATTTTGGTTACTAGATCATCTACCGGGCTCAGCCGTGCAATAATCATTATTGATACTTGTGAATAAGATGAGGTCGTTACCATCTGAAAATTGGTGTAGTCCGGTGAGATGCTTGAAACCGGTGAATTGTTGATTGGATTAATTGAGAGATCATAATTCGATGCTCCCACTTTTTGTTGCTGCCAGTGTGAGCTCGTGTCAATTTTGTAGAGAAACGGACAATTCAAATAATCCGAGTGTTCTGCAAGTGTGGGCACAAGTAATGAAGTTATAGTCCTCGTATTCTAATGTCCCTTGCCCACCGTCATCCTCAGGACTGGTCATCCTGGCAATGGATCTACTGCTCATCGTCATCCTCAGAACCAGGTCTAAAGAACGGAAGCCATGCTCTTGCTAAAAGAGAGTTAGCTACTTGCTTTTCCTGGGGCTCTCCCACTCTGAATGATGTAGTAACATTTCAGATCTTGAAAATTGGGTTAACTTATGGATTTGATGGGTTTGAGTTGTATGCATCTGAAATACTTTACACGCACAACTTGGCTGGTACGGGTGAATCATATATATCATATATATACTTAAGTAGTTGATCCCCACTACTTCTATTTATCTCAATATGCACCACATGCCACCTCATCGACCTTATTACTTTTATTTCTCTCAACATGCATGAGAAGTGCTACAGAAAATTGTTTGATTTTATTGTTCTACCTGATGATATACGAGATAGAGTTGGGGTAGCACCAATTGAGGAGAAGCTTGTCCAACATCGTCTGAGATGGTTTGGGCATATTCAGCGCAGGCCTCCAGAAGCTCCAGTGCATAGCGGACGGCTAAAGCGTGCGGAGAATGTCAAGAGAGGGCGGGGTAGACCGAATTTGACATGGGAGGAGTCCGTTAAGAGAGACCTGAAGGATTGGAGTATCACCAAAGAGCTAGCTATGGACAGGGGTGCGTGGAAGCTTGCTATCCATGTGCCAGAGCCATGAGTTGGTTGCGAGATCTTATGGGTTTCACCTCTAGCCTACCCCAACTTGTTTGGGACTAAAGGCTTTGTTGTTGTTGTTGTATTGTTCTACCTTTACACCCAAAAATTGTTTGATTGTGTTCTAATTGTTTGATTTTATTCTTCTCGGTTCTAGGTTCTTGAGATTGTATAGTCACTCTGCACTCTACAGTGCATTTTAATGACTACGTGTTTGATTTCCTTGTAGAAATCTACCTTGTGGAATTTGATCCAAGATATAGAGCCTTTGGATCTTAGTGTCATTCAGAAAGATGTTCCTCTTGAAACAGTTGATGCAATGAAGAGGACCATCTCTGGCATGTTGGGTCTGCTTCCATCTGATCAGTTCCGTGTTGTTGTAGAAGCCCTTTGGAGTCCATTTTTCAAGTTATTGGTATCTTCAATCATGACTGGGTAAGCTCTCTGGTTGAAAAAGATATTTTCTTATTGATTGCACATGGGTTTTCTGAGAGTTGGTTGGTTCATCAGGCACATGAATTTTCTTTGCTATTTAAAAAAAATAGATGACAATTAACAATGACCATCTTACGGAAGTGTATGGCACTATTAGATCACTACACTTGAAACTGAAAAACTTGCTATTCATTAGTAAAGAATAATAGCATGTGAATCTGGAAAACGTACCCAAGTTTGTAGTAGTGGCACAGCTATGGCATGCTATGCATTAAAATATAAGCACCATAACATCTTGGGAATACGTTTGAATGGTGTTTGATCTTTCATTGTTGGAAAGTGAAATTTCTTGGATGTATCCATGCTGTGGTGTTTTCCTGGTTTTTCTTCCATACTGCTAGTATACCTTTGTTTTCTCGAACTGCTCATTGTTTATGTTCTTTCAGTGTGTTGAGGTTCATCTGTTCCGTTTGGTTAATTACTAATGTGGTGGTATTGATAGCTTAGGCCTATTTTTCACTCCCTCCGTTCCATAATTCTTGTTGTGGTTTTAGAACTAAAACCGCGACAAGAATTATCGAACGGAGGGAGTAGTAGGTTAGAAGTCGTGATCTTCTTGTTAGTGCTGCTGAGTTGGTTGTCACTTGCTAATCACTCACAATTTTCACTGTTTTGTGGAGAAATAAAAACTAGTTACCTGCCCTCATCTTTTTTAGCCTGATAATTACCTACTTGACTATGTTTTACAATTTTGGCCTGGAATTTCGGTGTACCTATTTTCAGTAAAGCTGTTTTTTTGTATATGCTAATTATCATGCAGTTCATGTTGTCGATATGAGTTGCCTGGAGATATGGATAAGAATTCCTTCCTTTGCCGGTAAATGAGTAGGAATCAGGTTAATAAAACTGGAACAGTTTCAGCCTTCCTCTTGAATTGAGCTACTATCAAGGACATCATTCCCATGTGATAGCTCCTGTTACATTTTTTAAATGTTGGCTATATGACAGATGGGTTATTGCATCTATTTCTATCAGTACTAGCATAATACCTGTGCGTTGCTACGGAACTACAAAATAGTTAAAGTTGCATTGGATTAGCAGTATACAACAACAAATGGACTTTGAACACTGCAAAGACAAACTCAAGCAAGCCCGCAACACTGCACTGTGTAACACTGCCATGGGAGCACTGACATGTACTTATAAAATACTTTGTCGTTCAAAACATGAGTGAGGTGGTCGCTTGCTGGTTTGATTGAGCTGGGTGTATACACATGTGTGCGCTTTGAGGCTTCCCAATGGCATTATTTTTTACTGTTTCATCTATAAAAAAAATCAAACCAGAGGGGTCTGATGGGTTCTAGATGGATGAGAAAGATTGGGATGGCATGGGGAGTGAACTCTTCCAAACCGGGAAGGGTCTAGTTGGTTCTAGATGGATGGCGGAGATTGGGATGGAATGGGGATTGAACTTACCGCCCCCACCACCAACTCCAATTTATAAGGTAGTAGAGATTTTGAACAAGTTTGAAGCAACTGTTGTAGTCTTTGTTTTGTTTGCGAAGTGATTTGTATTAACATGTGTCTTCAAAGCACATCGGGCATGTATTGATGTACTAAAAGGCGGTAGTGCTTACTTCATTTCTTCTTGCAGGTATACTCTACGTAATGCTGAATGCAGGCTCTCTTTTGAAAGGAACCTAGAACTTTCTGAAGAAGATGCTGAATGTGAAAAAAGAGACACGAGTGAAGATAATCTTCATGATATCAATTTGGGTAGGCCTGTTACAATTTTCAGATTATCGGAAGACGACATGCCCCAGGACTCTGGAAAAAGTGACGAAGAATCATCTGGTGAGAGTATGGGAGAAATGTTAAGTAACTTAACACCCCAAGCAGAAGAGCAGATTATTCGGTTGCAATCTCGTTTGGATGCGATGAAAAAGGTAATAGTCTCCAATCATATGTCCTGATCAGGAATATTCAAATAATCGTGAACAAACTTCTTTCGGTTTATTGGTTATTGCTTTTATCATGTACCTGGTTATATTGCCTGATTCATTATTTAGTATGATTTTGTTTATTACCATGCCTTCTGTTTCCTGTCTGTAAATGACTATTGATCAAATATACATTTTTAAAAATGTCTGCAATATATCTATCTTGTTAGGCCCGTGAATCAAATATTTTCTTCTGCTGCCATTGGAACTTTGCAGGTTCATCCCAACCATGTACTCTACTTTTACAATTTTCTTGTTTAATATATATGCTAAAGTCATCTTTAACTTGTATTTGTATTACTGAGAACTGATCTGACACCAATTGAATTTCACTTCGATCAGCTGTATTGCTATGCACTGAAGTCCGCTGCTTTGTGCAACTTTTGTTGTTGTAAAGTTCTTGGGTGCTATATTTATATGACGGCCACCACTTTGTGCAACTGTTTCTGTGAAAAGACCCCGATAAATCCCGAACGTTCGGATTTTAATCATGTCATCCTGAACGTTTTTCATGGCAACTTTTAGTTGATGCGAGGTGGCAACTTTAGTTGTTAAAACATGGCAACTTTGTCCCAGTTCATTTTTTTTGTCAGAACATTGCCATAGTTTGCCAACCTCGCGTGAACTAAAGTTGCCATGAAAAACGTTCGGATTGCCATGCTTAAAATCCGAACGTTCGGGATTTATCATTTCCGTAATTTTTTGGCTGACAATATGCATTGTGCCTGTTGTGTTCAAACCTGAAGGTTTATTGTTTTATAATCTTGTAGGAGTTACATGACCTGAAGAGGAAAAATTCTGCCCTTCAAATGCAACAGTTTGTTGGGGAAGAGAAAAATGATCTGCTGGACTATCTAAGATCCCTAACACCAGAGAAGGTATGTCTACATCTCAACAGCTTACTGATGACTAATTGCTCTTGGTACAAACCCCAAGCAGCAAAGAAAATTCAGAGATTGGTTCTAGGTTTCTTTACAGTGGCCTGACTAGCAGTTATGCACAGGTTGCTGAACTCTCGGAATCCACCTGTCCCGGTGTGCAAGAGGCTATCCAGTCTGTTGTGCATGGTTTGCTTGCTACTCTTTCCCCCAAGGTACACTCAAAGTCTCCTCCGCCACTAGAGAATGCTGGGGGAGCCCTAAATTGTGGGGGTGAGGACGATGACTGTGCAGAGCTTGTCGAGAATACTTCCCTCCCGTTTCAGCCCCTAATATCTGTCCCACGTGATTATCTTGCACGTTTGCTATTCTGGTAAATACAAATCAGATTCGTTATGCTTTGTTTGATTTGGCCTTTCTGTTCATGGCCAGTTGGTGATTGACATTGCGTCCTGCTCAGGTGCATGTTGCTGGGTCACTACATCCGGGGTCTGGAATACCGGTTAGAGCTGGCACACCTTCTCAGAATATCTAGCGACGTGGGGTCTTTCCCCATTGATGACGATCATTTTATTTGAGAAAGCTTCGCTGGCTTATTGAGATCCGTCAGCGAAGAGGATGAAAATGCACTGGCCAAGAGGCCGCAGAAGTTGCTGTTTGGGGCATTTCCTGACAATGGAACAGGGAGTTCTGGGCCATAGCTCCTGTTGTAGTCTTGTAAAGTCGGAACGAAGGCGTTCAGGTGTAAAGTTAGTGTTACATATCAATGTGAACAATATATTTTATTTCCTTCTATTTATTGTGTCGTATACAAAATAAACATGTTGTTCTTGCTGCTAATCTCGTGGTAGCATGGTGGATACTGGGTATTAGGCATCCGTTGTACTCATAGGTTGTATGTATTTGTCTAACGTTTATCATGTGAATGATATTATATTGTCGAGTCTTATCAAGGTTCCTGGACGTGTGTACCGCCCTGTTATATCACAGCTCTAGATGGATGGTTCTTGATGAAGGCAAGTAGTGTACAGTCTGCCTTTAGTATATCTTGTACTCCTTCGTTCCATCTTAGTTGCCACTCAAGATGTATCTAACGCTGAAACATGTTTTGATACATCTGTTTGAATCCGCTCGAACAGATGTATCTAGCACTGAAATATGTTTAGATACATCCATCTGAACAGAATATGAAACGAAGGAAGTAGATAGTTACGTATGATGTAATAACTTTGATTTGAGATCCAAGAAATAGTATCTGATGACAACATACATCTACCATTTCACAATTTTTGTTATATTGATTCATCAAAACCCATAAAAGCTCTAAAAGCATCTATTTATGAGCTTTTATGACTTTTTGGTCAAGGTGAAAAAGCTGCAAAAGCAGAAGCAAAAGCTCAAACAAATAGGGCCTTAGAGCATCTCTAGCAGACTCCGTATAATACCCCGACCCGCAAAATAACCGTCAAAATGCGTGCCCGCGCGAAAAAAGCTGCCCAATCGACAATGTAAACGTGTCGGACCCGTAAAAAATTTGAGGGGTGCCGTAAAATCTCACCTCCAACCCGTGAAAACATAGGTTTCCCCCTCGACCCGATGTGCCCTGTATCTCAGAAAAGCGGTTGGCGGGAGGGACATTTCAGCCTACTCGTGTTCCCCATCCCCCTTCCGCAGCTGCCCGCCATCGGTTTCGCCCGTCCGGTGCCGGCGATTCCGGCCATATCCGCGGACGGAATCATGCTGTCGGTGTGCCCCTCACCCGGTTCCACCGAGCCGCTTCACTGGCTCCCCGGATCCGCCGAGCCGAGCCGCCCCGGGATCGACCACCGCAGAGCCACCGCCCCGAGCCGCCGGTGAGTACTTGTGCTTGTGCTTTCGGATGCGATATGCATAGTCGGTTCATGCAGCGTTCGTATTTGTGATTTTAGATGGAATTGAGCCATCGCGAGACTAGCTAGAGACCCTAACCTCATTAGAGGATTTCTTCAGACCTACCCGGAGATTGAATATGCAAACACCCACTTTCAGCTTCAGGAGGATCTAATTGAGCACCATTGGCAAAGGGCTGGGCGGTAACACATTCTATTTTTGCATTCATTTCATTTAATTCATGTGTGATTTGTATTCGGGACAAGGTTTGTATTGAATTATTTAGTTTGCTTCGGTGATTTCAATAATTATTGTAATTTGGATGATTGTTGTATTGTAAAATTGACATTTTATCTTATAATGAATTAATGAATATGTGGCATATGTGTCAAATTCAGATAAAAACCCATCTGATTTGCGGGTGGTGCGGGCTGCGGCCGAGCAAACCCCGCATAGCGGAACTGTAAAGATATTCCGTTTTACAGTTCCACTATGCGGGATCTGCTCGGCCGCCGCCCTCGCCTGCCCGCAAAGCCATTTTTTCGCGAACTGTAAACGAGTTTTGTGGGTCGGCGATATACAGGTTCTGCTAGAAATGCTCTTAGAGCATCCCCAACAGAAGATGTAAATTTGGAGATGTAAGATAGAAGATGTAAAAATTTACATCTTCAAAAAGTGTTTTTTACCTCTCCAAAAAAGAGGCAACTCCAACAGAATATGTAAAATGGTGATGTAAAAGTGCAACTCCACCAGATGATGCAAATGGATGTAAACTAGTTGTGCCGCCGACGACCATCAAGCACGGCGGAGTGCCTCGGGTTTGCTCTACGGGCGACAGTTTGCAGCGGCGTTTGGCTCTACAGATAGCTGGGAGCGAGGCGCGTCCTTTGGGGCAAACGCGAGGAGTTACGGTGGTCAAAACTCGACGGGAGTGAGCTGGACGCAGCGGATGAAGCATGGCGGGGCTGCGAGCGGCGGTTCGGGGCTGCGGCAGGGGCTGCAGGCGGCGATATGGGGTTGTGGGCAGTGAGGCGGGCTGCGGACGGCGCCAGTGGTGGAATCGAGCGGCCGTGGTGCGGTGATGCGGGCGGGGCGACAACAGTGGAGGAATCGAGCGGCGGCGGAAAAACGCCCGATTTGCGGCGTGCGGGGGTGCCGGAGGGGGCGGATCTGGCGCGGGGCGACGACGGCGGAGGAAGAAGAGGGGTTGGGGGGAAGGAAATGGAATGGCGGTTGGCGCGCGACTGGCGTTTTTACATCTCCAGTGGTGGAGATGCATATTTGCACCGCGAGGTATAGTAGTTTACATCTCCGGGAGGCGGAGATGTAATTTTTTTGGCATCTACATCATCTGTTGGAGAGGCTTTTTGGGCCTCAAAGATGTATAAGTTAGGTATTTTTGCATCTGTATCTTCTATTTGAGATGCTCTTACTAATCTTTCCTATCCCCTGCAAGGGCAATGACCTGGATGACATCATGACTGCATTCCCGACCAAGATGGGGCTTTCCCAGGTCGATACTTGGGCCTATCTCTACAGTGCGCTTCTTAACGAAGATTCAACTTGAGCCTCTTATCGATTCCGTTGCGAGGGCATTAATCAGGACGACATCATCACTATATTCCCGGGCAAGATGGGGGCTTTCCTGGGTCGATACCTAGGCCTATCTCTACACGTGCGCCGCTTAAGGAAGATTCAACCTCTGCCTCCCATCGACTCCGCTGCAAGTGTATTGATCTGGACGACATCATGATTGCATTCCCGGGCAAGATGGGGGCTTTCACAGGTCGATACCTGGGCCTACCTCTGCACATGCACCGCTTAAGGAAGATTCACCCTCGGTCTCTCTTTGAAAAGATCCATGGTAGATTGCCAGACTGTAAGGGGAAGAACATTTCTCAACAAGGGAGGATCACTTTGGCTAAGGCGTTCTTGCGGCAACAATGACATTCCACTCGACGACCATTCCTTTGCCAAAATGGGCTCGCAACAAGGTGGATAAGATCACGAGAGGATTTATTTGGTGTGCCGACGATGCTGAAACACGAAGGGTGTGCACTTGTTGGTGAATTGGAAGACCATCTACCCTCCAAAGTTGCTTGGTGGGCTTGGTGTCGCCGGTCTGGAAAGATTTGGAAGGGGCCTAAGATTGAGGTGGCCTTGGTTGCAGTGGAACGACCTGGACAAGTAGTTGGTGGGCTCCTAACTTCCTTGCGACAAGACTGACATGGCCTTCTTCCGGGCCTCCACTACCATCACCATCGATGATGATGGGAATAAGGCCTCCTTATGGCATGCCAATTGTATTGGGGACGGTGCGCTCTCTGGCAGCTGCCCTCTTCTCCTTGTCATTGGAACATGATGGTACACTACGAGATGCGCGGCGACAACTGGATCCGTCCGTCACAAGCTTAAACACGCCTAACCAATTGCGAGAATTTGTGGCCCTCGCTTCTATCATCACGATGACCATCTTCGACCCTGAGCGTCCGGATTCCATCGCCTCGTAGTGGTGTGAGTCTGGACAATATTCTTCCAGCTCAGCCTACACGATGCAATTTATGGGCCTATCGTAAGTTTGATATGGAGAAAATCTAGAAAGCCCATGCCAAGCTGAGATGTAGATTTTTCGCCTGACTTGCCCTTCACACCAACATCCTCACCGTCGACCGTCTTGCGTAACGTGGTTGGCCCCACGACCCCGTGTGCCAACTTTGCCTTTGTGCGCCTGAAACTGCACTTCACCTATGTAAGAATTGCCCCTACGCCACCATTGTCCACCACTTGGTTCTCCCCTGAGTCGGCGACCACATTCCTCCGGCTGATGCCTACTAGTGGCCTCATGTTTTTAATATCATGTTACTCTTACATGAGTCTCATACGTTGATATTATAATATTGTCCCTCCATGTTGTAGGATTACATAGCAAACTATTCTCATGATTTTTTTTAAAGAAATACACTCTCTGGAAGGATGTGTAAGGCGTTTACGTGTTTTGTGTCATTGATTTGACTAACCAAGTACATGCTATATGTCATAAAAATTATATTTGTGGATTCATATGCAGATGAAGTTTAAAACATCTACTTTTTGTCATATATAATACAACATGTATTTGGCTAGTCAAATTTCTATCCACATGTTTGGAGAATAGTAGTCTTTTCATATTATTTTCTTTACACGAAAAACTGGAACACGTCTAACATTCTTTTGAAAAGAACGAGCACATCCACTCTCACCTTGAATAGATAGCTCCATGTTTCATGCCCATTTTTAAAAGATGTTGGCAAGAGAATTGCAAATCCATTTGATAAGAAAGATGCATTACGAGAATACCCCCAAAAGGAGGAAAGCACCGCAATAGGGCAACAGAAAAAGATGAGGAGGAAAAGGACCGCGTCGGCACCACCACAAACCCAAGCTCTGCCATCAACCATGCACACCATCGAAATCCATCGACGGGATCTTCAAAATGGTGCCTTCAAGTAGCAAAACAATGTTGAGGACACCGCTCCACCCGGTCTGGCATATCCCGATCTTAAGTTTCCACCTGGAGATCTCACACCATGAGGTACAGAGGGCAATCAGCTTCACAGCGGTACTACCAAGGAGGAAGAAGACATCCACGAACGTCGTGACCATCAGCACCGACATGGTCGATGCAGGATTTTCATCCGAGGCCAATTCTTCCACCAGCAATCCCAGGATCTGATGCCACCTAGTGCCACTTGGCAGAATGAGATCAAACACACACTACTAGAAAATGGATTGGTCGTCGCCGCACGTAGGAACTCGATGATCACATGCTAACTTGACAAGTCCACACCGATGCACACATGACCTAGATGAGCAATATCATATCTGGCCATCGTCTAGCTTAGTGCGATGAACTGGGCGATAATTCGCACCATATCGCACGTGAAAGGCTGAGGAAGAACTGAAACTTGACGGTCCACACCGCCGCACGATGGAACTAGGTGAAATCCAAGCCAAAACTGAGGGGCCCGCTGTTGGGTAACGTAGCAAAAATTCAAAATTTTCTACGCATCACCAAGATCAATCTATGGAGTTTACTAGCAACGAGAGGGAAGGAGTGCATCTACATACCCTTGTAGATCGTGAGCGGAAGCGTTCAAGAGAACGGGGTTGATGGAGTCGTACTCGTCGTGATCCAAATCACCGATGATCCTAGCGCCGAACGGACGGCACCTCCGCGTTCAACACATGTACGGAGCAGCGACGTCTCCTCCTTCTTGATCCAGCAAGGGGGGAGGAGAGGTTGATGGAGATCCAGCAGCACGACGGCGTGGTGGTGGAAGTAGCGGGATTCCAACAGGGCTTCGCCAAGCGCTGCGGGAGGAGGGAGATGTGTCACGGGAGGGAGAGGGAGGCGCCAGGGCTTAGGTCTTGCTGCCCTCCCTCCCCCCCACTATATATAGGGCCAAGGGAGAGGGGGGGCGCAGCCTTGGCCCTTCCTCCAAGGAAGGGTGCGGCCAGGGAGGAGTCCATCCTCCCCAAGGCACCTCGGAGGTGCCTTCCCCTTTTAGGACTCTCCCTTTCCCTTATCTCTTGGCGCATGGGCCTCTTGGGGCTGGTGCCCTTGGCCCATATAGGCCAAGGCGCACACCCCTACAGCCCATGTGCCCCCCCGGGCTGGTGGACCCCCGGACCCCTTTCGGCACTCCCGGTACAATACCGATAAAGTGCGAAACTTTTCCGGCGACCAAAATAAGACTTCCCATATATAAATCTTTACCTCCGGACCATTCCGGAACTCCTCGTGACGTCCGGGATCTCATCCGGGACTCCGAACAACTTTCGGGTTACCGCATACTAATATCTCTATAACCCTAGCGTCACCGAACCTTAAGTGTGTAGACCCTACGGGTTCGGGAGACATGCAGACATGACCGAGACGACTCTCCGGTCAATAACCAACAGCGGGATCTGGATACCCATGTTGTCTCCCACATGCTCCTCGATGATCTCATCGGATGAACCACGATGTCGAGGATTCAATCAATCCCGTATACAATTCCCTTTGTCTAGCGGCATAGTACTTGCCCGAGATTCGATCGTCGGTATCCCGATACCTTGTTCAATCTCGTTACCGGCAAGTCTCTTTACTCGTTTCGTAACACATCATCCTGTGATCAACTCCTTGGTCACATTGTGCACATTATGATGATGTCCTACCGAGTGGGCCCAGAGATACCTCTTCGTTTACACGGAGTGACAAATCCCAGTCTCGATTCGTGCCAACCCAACAGACACTTTCGGAGATACCTGTAGTGCACCTTTATAGCCACCCAGTTACGTTGTGACGTTTGGTACACCCAAAGCATTCCTACGGTATCCGGGAGTTGCACAATCTCATGGTCTAAGGAAATGATACTTGACATTAGAAAAGCTCTTAGCAAACGAACTACACGATCTTGTGCTAGGCTTAGGATTGGGTCTTGTCCATCACATCATTCTCCTAATGATGTGATCCCGTTATCAACGACATCCAATGTCCATGGTCAGGAAACCGTAACCATCTATTGATCAACGAGCTAGTCAACTAGAGGCTTACTAGGGACATGGTGTTGTCTATGTATCCACACATGTATCTAAGTTTCCTATCAATACAATTCTAGCATGGATAATAAACGACTATCATGAACAAGGAAATATAATAATAACCAATTTATTATTGCCTCTAGGGCATATTTCCAACAGTCTCCCACTTGCACTAGAGTCAATAATCTAGTTCACATCACCATGTGATTAACACTCACAGGTCACATCACCATGTGACCAACATCCAAAGAGTTTACTAGAGTCAACAATCTAGTTCACATCACTATGTGATTAACACTCAATGAGTTCTGGTTTGATCATGTTATGCTTGTGAGAGAGGTTATTAGTCAACGGGTCTGAACCTTTCAGATCCGTGTGTGCTTTACGAATATCTATGTCATCTTGTGGATGCTACCACGCGCTACTTGGAGCCATTTCAAATAACTGCTCTACTATACGAATCCGGTTTACTACTCAGAGTCATCTGGATTAGTGTCAAAGTTCGCATCGACGTAACCCTTTACGACGAACTCCTTTTCACCTCCATAATCGAGAAAATTCCTTAGTCCACTAGATACTAAGGATAAGTTCGACCGCTGTCATGTGATCCATTCCCGGATCACAATTGTACCCCTTGACCAACTCATGGCAAGGCACACTTGATGTGCGGTACACAGCATAGCATATTGTAGAGCCTACGTCTAAAGCATAGGGGACGACCTTCGTCCTTTCTCTCTCTTCTGCTGTGGTCAGGTCTTGAGTCTTACTCAATACTCACACCTTGTAACACAGCCAAGAACTCCTTCTTTGCTGATCTATTTTGAACTCTTTCAAAATCATGTCAAGGTGTGCGTTCTTTGAAAGTATCATCAGGCGTCTTGATCTATCTCTATAGATCTTGATGCCCAATATGTAAGCAGTTTTATCCAGGTCTTCCTTTGAAAAACTCCTTTCAAACAACCCTTTATGCTTTCCAGAAATTCTACATCATTTCGGATCAACAATATGTCATTCACATATACTTATCAGAAATGTTGTAGCGCTCCCACTCACTTTATTGTAAATACAAGTTTCTAACAAACTTTGTATAAACCCAAAAACTTTGATCACTCCATCAAAGCGTATATTCTGACTCCGAGATGCTTGCTCTAGTCCATGGAAGGATCGCTGGAGCTAGCATACCTTTTAGCATCCTTAGGATCGACAAAACCTTTCTGATTGTATCACATACAACTTTTCCTTACGAAAACTGGTAAGGAAACTTGTTTTGACATCCATCTGCCAGATTTCATAAATGCAGCTAATGCTAACATGATTCTGACGGACTTAAGCATCGCTACGGATGAGAAAATCTCATCGTAGTCAACTCCTTGAACTTGTGAAAATACTCTTTGCCACAAGTCGAGCTTCATAGACGGTAACATTACCGTCCACGTCCGTCTTCTTCTTAAAGATCCATTTATCTCAATGGCTTGCCGATCATCGGGCAAGTTCACCAAAGTCCATGCTTTGTTCTGATACATGGATCCTATCTCGGATTTCATGGCTTCTAACCATTTGTCGGAATATGGGCCCACCATCGCTTCTCCATAGCTCGTAGGTTCATTGTTGTCTAGCAACATGACTTCCAAGACAGGATCACGCATTACTCTGAAGTAGTACGCATCCTCGTCGTCCTACGAGGTTTGGTAGTGACTTGATCCGAAGTTTCATGATCACTATCATAAGCTTCCACTTCAGTTGGTGTAGGTGCCACAGGAACAACTTCCTGTGCCTTGCTACACACTAGTTGAAGTTATGGTTCAATAACCTCATCAAGTCTCCACCATCCTCCCACTCAATTCTTTCGAGAGAAACTTTTCCTCGAGAAAGGACCCGTTTCTAGAAGCAATTACTTTTGCTTCCAGATCTGAAATAGGAGGTATACCCAACTGTTTTGGGTATTCTATGAAGATGGATTTATCCGCTTTGGGTTCGAGCTTATCAGCCTGAAACTTTTTCACATAAGTATCGCAGCCCCAAACTTTTAAGAAACGACAACTTAGGTTTCTCTAAACGGTGTCGTCTCAACGGAATTGCGTGGTGCCCTATTTAAAGCGAATGCGGTTGTCTCTAATGCCTAACCCATAAACGATAGTGGTAATTCGATGAGAGACATCATGGTATGCACCATATCCAATAGGGTGCAGTTATGATGTTCGGACACACCATCACACTGTGGTGTTCCAGGCGGTATTAATTGTGAAACACTTTCCACAATGTCTTAATTGTGTGCCAAACTCGTAACTCAGATATCTCTATGATCATATCATAGACATTTTATCCTCCTGTCACGACGATCTTCAACTTCACTCTGAAATTACTTGAACCTTTCAATAATTCAGACTTGTGTTTCATCAAGTAAATATTCTCAGCATCTACTCAAATCATGTGTGAAGTGAGAACATATCAATATCCACTGCGTGCCTCAGCACTCATTGGACTGCACACATCAAATGTATTACTTCCAACAAGTTGCTCTCTTGTTCCATCTTACTGAAAATGAGGCTTTTCAGTCATCTTGCCCATGTGGTATGATTTGCATGTCTCAAGTGATTCAAAATCAAGTGAGTCCAAACGATCCATCTGCATGGAGTTTCTTCACGCATATATACCAATAGACATGGTTCGCATGTCTCAATCCTTTCAAAAACGAGTGAGTCCAAAGATCCATCTACATGGAGCTTCTTCATGCGTTCTATACCAATATGACTCAAATGGCAGTGCCACAAGTATGTGGTACTATCATTACTATTTTATATCTTTTGGCATGAACATGTGTATCACTGCAATCGAGATTCATTTTAGGTGCAAGACCATTGAAGGTATTATTCAAATAAACAGAGTAACCATTATTCTCCTTAAATGAATAACCGTATTGCGATAAACATAATCCAATCATGTTTATGCTCAACGCAAACACCAAATAACAATTATTTAGGTTTAACACCAATCTCGATGGTAGAGGGAGCATGCGATGCTTGATCACATCAACCTTGGAAACACTTCCAACACATATCGTCATCTCACCTTTAGCTAGTCTCCGTTTATTCCGCAGCTTTTATTTCGAGTTACTAACACTTAGCAACCGAACCGGTATCTAATACCCTGGTGCTGCTAGGAGTACTAGTAAAGTACACATTCATATAATGTATATCCAATATACTTCTGTCGACCTTGCCTGCCTTCTCATCTACCAAGTATCTAGGGTAGTTCTGCTTCAGTGACCGTTCCCCTCATTACAGAAGCACTCAGTCTCGGGTTTGGGTTCAACCTTGGGATTCTTCACTAGAGCAGCAAATGATTTGCTGTTTCATGAAGTATCCCTTTTGCCCTTGCCCTTCTAGAAACTAGTGGTTTTACTAACCATCAACAATTGATGCTCCTTCTTGATTTCTACTTTCGCGGTGTCAAACATCGCGAGTTGCTCAAGGATCATCATGTCTATCCCTGATATGTTATAGTTCATCACGAAGCTCTAATAGCTTGGTGGCAGTGACTATGGAGAACCATCACTATCTCATCTGGAAGATTAACTCCCACTCGATTCAAGTGATTGTAGTACTCAGACAATCTGAGCACATGCTCAACGATTGAGCTTTTCTCCCTTAGTTTGCAGGCTTAAGAAACTTGTCAGAGGTCTCATACCTCTTGACGTGGGCACTAGTATGAAATCCCAATTTCAATCTTCGGAACATCTCACATGTTCTGCGACGTTTTCAAAAACGTTTTTGGTGCCACAATTCTAAACCGTTAGCATTACGCACTGAACTATCACGTAGTCATCAAAACGTGTATGTCAGACGTTTCGCAACATCTACAGACGACGCTGAGGTTCAGCACACCGAGCGGTGCATTAAGGACATAAGCCTTCTGTGCAGCAATGAGGACAATCCTCAGTTCACGGACCCAGTCCGCATAATTGCTACTATCAACTTTCAACTAAATTTTCTCTAGGAACATATCTTAAACAGTAGAACTAAAGCGTAAGCTATGACATAATTTGCAAAGACCTTTTGACTATGTTCATGATAATTAAGTTCATCTGATTATTTAATGAACTCCCACTCAGATAGACATCCCTCTAGTCATCTAAGTGATACATGATCCGAGTCAAACTAGGCCGTGTCCGATCATCACGTGAGACGGACTAGTCATCATCGGTGAACATCTCCATGTTGATCGCATCTACTATATGACTCATGTTCGACCTTTCGATCTCTTGTGTTCCGAGGCCATGTCTGTACATGCTAGGCTCGTCAAGTCAACCTAAGTGTTTTGCATGTGTTCCGAGGCCATGTCTGTACATGCTAGGCTCGTCAACACCCGTTGTATTCGAACGTTAGAATCTATCACACCCGATCATCACGTGGTGCTTCGAAACAACGAACCTTCGCAACGGTGCACAGTTAGGGGGAACACGTCTCTTGAAATTTTAGTGAGGGATCATCTTATTTATGCTACCGTCGTTCTAAGAAAATAAGATGTAAACATGACAAACATCACATGCAAATCATAAAGTGACGTGATATGGCCAATATCATCCTGCGCCTTTGATCTCCATCTTCGAGGCGCGGCATGATCACCTTCGTCACCGGCATGACACCATGATCTCCATCATCATGATCTCCATCATTGTGTCTTCATGAAGTTGTCTCGCCAACTATTACTTCTACTACTATGGCTAACGGTTAGCAATAAAGTAAAGTAATTACATGGCATTTTCATTGACACGCAGGTCATACAATAAATTAAGACAACTCCTATGGCTCCTGCCGGTTGTCATACTCATCGACATGCAAGTCGTGATTCCTATTACAAGAACATGATCAATCTCATACATCACATATATCATTCATCACATCCTTTTGGCCATATCACATCACATAGCATACCCTGCAAAAACAAGTTAGACGTCCTCTAATTGTTGTTGCATGTTTTACGTGGCTGCTATGGGATTCTAGCAAGAACGTTTCTTACCTACGCAAAAGCCACAACGTGATATGCCAATTTCTATTTACCCTTCATAAGGACCCTTTTCATCGAATCCGATCCGACTAAAGTGGGAGAGACAGACACCCGCTAGCCACCTTATGCAACTAGTGCATGTCAGTCGGTGGAACCTGTCTCACGTAAGAGTACGTGTAAGGTCGGTCCGGGCCGCTTCATCCCACGATGCCGCCGAATCAAGATAAGACTAGTAGCGGCAAGTAAATTGACAAAATCGACGCCCACAACTACTTTGTGTTCTACTCGTGCATAGAAACTACGCATAGACCTAGCTCATGATGCCACTGTTGGGTAACGTAGCAAAAATTCAAAATTTTCTACGCATCACCAAGATCAATCTATGGAGTTTACTAGCAACGAGAGGGAAGGAGTGCATCTAAATACCCTTGTAGATCGCGAGCGGAAGCGTTCAAGAGAACGGGGTTGATGGAGTCGTACTTGTCGTGATCCAAATCACCGATGATCCTAGCGCCGAACGGATGGCACCTCCGCGTTCAACACACGTACGGAGCAGCGACGTCTCCTCCTTCTTGATCCAGCAAGGGGGGAGGAGAGGTTGATGGAGATCCAGCAGCACGACGGCGTGGTGGTGGAAGTAGCGGGATTCCAACAGGGCTTCGCCAAGCGCTGCGGGAGGAGGGAGATGTGTCACGGGAGGGAGAGGGAGGCGCCAGGGCTTAGGTCTTGCTGCCCTCCCTCGCCCCCACTATATATAGGGCCAAGGGAGAGGGGGGGGCACAGCCTTGGCCCTTCCTCCAAGGAAGGGTGCGGCCAGGGAGGAGTCCATCCTCCCCAAGGCACCTCGGAGGTGCCTTCCCCTTTTAGGACTCTCCCTTTCCCTTATCTCTTGGCGCATGGGCCTCTTGGGGCTGGTGCCCTTGGCCCATATAGGCCAAGGCGCACACCCCTACAGCCCATGTGGCCCCCCCGGGCTGGTGGACCCCCGGACCCCTTTCGGCACTCCCGGTACAATACCGATAAAGTGCGAAACTTTTCCGGCGACCAAAATAAGACTTCCCATATATAAATCTTTACCTCCGGACCATTCCGGAACTCCTCGTGACGTCCGGTATCTCATCCGGGACTCCGAACAACTTTCGGGTTACCGCATACTAATATCTCTGTAACCCTAGCGTCACCGAACCTTAAGTGTGTAGACCCTACGGGTTCGGGAGACATGCAGACATGACCGAGACGACTCTCCGGTCAATAACCAACAGCGGGATCTGGATACCCATGTTGGCTCCCACATGCTCCTCGATGATCTCATCGGATGAACCACGATGTTGAGGATTCAATCAATCCCGTATACAATTCCCTTTGTCTAGCGGCATAGTACTTGCCCGAGATTCGATCGTCGGTATCCCGATACCTTGTTCAATCTCGTTACCGGCAAGTCTCTTTACTCGTTCCGTAACACATCATCCCGTGATCAACTCCTTGGTCACATTGTGCACATTATGATGATGTCCTACCGAGTGGGCCCAGAGATACCTCTTCGTTTACACGGAGTGACAAATCCCAGTCTCGATTCGTGCCAACCCAACAGACACTTTCGGAGATACCTGTAGTGCACCTTTATAGCCACCCAGTTACGTTGTGACGTTTGGTACACCCAAAGCATTCCTACGGTATCCGGGAGTTGCACAATCTCATGGTCTAAGGAAATGATACTTGACATTAGAAAAGCTCTTAGCAAACAAACTACACGATCTTGTGCTAGGCTTAGGATTGGGTCTTGTCCATCACATCATTCTCCTAATGATGTGATCCCGTTATCAACGACATCCAATGTCCATGGTCAGGAAACCGTAACCATCTATTGATCAACGAGCTAGTCAACTAGAGGTTTACTAGGGACATGGTGTTGTCTATGTATCCACGCATGTATCTAAGTTTCCTATCAATACAATTCTAGCATGGATAATAAACGACTATCATGAACAAGGAAATATAATAATAACCAATTTATTATTGCCTCTAGGGCATATTTCCAACACCCGCACCGATGGAAAAGAGAATGATGAGGGGGTTGAATAAGGGAAGATTAAAATAGAGAAACTCTCACACCGGTGCGGTTGATCGTTAGGCAATAGAGGGGCCTTACAATCTGAAGGAAATATGCCCTAGAGGCAATAATAAAGTTGTTATTTTATATTTCCATATATCATGATAAATGTTTATTATTCATGCTAGAATTGTATTAACCGCAAACTTGATACATATGTGAATACATAGACAAAACACCGTGTCCCTAGTAAGCCTCTACTAGACCAGCTCATTAATCAAAGATGGTTAAGTTTCCTAACCATAGACATGTGTTGTCATTTGATGAACGGGATCACATCATTGGAGAATGATGTGATGGACAAGACCCATCCGTTAGCTTAGCATAATGATCGTTAAGTTTTACTATTGCTTTCTTCATGACTTGTACATTTTCCTTTGACTATGAGATTATGCAACTCCCGGATACCGGAGGAATATCTTGTGTGTTATCAAACGTTACAACGTAACTAGGTGATTATAAAGATGCTCTACAGGTATCTCCGAAGGTGTTTGTTGGGTTGGCATAGATCGAGATTAGGATTTGTCACTCTGAGTATCGGAGAGGTATCTCTGGGCCCTCTCGGTAATACACATCATAATAAGCCTAGCAAGCAATGTGACTAATGAGTTAGTTGCGGGATGATGTATTACGGAATGAGTAAAGAGACTTGCCGGTAACGAGATTGAACTAGGTATGAAGATACCGACGATCGGATCTCGGGCAAGTAACATACCGATGACAAAGGGAATAATGTATGTTGTCATTACGGTACGACCGATAAAGATCTTCGTAGAATATGTGGGAAACAATATGAGCATCCAGGTTCCGCTGTTGGTTATTGACCAGAGAGGTGTCTCGGTCATGTCTACATAGTTCTGGAACCCGTAGGGTCCGCACGCTTAACGTTCGATGACGATTTTTATTATATGAGTTATGTGATTTGGTGACCGAATGTTGTTCGGAGTCCCAGATGAGATCACGGACATGACGAGGAGTCTCGAAATGGTCGAGAGGTAATGATTCATATATAGGACGATAGTATTCGGACACCAGAAGTGTTTCGGGGCTATCGGGTACGTATCGGGTCACCGGAAGGGGTTCCGGACATCCCCCCGGCAACTACATGGGCCTAATGGGCCAAGAAGGGGACAGACCAGCCCCTACGGGGCTGGTGCGCCCCAGTAGGCCGAAATAAGGGGGAAGGAAAGAGGAGAAGAGGGAAATGAAGGGGAGGGATTCGGCCTCCCCCTTCATTCTCTCCTCCCTCCTCCTTCCTTCCCCCTCCGGATGAATATGGAAGGGGGAGGCCGTGGGAGGCGCCCAAGTAGGATTCTTCCTACTAGGGGTGCCCCTTGGTTGCCTCTCCTCCCCTCCAACCTATATATATGAGGGGCGCACTGCTAGAACACACAACATTGATTCCTAGCCGTGTGCGGCGCCCCCTCCACAGTTTACGCCTTCGGTCATATTCATGTAGTGCTTAGGCTAAGCCCTGCGCCGATCACTTCACCATCACCGTCACCACGCCGTCGTACTGATGAAACTCTCCCTCGAAACTTTGCTGGATCAAGAGTTCGAGGGACGTCATCGAGCTGAACGTGTGCAGAACTCGGATGTGTCACACGTTCTGTGCTTGATCGGTCGGAACGAGAAGAAGTTCGACTACATCAACCGCGTTGTCAAACGCTTGTGCTTTCGGTCTATGAGGGTACGTGGACACACTCTCCCCCTCTCGTTGCTATAATCTCCTAGATAGATCTTGCGTGAGCGTAGGAACATTTTTGAAATTGCATGTTATGTTTCCCAACAGTGGCATCCGAGCCAGGTCTATGCATAGATGATATGCACGAGTAGAACACAAAGAGTTGTGGGCGGTGATAGTCATACTGGTTACCACCAACGTCTTATTTTGATTCGGCGGTATTGTTGGATGAAGCGGCCCGGACCAACCTTACATGACCATGTTCATGAGACCGGTTCCACCGACAGAGATGCAACTAGTTTTGCATAAAGGTGGTCGGCGGGTGTCTGTTTCTCCAACTTTAGTTGAATCGAATTTGACTACGGACGGTCCTTGTTGAAGGTTAAAACAGCAAACTTGACGAAACACCGTTGTGGTTTTGATGCGTAGGTAAGAACGGTTCTTGCCAGAAGCCCGTAGCAGCCATGTAAAACTTGCAACAACAAAGTAGAGGACGTCTAACTTGTTTTTGCAAGGCATGTTGTGATGTGATATGGTCAAGACATGATGTGATATATGTTGTTGTATGAGATGATCATGTTTTGTAAAAGTTATCGGCAACTGGCAGGAGCCTTATGGTTGTCGCTTTATTGTATGAAATGCAAACGCCATGTAATTGCTTTACTTTATCACTATGCGTTATCAATAGTTGTAGAAGCAATAGTTGGAGAGACGACCACGACGCTACGATGGAGATCAAGGTGTCAAGCCAGTGATGATGGAGATCATGACGGTGCTTTGGAGATGGAGATTAAAGGCACAAGATGATGATGGCCATATCATGTCACATATTTTAATTGCATGTGATGTTTATCTTTTATGAATCTTATTTTGCTTAGTACGGCGGTAGCATTATAAGATGATCCCTTAACTAAATTTCAAGGTATAAGTGTTCTCCCTAAGTATGCACCGTTGCGAAAGTTCTTCGTGCTGAGACACCACGTGATGATCGGGTGTGATAGGCCTACATTCACATACAACGGGTGCAAGACAATTTTGCACATGCGGAATACTCGGGTTAAACTTGACGAGCCTAGCATGTACAGACATGGCCTCGGAACACTGGAGACCGAAAGTTCGAGCGTGAATCATATAGTAGATATGATCAACATAGATATGTTCACCATTGATGACTACTCCATCTCACGTGATGATCGGACATGGTTTAGTTGATTTGGATCACGTATCATTTAGATGACTTGAGGGATGTCAATCTAAGTGGGAGTTCTTAAGTAATATGATTAATTGAACTTAATTTATCATGAACTTAGTCCTGATAGTATTTGCATATCTATGTTATAGATCAATAGCTCGCGTTATAGCTCCCCTATGTTTTTGATATGTTCCTAGATAAAACTAAGTTGAAAGATGATAGTAGCAATGATGTGAAATAGGTCCGTGATCTGAGGATTATCCTCATTGTTGCACAGAAGAATTATGTCCTTAATGCACTGCTAGGTGACAGACCTATTGCAGGAGCAGATGCAGACGTCAGGAAAGTTTGGCAAGCTCGATATGATGACTACTTGATAGTTTAGGTTGCCATGCTTTACGGCTTAGAACCGGGACTTCAAAAACATTTTGAACGCCACGAAGCATATGAGATGTTCCAAGAGCTAAAATTGGTATTTCAGACTCATGCCCGTGTCGAGAGGTATGAGACCTCTGACAAATACTTTGCCTACAAGATGGAGGAGAATAGCTCAGCTAGTGAGCATGTGCTCAGAATGTCTGGGTACTACAATCGCTTGAATCAAGTGGGAGTTAATCTTCCAGATAAGATAGTGATTGACAGAGTTCTCTAGTCACTATCACCAAGTTACTAGAACTTCATGATGAACTATAATATGCAAGGGATGACGGAAACGATTCCCAAGCTCTTCGCGATGCTGAAATCAGCGAAGGTAGAAATCAAGAAATAGCATCAAGTGTGGATGGTTAACAAGACCACTAGTTTCAAGAAAAAGCGCAAGGGAAAGAAAGGGAAACTTCAAAAAGAATGACAAGAAAGTTGCCACTCCCATGAAGAAGCCCAAAGCTAGATCCAAGCCTGAAACTGAGTGCTTCTACTACAAAGGAAATGGTCACTGGAAGTGGAACTGCCCTAGATACTTGGCGGATAAGAAGGATGGCAAAGTGAACAAAGGTATATTTGATATACATGTTATTGATGTGTACTTTACTAGTGTTTATAACAACCCCTCGGTATTTGATACTGGTTCAGTTGCTAAGAGTAGTAACTCGAAACAAGAGTTGCAATATAAACAGAGACTAGTTAAGGACGAGGTGACGATGTGTGTTGGAAGTAATTCCAAAGTTGATACGATCACCATCGCACACTCCCTCTACCTTCGGGATTAGAATTGAACCTAAATAAATGTTATTTGGTGTTTGCGTAGAGCATTAATATGATTAGATCATGTTTATTTCAATACGGTTATTCATTTAAGTCGGAGAATAATTGTTGTTCTATTTATATGAATAAAACCTTCTATGGTCATACACCCAATGTGAATGGTTTGTTGGATCTTGGTCGTGGTGATACATATATTTATAATATTGATGCCAAAAGATGCAAAGTTGATAATGATAGTGCAACATATTTGTGGCACTGCCCTTTAGGTCATATTGGTGTAAAGCGCATGAAGAAACTCCATGCAGATGGACTTTTGGGATCACTTGATTATGAATCATTTTATGCTTGCGAACCATGCCTCATGGGCAAGATGACTAAAACTCCGTTCTCCGGAACAATGGAGCAAGCCAATGACTTATTGGAAATAATACATACCGATGTATGCAGTCCGATGAGTGTTGTGGCTCGCGGTGGGTATCGTTATTTTCTGACCTTCACGGATGATTTAAGCAGATATGGGTATATCTAGTTGATGAAACACAAGTCTGAAACATTTGAAAAGTTCAAAGAATTTCAGAGTAAAGTGGAGAATCATCGTAACAAGAAAATAAAGTTTCTACGGTCTGATTGCGGAGGCGAATATTTGAGTTACGAGTTTGGCCTTCCGTTAAAACAATGTGGAATAGTTTCACAACTCACGCCACCTGGAACACCACAACGTAATGGTGTGTCTGAACGTCATAACCGTACTTTATTAGATATGGTGTGATCTATGATGTCTCTAACCGATTTACCACTATCATTTTGGGGTTATGCATTAGAGACAGCTGCATTCACGTTAAATAGGGCACCGTCTAAATCCGTTGAGATGACACCGTATGAACTATGGTTTGGCAAGAAACCTAAGCTGTCGTTTCTTAAGAGTTTGAGGTTGCGATGCTTATGTAAAAAAGCTTCAGCCTGATAAGCTCGAACCCAAATCGTATAAGTGCGTCTTCATAGGATACCCTAAAGAAACTGTTGGGTACACCTTCTATCACAAATCCTATAGCGATCCGACCTCAAACGGCCGAATCTCTGTGCATAAGTGTCATCCCTGGATCGGTAATGCTGACACACACAGTACTTTGAAGGATTTATAACAGAGTTGCAATCACACACTTATTACAACGAATGTCTCAAAAGAGAACTTACTACATTAATATCGCTTAAGGCCATCTAAATAAGATAACTGCGGAAGCATCAAAGGTAAATGAGTCCATCAACTCCAACGGCATAGCTGAGTGCACGACAACGACCTAGCGCACCTTGCTCTTCGTCTGAAAATTCTGCAACATAATATGTTGCAGCCCGAAACGGGTCAGCACATGGAATATGCTGGCAAAATAACACCGTAGAGCAATAAACAGGTAATAGCTACAACTACATGCATATATGGCTGGTGGAGGCTCTACGGTTATCATGTTTTTGTGAAAAGCCAATTTTTCCCTACAACAAAGGAATATATTTTGTTTAACTATCATGGTGGTTGATAAACATCAAGAAGTTTCCTCCAACTCAATCCCAATTAAACAGTATTAAGAACCCAACAAATTATTTAGAGTGTTGAGATCAAATCAATAATTCAAGAACCAGATACTCAAGATGTCCATAACCGGGGACACGGCTAATCATGATTAGTTTGTACACTCTGCATAGGTTTGCGCACTTTTCCCCACAAGACTCGGTCTCCTCCGTTTGATTTATCGCACTACATGGTGTTTGAGAAACGGATGACCGAGACACAGTCTTTCAGGAGCATTAGCTCTTTACTCTGGGTAGACAGTACCACCTACATCCCCTACATCTGCTAGCCTACCACTGAAAGAGGTCACACAACTTACTCAACTATGCCAAAGCCCATAATGGCTTGTGGCTGCACACGGAAGTTTCTAGCATGAATAATCTTATGATCCTTTGAGCCTCGGTGGCGAACCATAGGATGATCACACGGGTACTCCGGGATATCCTAGGACAACACTGGATTCTCCAGGTGCCCGCAACCAATCCACCCAGATGTGTATTTAAGTAGCCACCTTAAGTTAACCATTAATTAACAACTCTCACATCTGTTATGGATCACTCAACCAAACCACGTCTACGAGCATAGCATAGCAGTATAAGCATAACGTAGAAGTAACTCCCATGGTTTGATATAAAAGAAATAGGTTCTACCTCATCATCTACTTCCCAAACCCACATATTAAATAGATTCTACTCATGCAATGTTTGAGGGTTGAAACTAATGCATAAAAATTGGGTAATAAAGGGGTATGATCAAAGTGTTACTTGCCTTGCTGACGATCTGCAAACCCTAGAGACTCGTAGTAGCACGCTTCGCACTCCAGAAATTCTATCACAAACAAACAATACCATACATAAGCACTCAAGCATAGATGCATGGGTAAATCTCAAATAAAAAGATCCAAATTGAAAGTTCAACTGAAGAGCTTCGATTTACAAAAAGAATCACTCCGATCGGAGCTACGAAACTGAAACTACGATCAAAAGAAGGTCGAAATCAAATCTGCTTGAAACCAAATTTTAATTTGTCAAAATCATGTTCAAGTTGATTAACTAGAAAGAGGGGTTCGAGACGAAGATTTTGGCGTTGGTTTCACTGGATTTGGACGAACGGTTAAAAAGTTGCGAGGGTTTGAAGATCAGGGCTAATCCGCGATAAAAATAATCACGGATAGGTCTCTGGCCGGAAATAAAATAAAAAGAAAAGATTAACGGACAAACGTTCGTTTTCAGGGACAAATGAACGAACGCATTCGCGAACAGAGGCGTTCGAGCGAACGTTCGCTAAATAGATTAGATCGAGAAAACCGAGAAAAATCGATCTTACCCAAATAAAAATGAACCGATCTAATCGAAAAAAATGGCGGCGGCGGTTTCTACCGGTTCTTCAAGAATAACCGGCGGCGGAGGCGACGAGATCCAGCGGCGGGGCGGGGTTAGCGGGCGGCGGCGCGGCGCGGTAGAGCTGGCAGCAGCGGCGGCGGCGCGGCTCGGTGGAAGGAGGCGGCGGGCCTCGGCCCTATTTAAAGGCCGGGGGGCGAGGCGGCTTGAGGAGGGGGTCGCCGGGAGGAGGAGTCCTCCCTGGACTCGGCTGTGGCGGCATGAGCCGGCCGGACTCCCGCCCGGAGTCGGTCGGGGTGAGGGGGTGGGCTGCGGTGGCGGCCTGGCTCGGCTGGGCCGTTGGCCCAGTCGGGCGCGTGATTTTTTATTTAAATAAGATTTTGCCGAAGAAAAATCCTAAATAAATATAAAAAATTCTAAAAATGCCAAAAACAATTTCACCGTTTGATAAAATATTTAGAACAAGGTGAACATTTTCTGGCCTAAAAATGAAATTTTGAAAATGCATAATTTTCTAATTCAAATAAAATAGCAAAATAAAACCCAAATAAAATATTTATTTGATTTTAACATTTTTCCTCCAATATTTCTTTTATTTTTTAAGAAGTCATATTATCTTCTCTCTTTTATTTTAAATGGAAATATTTCAAAGAGAAAAATATTAAAACCAAAATGGTCCTCTTTTCAAATTTGACAAAATTCAAATATGAAAATAAATGAAATCCCCAACTCTCTCCGTGGGTCCTTGAGTTGCCTAGGATTTTCTAGGATCAAACCAAAATGCGAATAAAATATGATATGCATATGATGCCCTATGTATAACATCCAAATTGAAAATTGGGATGTTACAAATCCGAAGGCAAGATCTTTGTTGCTAAGAATGGATCCTTTCTAGAGAAGGAGTTTCTCTCGAAAGAAATGAGTGGGAGGAAAGTAGAACTTGATGAGGTAATTGTACCTTCTCTCGAATTGGAAAGTAGCTCATCACAGAAAACCGTTCCCATGATGCCTACACCAACTAGAGAGGAAGCTAATGAAAATGATCATGAAACTTCAGATCAAGTTACTACCGAACCTTGTAGGTCAACTAGAGCATGTTCCGCACCAGAGTGGTACGGTAATCCTATTCTGGAAGTCATGTTACTAGACCATTGCTACCTCTTGAGCATGTGTTGGTTTTCTCTTGAAGAGGAAAGGGTGATGCAGCAAAGTAGCGTAAGTATTTCCCTCAGTTTTTGAGAACCCAGGTATCAATCCAGTAGGAGGTTACACGCAACTCACCTTGTACCTGCACAAACAAATAAGAACCTTGCAACCAACGCGATAAAGGGGTTGTCAATCCCTTCACGGCCACTTGCAAAAGTGAGATCTAATAGAGATAATAAGATAAATATTTTTTGGTATTTTTATGATATAGATTGGAAAGTAAAGATTGCAAAATAAACGACAGCAGAAATAGCAAATTGATAGGAAAATAATATGATGGAAGATACACCCGGGTGCTGAAATTTGGAGTGGGCTTTAGGCCCATCTAGCAATTTCTGAAAATCTCTAAGGGCCCATATGGGTTTATTGGCACTAGGTGGAGGTGGGAAGTTTAGTCCCACCCCGGAAGTGGAAGAGGAGTTGGACCTCTTTTTAAGGGATGTTCTTTCACATGCTATTGGAGCTTGAGAATAGAAGAGGCCCTCGCGCGCTCCTCCTCCGCCGCCCGCCTCGCCACGCCACGCCTCGTCACGACGCGCCGCGGGTTGCGGGATTGATCCGAGTCGAGCTCACACCTACGCGCTTATTTGCGGTGTCTCCCAAGCCTAGCCGCCACGAACAGATCACATCTGCTCCACGCGCACGCCCACCGTCATTCCTTTGCTGCTGCCGCCGCCGGTGACTCCATCCCGTCCACCGCGTACAAGGTCGACGGGAGAGCAGGTCTCCAAAACCAAGTCTCTCTGGTTCCTGTACGGGAGAGAGGCGAATAGGTTTTTGGGAAGCGACTACGCGACTGCTCGCTGTTCCGCTTCGTCCTCGTCATCACCATGTCCACCGACGCTGACCGTGCCGCCGCCGAGAAAGCTGAAGCCGACAAGAAGGCCGCCGAGGATGCCGCTGCTGCTGTCACCGCCGCCGGGGCTTCTGCCTGGCCTACTGGAGGGTATAACATGTTTATCCCTCTCTTGATTATTTTCATATTAGCAGTACTAGCACTATGTGTAGATTTGTCTACTGTCTGCGTAGTACGTGCATGTTTAGTTGAATATCAGTACATTGTTAATTCTGTCAATGCCATGCTAGTCATCTATTTGTGGATTAAATTAGTCGAAAAATTGCCTATTTTCTCAGCAATCCAAAAACCTATTATGTGTAGGAATTCTTTGGCAAGTGGCTTTGCCGCTGCACTGAAACCGGATAAGTTTACCGGTACATACTTTAAGCGTTGGAGACTAAGACCACTTTATGGCTCACAGCTATGAACGTGTTCTGGGTCACTGGTGTCCCCATGGGAACGATTGCTCCTGAACAGGAAAAGGCGTTCAGGGAGGCCACCGTTGTGTTTCTCGGAGCAGTTCTTAGCGTGACCGGAGATAAACTGGTCGACGCATATTTACATGTGCATGTCGCCAAGGACTTGTGGGAGGCGCTTGAATCTAAGTTCGGGGCCGCCGATGCCGGGAGCGAGATGTATATTATAGAGCAGTTCCACGATTACAAGATGGTTGAAAACCGTCCTGTATTGGAGCAGGCTCATGAGATAATATGCATTGTTAAGGAGCTTGAGCTTCTTAAGTGCGAGTTACCGGGCAAGTTTGTCGCCGGCTGCATAATCGCTAAGCTCCCTAATTCCTGGAGGAACTTTGCCACCACTCTGAAACATCAGAGGCGTGAATTCTCTGTGGAGGATGTCATTGGCCATCTGAGTGTTGAGCAGAATTCAAGGGCAAAGGACTCGCACGGAAAAGGGGCCGAAGGGACTTCTGTCGCCAACATGGTGAACTAGAAGAACTTCAACTCCCACAAGCCCAAGGGAAAGAACGGTGTCCAACATAATACCAACTTTAAGAAGAAGGGTAAGAAGACCTTCAAGAAGAACAAGAAGGATGAGGGCTGCTTTACTTGTGGTTCGGTTGAACATTGGGCCAACAAGTGCCCAAACAAGTACAAGAAGCCAGGACAGGACTCCAAGTCTGTCAACATGATTGTGGGCAACAATGAGAATGGTGCATCTGGGTACTGTCGGATCTCGGGTTCCGGCAAAACCCTTAAGGTTCGAACTCTGGGGTGCTGATACGTCTCCAACGTATCTATAATTTTTTATTGCTCCATGCTATTATATATTCTGTTTTGGATGTTTAATGGGCTTATTTATACACTTTTATATTATTTTTGGGACTAACCTATTAACCGGAGGCCCAGCCCAAATTGCTGTTTTTTTGCCTATTTCAGTGTTTCGCAGAAAAAGAATATCAAATGGAGTCCAAATGGAATGAAACCTTCGGGAGAGTTATTTTTGGAACAAATGTGATCCAGAGGACTTGGAGTGGACGTCAAGAAATCACCGAGGAGGCCACAAGGCAGGGGGCGCACCTACCCCCTAGGCGCGCCCTCCACCCTCGTGGGCCCCTCGTGGCTCCACCGACCTACTTCATCCTCCTATATATACCTACGTACTGCCAAACCATCGAAGAGCACCACGAAAACCTAATTCCACCGCCGCAACCTTCTGTACCCGTGAGATCCCATCTCGGGGCACTACATGAAATATGTCAACATGCGACCATCACTATTGGTCACTGAAAGGTCATTGTTTTTCATTTGTGACCTTTTTGTGACCAAAACAGAAGGTCAAAAGCTGGTGGCCGTAGACTGAAATTAGCGACCTTCTTTGTGATATGTAAAAGATCGTTAGTTCCACGACCAAACTTTTGGTCACTAGCAACCTCCCCAGGCCACGTAGGATCCAGCGTGGCAAGCTGACGTGCAGAAGAATCAGCCCGGTCCAATTCAGTGTTTTACATGGGCCGAGCCCAACAATTCAGCCTTTCTAATATTTATTTTTCCTGTTAATTTTCGCTAGCTACATGGGCCTAGGCCATTGATTCAGCCCATATAATATTTTTAGGCAAGCCCTTTTAATATATTTATTTTATGTTAATTTCGGTTAGCTACATGGGCCTGGCCCTACAATTTGGCCTTTTTATTTTCTAGCGCACAACATTTTGCGGTCCATTTTTTTATTTCCAGCTTTTTTTGTCAGCTCCAGTTTTCAGATGGGTCCCAACTATCAAACAGACACAAGAGAGAAACTTAGAAAGCATATGAAAATCTTCAAATAATAGCTAAAATAAGTTTATTACAATACACTATACAGAACAGAACACGTGAAACTCCATACACCCATTCACATCACAACAACCAGTTTCCATACACTCATTCACATCACAACCACCAGTTTTACCATCGAATCTTGCATACCCAGGAACTTCATACTTCACCCAGATCCACACAATCATAAATATTGGGATCTACAAATAAACCGCTCTGCCGGTATAAAAGCTAGCTACTCTTGGATACCACAGAACATGCTCTTCAACATGGGTAGAAGTCGTCAACGGAGTTCTACCAACAACACAAGTTCCATTCACCTACAAGAACAGAATGGATTATCAAGTACTTGCATTCTTCAAGAAGATTACAACCAACATATATATGTAGAAGGACATCAGGAAAGCTGATGGAGCAAATCAAACAACAGATAAATCAAGTAAACAACCCATTTGGAAAAAATATACTACCAGGCTTGGACATAAATAGTGTCAGATCAAGCAGAAGATAATAAGCAGAAGATAAATATACTACCAGCATAACACTCTCACTATAACAAGATCCACATAGACCACCATCTGCAGCAACCGCACACACAAAACAACCTGGGTTGAAGAGAGTGAGATTACCTTGTCGCCGTAGATCTTAGAAGACACCTCGTGCACGAGGAAGTCCTTGTCGTCCACCCCCAAGCAGCACGATGCTGGTGGAGCATCCCTCACCGAGCCTACATGAAGTTTTGCATATAGTTAGAAAACCTGGAAACGTACAGGATGGACTACCATAACATAGCATTGACGAAAAAAAACTAAAGAGCATGTAACTGAATCTCCTGCGGCTCTAGCCTCTAGCATGCACCCTAGATTCAGTTCCCATGAATCCAGAAGAGCAATCAAAGACATGGCAAAGAAGCTTTACAAGAAAAAAACTACTAATGTAGATTGCGGTGAAATCAAAGTACCACTGCTACTGTAGATTACAAATAATATGAGCAAATCAAACAAAAATATTATTGCAAAATATATGGATTTATAGCTAGGATCAATAAGCTAAGATCAAATGCCATACTAATATGTTCTAATCATGTTCTTGCTTGCTGCAATCTAAAGAACATCACCACATAGACTACACATACTAGGACTAGCATTGGTTAAAAATAACTAATAATCACATGAAGTCCTACAATGAAGTAGGACCAGGACAGGTACTCCTCCTGATTAGTCACCACTTACAGTCATAGGGTTAAAATCATAGCTCCACTACTAAGGGATCTCACATCAGCAAGTGCCGGCTGCTATTGTAATAAGACAGACACTACCAATACTGTTAGTTTCATGTGGTCCAAGCTAAAAGTACCGGAGAGTAGCAATCATAGGTGCACCAAATTACCTTAATTTTTCATGAACAGACAAAACTGTGACTAACATAATAGGACGAATGCCAGGCACCAGGCACCACATGTATGCAATTACAAGAACATGTGAGCTGGCGACCGGGTGATAACGCGATGCACCATCATAATAAGCTCTCATTGTGGCAAATGACTCAAAGTAGCATCGGGGATGAACCCTTGACAGGGGCCAGGCAGGGGCAGTTCGTACTTATACTGTATGGCAGAGAACTGGATTTACAACAAATATATTGATGCACAGTCAGTATGTTATGAAGTGGATGTCCCTGATCCAATTCAGAGATTCCATCCTAATGCTACCCCTTTTTCATAGCCACAATCTGATTATTCTCTACTTGCTAACACAAAAGAAAAAAAACAGGCATCACTGCATAGTATAGTTTCAGTGTGCGACAACTAGAAGGAAATAACGATGCCGTACAGGGGCAATATTCCAGGTACCACCAGCAACGTTGGTTTCATAGAGATTTAGGTGGCCTCGTGGGAGTCCTAGAAGTACGTAGAGGGCACCTGCACCTTACCAGGTTGTCGAGGTGGAGTCATGGGGAAGAGGGAGTGGCGGGGTTGATGACGCCCGTTCTGACCACCGTAGGAGAGCTTGGCTTGACCACCGTGAGAGAAGCATCCAGCGGTCCTGATGCCCAGTGTGGCAAGATCTGGCGGCATCTTTACCAAATCTGGTCAGGAAGTGGAGCGTGGTGGCATCCTGAAATGCAGATCTCAGCAACGGAGAAGGCACCCTGGTCTGGGCAGTGGTAAGATGAGATGCGAGAGGGGAGAAGGGGATACCTAGAATACCCACTTGTTGATGACGGGGTGTTGAATCCCCACCACTTGAGGATGGTGTCAGATCGCGGTTTTGACAGATGGCGAGCATGGCGCTCATGGTACCTAGCCCGCTGCCGCCGCCGGCGACGGCCGCCTCCATCCGAATACGCCTGCGTGGGGAGCTAGCGGACGAGTGGTGCGGCTATGGGAGGGGAAGCCGAGACCTTGTGTGTTGGAAGCGGGTGTTTGGCCCCTCGCTTCCCCCCACCGCGGCCTCCATCGGGTGGGAAACAGAGGAAGACAGAGGCGGGGCGGCGGGGTGCCTCGATCTGGATCGAGGAGAGGGAGGCCGCGCGTTGGGTCTTGCCGGAGGGGAGGGAGGGAGGAGCACGGCATGGGGATCTTGGAGCGCGCTGGATCTTGGGGAGGGAGGGAGGAGAGCGAGGGGAGGGGTGGGTGGCAGCGAGGGGAGGGGAGGTGGGAGGGATCGGGGAGCGCTAGGGTTCGCGGGGGAGGAGGGAGGAATGCGGGCTGTGGCCTGTGGGTTGTTGGGCTAGGTGGGGTGAGAAGGTGAGGAGGGAGCGCTGCCGTTGGATCCGGGTGGATCGGACGGTGCTCGATCCATGATCCGCGTGACATGCCTCCGAACCAATCAAAAAAGAGTACTCCCTCCGTTCCAAAATAGACGACTCAACTTTATACTAACATTAGTCCAAAGTTAGTACAAAGTTGGGTCATCTATTTTGGAACGGAGGGAGTACATGTGTGCGACGTCCATGACCATCTAAGTAGGTCTTAACCGGCTGAAAATAAAGTGCAGATCTCTTTGGCTAAGAGAACCGACTCTTTTGGCGCCGTCCTTCGGCGGTTCCCCTCCGCCGGTGACTTTTTGGTCGTCGGCAGTGAGGAGGGTCGTCAGATCCCGCGTGTGTGGATCATTTTAGCTTTAGGTTTTAGGGTCCTAGTAGCTTAGGTTTTTGGATCATTCGATATCTCGACTTCGGGGGCGGGGATGGCAATACTGAAAAAAAGCTCTGGATTTTTATTCGGCAAGGCCGCCAGCAAGGACCTCGGCACGCAGAAGAGTAGGGCATCGAGGAGGTGGTCGCGAGCGAGGACTTCATCGTCGTCACCTTCCCGGTGACCGAAGACCCGTAGTCATACCCACAGTTTTGATAACATTTTGAAAGAAATTAAAAAAAACAAAAAATCATACTGTGGCATTATATCTGGCCTAGTTTACAGGAAAAATAATAAACTTTGACTACAGTAAATGTCTTAAAAAGTGTTCTCGGAACCGAGTTATCATGTATGAAGATCAATGGCTTTTAAGCCAAACTAGCAAAGTGGCCCGCTCTACGCGCGGGCAAGATCTTTTGACCCTTTTCATGTGGATTCTGAATATTTGACCCTATATAAATTGTCAGGCTGGGAATTTTCTTACTGAACATTGATAATATAGAATGAAACTATCTTGTAGAATACTTCCTTGCACACATGTTGCAAATTATTCTAAGATGCACAACTACAAGATCGAACATTTGAAGCTGTAGAAACATAAGCAAATAAATTAGCAGCCTAAAAGCTTTAGCCTTGCACATTTGAATATGGCACATTCAAAAGAAAAAGTAGAAGGTTAAATTTGATTCAAGCGCACAATATATATACTATCTAGGGTAATATCCAAAGCAAAGTAAAAAATTTTAAAAGGAAAAATTATCATCAACTACTTGTGCAATACCACTATTAATTGCACGCCCTTGGAGTATACATTCACCAAAAGTATGAAATGTGTTAAGAAAGTCATAATTACTTTATCTACTCCAAATCTTCATGTGCATTTTCACCATACTGATGACACACACTAAGAGCATGTATATCAACGTGACGGAGGCTACAACGTGGTGTGTAAATTTTTAATATCAACGTGTGTGACGTAATGGCAATGGTGGGTAGTTTTTCACATAAATCTAATATAATGGCTATAGAATTTTGTTCTATTGAATGAATGGTCAGATGTTTCTGATTTCTGTGGTAATTTCTACAGTAATTTCTTTTTTCTGGTTAGCCCGTAAACCCGTAAATTACTTTTTATATAGAATAGACGATCAATCTTATGGCCACAATCATGGCATAGTTTGTTCAAATGATCTCATATTGTACACAAGGGTGCATCTTGGAATGGCAAACAATATTGCCTAAAGAAAGTTTTCATTTTTTAGACAAAAAATTCATTTTCCATTTTTTGATTGCCCAAAATAAGTATTTTTGTGAAGGACCTGCCATATATTTGTTGCAAAATTGGACCAAATCAAATTTATAAATTAGGACATATTTAATGGACAATTGACCAAATGGTTGGGTGCCAAAAGCTTTGATCCACCTCTCGTGAAAAACACAAATTTCTGCCGATTCAGCTGAAAGTGGGTGAAATTTGAACTGTAGCTACCTCGTAGTTTGCTCTTTATTTTTTTAGATCAGTTCTAGCTACATAAGTATATATTTAATCAGAGAAACATAAAAAGTTTTCAAAGATTCAACATATAGCTAGGAACGATCATTCCCGCCGTTTTGACCGCATTTTGAAACGGGCATAAAAAATTCAAAAAAAATCAAAAAATTGGAAAACCTTCGCATCATGTCATTACATGTGACCAAGTTACCAGGAAAAATAATAAACTTGTAATACAGAAACTCTTTTAAAAAAGTGTTCTCAGAAATGAGCTGGCGTGTGTGAAGATTAATGGCTTTCAACCCAAATGATCAATCTTATGGCCACATTCATGGCATAGTTTGTTCAAATGATCTCATATTGTGCACAAGGGTGCATCTTGAAATGGCAAACAATATTGCCTAAGGGATTTATCATTTTCTTTGCACGAAAAATCAATTTTCCATTTCCCGAGTGCCCAAAATGAGTTTTTTTGTGAAGGACCTACCATATATTTGTTGCAAAATTGGACCAAATCATTTTTCTAAAATACTAGGACATATTTAATGCACAATTGACCAAATGGTTGAGTGTCAAAAGTTTTGATCCACCTCTCGTGAAAAAGACAATTTTCGGCCGATTCAGTAGGAAGTGGGTTAAGTTTGAACTACAGCGCCTCATAGTTTTCTCTTCATTTTTGCAAAAAATAATTTATAGGTACATAAGTATCTATTTAATCAGAGAAACACCAAAAGTTTTCCAAGATTCAACCACTAGCTAGGAACGATCAAACCCGCCGTTTGACCGTATTTTGAAATGGGCATAAAAAATTCAAAAAATTGGAAAACCTTCGCGTTGTGTCATTATATGTGGCCAAGTTACCAGGAAAAATAATAAACTTATAATACGGCAATTATTTAAAAAAAGTGTTCTCAGAAATAAGCTATCATGTGTGAAGATTCATGGCTTTCAAGGCAAATGATCAATCTTATGGCCGCATTCATGGAATAGTTTGTTGCAATGATCTAATATTGTGCAAAAGGATGCATCATGGAATGGCAAAAAATGTTGCCTAAGGAAGTTTTCATTTTCTTTGGATGGAAAAATTCATTTTCCATTTTTTCGAGTGCCCGAAATGAGTTTTTTTAAGGACCTACCATATATTTGTTGTAAAATTGTACCAAATCATTTTTATAAAATACTAGGCGATATTTAATGCACAATTGACCCAATGTTTGAGTATCAAAAGTTTTGATCCACCTCTCATGAAAAAGACAAATTTCTGCTGATTCAGCAGGAAGTGGGTCAAATTTTAACAGCAGTTGCCTCATAGTTTGCTCTTTATTTTTTCCAAAAATCATTTCTACGTACAAAAGTATCTATTTAATCAGAGAAACATCAAAAGTTTTCCAAGATTCGCCCACTAGCTAGCAACGGTCATGCCCGCCGTTTTGACCGCATTTTGAAACGGGCATGAAAAATAAAAATAAAATAAAATAATTGGAAAAACCTTCGCATTGTGTCATTATATGTGGCCAAGTTACTAGAAAAAATAATAAACTTGTAATACGGAAATTATTTTAAAAAGTGTTCTCAGAAACGAGTTATCATGTGTGGAGATCAATGGCTTTCAAAGCAAATGATCAATCTTATGGCCACATTAATGAAATAGTTTGTTCAAATGATCTCATATTGTGCACAAGGGTGCATTTTGGAATGGCAAACAATGTTGTCTAAGGAAGTTTTCATTTTCTTTGGACGAAAAAATCATTTTCCATTTTTCGAGCGCCCAAAATGAGTTTTTTTAAGAACCTACCAAATAATTGTTGCAAAATTGGACCAAATCAAATTTCTAAAATACTAGGCCATATTTAATGCACAATTAACCAAATGGTTGCGTGTAAAAAGTTTTTGATCCACCTCTTGTGAAAGAGAAAAATTTCCGCATATTCATTTTCCATTTTTCGAAATCCCAAAATGAGTTTTTTTGTGAAGAACTTACAAATATTTTGTTGTAAAAAACTTTTCCATTTTTAAAGAATATTAGACCACATTTTATGAACAAATTTGTGTACACTAGATATTAAATGATTTTTAGTTACATCATTAACATTTTTAATAAATATTTTGATGTCTAATATTTTGAACACATGCTTACATTTTTTAAGACACATTGTACATATTGTTTATATATGTTTAAATTTTTTCAAATACATGATTAACATATTTTCATATATTCCCTACAAAAAAACTTCTTTACATACATACGTTTTGATGTCTATATTTGTTTTTTACACACATACATATATTTATATTGGTCGTAATCAGGTAGAAAGAAGGTCATTGACCACTCTTGTGTGCTTTATGACCATTTGGTGTAAGGCAATTTCAGGTTTGAGCCCTTCCAAGCGAAATGGCCGTGGATTTACGACCAATTCAGCCGGGGTCACTGAGAGAAGGTCACAAGTTGATATATTTCTTGTAGTGGGGCCTTTTCTGGCGCTCCGCCGGAGGGGGCATTGATCATGAAGGACTTCTACATCAACACCATAGCGTCTCCGATAATGTGTGAGTAGTTTACCTCAGACCTTCGGGTCCATAGTTATTAGCTAGATGGCTTCTTCTCTCTCTTTGGATCTCAATACAAAGTTCTCCTCGATTCTCTTGGAGATCTATTCGATGTAATCTTCTTTTGCGGTGTGTTTGTCGAGATCCGATGAATTGTGGGTTTATGATCAAGATTATCTATGAACAATATTTGAATCTTCTCTGAATTCTTTTATGTATGATTGGTTATCTTTGCAAGTCTCTTCGAATTATCAGTTTGGTTTGGCCTACTAGATTGATCTTTCTTGAAATGGAAGAAGTGCTTAGCTTTGGGTTCAATCTTGCGGTGCTCGATCCCAGTGACAGTAGGGGAAATGACACGTATTGTATTGTTGCCATCGAGGATAAAAAGATGGGGTTTATATGATATTGCATGAGTTTATCCCTCTACATCCTGTCATCTTGCTTAAAGCGTTACTCCGTTCTTATGAACTTAATACTCTAGATGCATGCTGGATAGCGGTCGATGTGTGGAGTAATAGTAGTAGATGCAGGCAGGAGTCGGTCTACTTGTCACGGACGTGATGCCTATATACATGATCATACCTAGATATTCTCATAACTATGCTCAATTCTATCAATTGCTCGACAGTAATTTGTTCACCCACCGTAATACTTATGCTATCTTGAGAGAAGCCACTAGTGAAACCTATGGCCCCCGGGTCTATTCTCTATCATATTAATCTCCCGTCAACAAGCTACTTCTGTCGCCGTTTATTTTAGTTTCTTTACTTTTAGTCTTTATCATAAAAATACCAAAAATATTATCTTATGATCTTTACCAGATCTCACTTTTGCAAGTGGCCGTAAAGGGATTGACAACCCCTTTATCGCGTTGGTTGCAAGGTTCTTATTTGTTTGTGTAGGTACAAGGGACTTGTGTGTGGCCTCCTACTGGATTGATACCTTGGTTCTCAAAAACTGAGGGAAATACTTACGCTACTTTGCTGCATAACCCTTTCCTCTTCAAGGGAAAACCAACGCAGTGCTCGAGAGGTAGCAAGAAGGATTTCTGGCGCCGTTGTCGGGGAGTCTATGCACAAGTCAAGACATACCAACTACCCATCACAAATTCTTATCCCTCGCATTACATTATTTGCCATTTGCCTCTCGTTTTCCTCCCCCTACTTCACCCTTGCCGTTTTATTCGCCCTCTCTTTCCGTTTGCCTCTTTTTCGCTTGCTTCTTGTTTGCCCGTGTGTTGGATTGCTTGCTTGTCACAATGGCTCAAGATAATACTAAATTGTGTGACTTCACCAATACCAACAACAATGATTTTCTTAGTACCCCAATTGCTCCTCTTACCGAAACTGAATCTTGTGAAATCAATGTTGCTTTGTTCAATCTTTTCATGAAAGATCAATTCGCCGGCCTTCCTAGTGAAGATGCCGCTACCCATCTAAATAGCTTTGTTGATTTGTGTGATATGCAAAAGAAGAAAGATGTGGATAATTATATTGTTAAATTGAAGCTATTTCCGTTTTCTCTTAGAGATCGCGCTAAAACTTGGTTTTCATCTTTGCCTAAAAATAGTATTGATTCTTGGAATAAGTGCAAAGATGCTTTTATCTCTAAGTATTTCCCTCCTGCTAAGATCGTCTCTCTTAGAAACGATATTATGAATTTTAAGCAACTTGATCATGAACATGTTGCACAAGCTTGGGAGAGGATGAAATTAATGATACGTAATTGCCCTACTCATGGTTTGAATTTGTGGATGATTATACAAAAAAATTATGCCGGATTGAATTTTGCTTCTAGAAATCTTTTAGATTCGGCCGCGGGAGGCACTTTTATGGAAATCACTTTAGCAGAAGCTACTAAATTTCTAGATAATATTATGGTTAATTATTCTCAATGGCACACTGAAAGATCTACTAGTAAAAAGGTTCATGCGATTGAAGAAATTAATGTTTTGAGTGGAAAGATGGATGAACTTATGAAATTGTTTGTTAATAAGAGTGTTTCTTCTGATCCCATGATATGCCTTTGTCTACTTTGATTGAGAATAATAATGAATCTATGGATGTGAATTTTGTTGGTAGGAATAATTTTGGTAACAACGCATATAGAGGAAACTTTTAATCCTAGGCCATATCCTAGTAATCCCTCTAATAATTATGGTAATTCCTCCAACAACTCTTATGAAAATTTTAATAAGATGCCCTCTGATTTTGAGACTAGTGTTAAAGAATTTATGATTTCTCAAAAGAATTTCAATGCTTTGCTTGAAGAAAAATTGCCTAAGATTGATGAGTTGGCTAGGAACGTAGATAGAATTTCTCTTGATGTTGATTCTTTGAAACTTAGATCTATTCCACCTAAGCATGATATCAATGAGTCTCTCAAAGCCATGAGAATTTCCATTGATGAGTGCAAAGAAAGAACTGCTAGGATGCATGCTAAGAAAGATTGCTTTGTGAAGGCGTGTTCTTCAAGTTTTTGCGAGAATAAAGATGAAGATCTAAAAGTTATTGATGTGTCCCCTATTAAATCCTTGTTTTGCAATATGAATCTTGATAATGATGGGACTAGAGATGAGTCAACTTTAGTTAGAAGGCGTCCCAAAAATTCGGAGTCTCTAGATCTTGATGCTAAAATTGGTAAAAGTGGGATTGAAGAGGTTAAAACTTTAGATAGCAATGAACCCACTATCTTGGATTTCAAGGAATTTAATTATGATAATTGCTCTTTGATAGATTGTATTTCCTTGTTGCAATCCGTGCTAAATTCTCCTCATGCTTATAGTCAAAATAAAGCTTTTACCAAACATATTGTTGATGCTTTGATGCAATCTTATGAAAAAAAACTTGAGTTGGAAGTTTCTATCCCTAGAAAACTTTATGATGAGTGGGAACCTATTATTAGAATTAAAATTAAAGATCATGAATGCTATGCTTTGTGTGATTTGGGAGCTAGTGTTTCCACGATCCCAAAAACTTTGTGTGATTTGCTAGGTTTCCGTGAATTTGATGATTGTTCCTTAAACTTGCACCTTGCGTATTCCACCATTAAGAAACCTATGGGAAGAATTAATGATGTTCTTATTGTTGCAAATAGGAATTATGTGCCCGTAGATTTCATTGTTCTTGATATAGATTGCAATCCTTCATGTCCTATTATTCTTGGTAGACCTTTCCTTAGAACGATTGGTGCAATTATTGATATGAAGGAAGGAAATATTAGGTTCCAATTTCCGTTAAGGAAAGTCATGGAACACTTTCCTAGAAAGAAAATAAAATTACCTTATGAATCTATTATGAGAGCTACTTATGGATTGCCTACCAAAGATGGCAATACCTAGATCTATCCTTGCCTTTATGCCTAGCTAGGGGCGTTAAACGATAGCGCTTGTTGGGAGACAACCCAATTTTATTTTAGTTTTTTGCTTTTTGGTTATGTTTAGGAATAAATAATCCATCTAGCCTCTGGTTAGATTTCGTTTTTTGTTTTAATTAGTGTTTGTGCCAAGTTAAACCTATAGGATCTTCTTGGATGATAGTTATTTGATCTTGCTGAAAATTCCAGAAACTTTCTGTTCACGAAAACAATTGTTAAAAATCACCAGAACGTCATAAAATACTGATTCTAATTGCAGTAGATCAATAAAATTAGCTAGGTCATCCTATTTTGGTAGATTTTTCTGAGTTCCAGAAGTTTGCGTTTGATACAGATTACTACAGACTGTTCTGTTTTTGACAGATTCTGTTTTGTGTGTGTTGTTTGCTTATTTTGATGAATCTATGGCTAGTAGAAGAGTTTATAAACCATAGAGAAGTTGGAATACAGTAGGTTTAACACCAATATAAAGAAAGAATGAGTTCATTACAGTAGCTTGAAGTGGTGTTTTCTTTTCTTTCGCTAACGGAGCTCACGGGATTTTCTGTTAAGTTTTGTGTTGTGAAGTTTTCAAGTTTTGGGTAAAGATTTGATGGATTATGGAACAAGGAGTGGCAAGAGCCTAAGCTTGGGGATGCCCAAGGCACCCCAAGTTAAAATCTAAGGACAACCCAAAAGCCTAAGTTTGGGGATGCCCCGGATGGCATCCCCTCTTTTGTCTTTGTCCATCGGTAACTTTACTTGGAGCTATATTTTTATTCACCACATGATATGTGTTTTGCTTGGAGAGTCTTGTATGATTTGAGTCTTTGCTTTTTTAGTTCACCACAATCATCCTTGCTGTACACACCTTTTGAGAGAGACACACATTATTCGGAATTTATTAGAATACTCTATGTGCTTCACTTATATCTTTTGAGTTGTATAGTTTTTGCTCTAGTGCTTCACTTATATCTTTTAGAGCATGGTGGTGGTTATATTTTATAGAAATAATTGATCTCTCATGCTTCACTTATACTATTTTGAGATTCCTTAGAACAGCATGGTAATTTTCTTTGGTTATAAAATTAGTCCTAATATGATAGGCATCCAAGATAAAAAAAATATAAAGTGCATTGAATACTAAGAGAAGTTTGATACTTGATAATTGTTTTGAAATATGAAGATGGTGATATTAGAGTCATGCTAGTTGAGTAGTTGTGAATTTGAGAAATACTTGTTCTAAAGTTTGTGATTCCCGTAGCATGCACGTATGGTGAACCGTTATGTGATGAAGTCGGAGCATGATTTATTTATTGATTGTCTTCCTTATGAGTGGCGGTCGGGGACGAGCGATGGTCTTTTCCTACCAATCTATCTCAAGTATGTGAGTTCTTTATGACTAATGTTGAGTCCATGGATTATACGCACTCTCATCCTTCCACCATTGCTAGCCTCTCTAATACCGCGCACCTCTTCGCCGGTATCATATAGCCACCATATACCTTCCTCAAAACAGCCACCATACCTACCTATTATGGCATTTCCATAGCCATTCCGAGATATATTGCCATGCAACTTACCACCGTTCCATTTATTATGACACGCTTCATCATTGTCATATTGCTTTGCATGATCATGTAGTTGACATTGTATTTGTGGCAAAGCCACCTTCATAATTCTTTCATACATGTCACTCTTGATTCATTGCATATCCCGGTACACCGCCAGAGGCATTCAAATAGAGTCATATTTTGTTCTAAGTATTGAGTTGTAATTCTTGAGTTGTAAGTAAATAAAAGTGTGATGATCATTATTAGAGCATTGTCCCAAGTGAGGAAAGGATGATGGAGACTATGATTCCCCCACAAGTCGGGATGAGATTCCGGACTAAAAAAAAGAGGCCATAAAAAAAGAGAAGGCCCAAACAAAAAAAATGAGAGAAAAGAGAGAAGGGACAATGTTACTATCCTTTTTCCACACTTGTGCTTCAAAGTAGCACCATGATCTTCATGATAGAGAGTCTCCTATGTTATCATTTTCATATACTAGTGGAAATTTTACATTATAGAACTTGGCTTGTATATTCCAATGATGGGCTTCCTCAAAAATGCCCTAGGTCTTCGTGAGCAAGCGAGTTGGATGCACACCAACTTAGTTTCTTTTTTTGAGCTTTCATATACTTATAGCTCTAGTGCATCTGTTGCATGGCAATCCCTACTCACTCACATTGATATCTATTGATGGGCATCTCCATAGCCAGTTGATACGCCTAGTTGATGTGAGACTATCTTCTCCTTTTTGTCTTCTCCACAACCACCATTCTGTAAGTGCATCTAGTGCCCCTTAGTGATTTTGGTGTATTGAAGACTAATAGGTTAAGGGACTAATGCGTTTGTGAGTGTACACAGATCTATAAGTCTATGAGGAGTTTGATATTTACAGAGAAAGTCGACCCCTAAAAATGAAGTTCTTCGACTGAAGACTTTGGATTTCTGAAGACTTTCTGAAGACTTTGAAAGTGAAGAAATTGGTTTGACCTTGAAGACTTGGTATTCATTTGAGGAACATGAAGCGTGAAGACTTTTGTTTTCGTAGTTTCATTTTCTATTTCTTGAGTCATAGGAAACACCGTACTGTTAAAGGGGGTCAAGGAAATACTAAGGAAAAATTTCCATGTGATGCTCAACTCAAAATCCTACACCTATCAATCCCTTCGAGGTGAAGCCATTGGAAATCTCATACAGTTCAGTCATATTCTTCAGTGACAGAGACGAAGTTCTTCTGGTCTCTTAGGAATTTGTTCTGACTGAGGAGTTAGGAATTCGCCAGTGCGGATTGCCTACACAGTGAGGAACATGATAGCCCTGAGGAATTTGATACTCAAATTTCCGACCGTTGCTGTGCTATGCGCCAGCTGTCCCAAAATATCTTACCCACCTAACGGTCATATCATTGAAGGGCATTTATGTCTTATCATGTCGGGCTGCTCCCTAGGCTATAAATAGCCGCCCCCTACAACCACTAGCTGGTTGGCTGCTCCGAGAGAAACTGACACTTGTCATTTGAGAGCATCCCATCCTCCGAGGACTTTGAGCGAAAATCATCAAGTGAGGAAAACCCCAAACCCAAACACCTACAAACCCAAAGTGATTGAGCATCACTGAAGAGATTGATCCTGCGTGGATCCGACGCTTGTTACCTTTGAAGACTGTGCTTCTTCCAGACGGTTAGGCGTCATGGTCTAGAGCATCCAAGAGGAAATTGTGGATCGCCGAGTGACCGAGTTTGTGAAGGTTTGGAAGTCACCTGAAGACTTACCACGAGTGATTGGGCGAGGTCTGTGTGACCTTAGCTCAAGGAGAATACGGTGAGGACTGTGTGTCCGGGACTGGGTGTCCTCAGGTTTAAATACCTAGCCGCTCCAACCAGACGTACAACTGAGACAACAGTTGGAACTGGTCTACCAAATCATTGTCTTCACCAAGCTACTGGTTCTATTTCCTCAACTCTTTCATTTCCTCATTACTGTGTTGTATGCTTGTTCATATCTGTGTTTGAAGACTTTGACTGAAGACTTTCTCAATTTCCTCAGTTCAATTTCCTCAGTCTGTTTGTCTTCATCCTGTGTTATCCTGTGTTTACGCTTTCTGTACTCTGTGCTTGTTTTCATTTCATCATGATGACTATGCTTGTGTTCTGCTATGCATACTTTTGAGTACTTATTCCGCTGCAAGTAGTTCTTCGCTAAGGAATTTCCTCACCCACAAATTCCTCAGTGAAGAATTTATAAAAATCGCCTATTCACCCCCCTCTAGTCGATATAACGCACTTTCAATTGGTATCAGAGCAAGGTACTCCCTTGTTCTGTGTGATTTTGGTTTAACCGCCTGGAGTTTTAGTTATGTCGACCGCAGGTATGATCAAGGTCTCTGCTGGGTGTCCTACCTTCGATGGGACGGACTACCCCTACTGGAAGAATAAGATGCGAATGCATCTTGAGGCAATTGATAACGATCTCTGGTATGTTGTGGAAAATGGTGTTCCCTCTGTCTCACCCTCACTGAACGCTGCCGATGTGAAGAGATTCAAGCAACTCGATTCTCAAGCGAAGAATATCATATGTGGCCATCTGAGCAAAGGACAGTATGGAAGAGCGGGTGCTTTGGAAACTGCTAAGCTTATCTGGAATAGGCTGTCCAAAGTGAATGAAGGAGTCTCAACTCAGCGTGACTCTCGAGTTGATGTTCTTCGCAATCTCTTCAACCGCTTCAAAAGACTCGACAATGAAAATATTCAACAAACCTTCGATCGCCTCACCGACATCTCAAATGAGCTTCAATCGCTCGGTGCCACTGACATCACCGACCATGAGGTGGTGAAGAAACTGCTGAGATCGCTTGATTCATCATTTGATACTCTGGCATTGATGATACAAGAGCGTGCTGATTACAAGTCACTTGATCCCACTGATATCCTCGAGAGGCTAAACACTCATGAGTTCCAGCTTGCTGAAAAGAGAGATCTCTATGGTTCGAGCTATGGCAGATCACGTGCACTGAAGGCCAAGGCAGTTTCTGAGTCTGAAGATGAAGACTCTGACAGCAGCCTTGGTGATCCTGAAGAACTGAACCATGATCTAGCACTGCTCGTGAAGAAATTCCAGAAGTTCTCAAGACGTGGTCGCTTTGGAAGACCCTCAAGGAGCAATGATTCCTCATCCAGTGACTACAAGAAGAGGCTTTGTCACAAATGCAAGAAACCAGGACACTACATTCAAGATTGTCCTCAGTGGGAAAAGGAATCAAAGAAGAAGAAATACAAGGATTACAGTTCTGATGATGCGAAGAAAAAGAAGAAATCCTCAAAATCTTCATCATCAAAATCCTCAAAGTCTTCATCTCACAAGAAGAGCAGCTCCAAGAAGGCTCGGGCATTCATTGGCAAGGAAATGGACTCTGAGGCTGAATCTGAAGAAAATGAGGAAGAGGAGGCATCTGAGGATTCCGAATCCGGTGTGGCGAGCCTAGCCCTCGCTACTGCATTCGTCAGCAAGTCTATCTTCAACACTGAAGAAAATGACCTCACCAACAAGGCTGATGAAGGCAATGATGACTACGCTCCCACCTATTGCTTCATGGCAAAGGGTGCCAAGGTACTCAAATATACCTCATCTGAATCAAGTGAAAATGAATCTGATGAAAACCTTAAGCCCAGCTATTCTAAACTTGCTAAGATTGCTGTGAAACAACAAAGGGCCCTTGAAAAGGTTCAAAACATGCTAGACAAAAGTGATGATATGTTGGGTGAAGAAATGGATCGCACTAAAACCTTGACTGAAAATCTTCAGAGACTTCAGACTAGGTTTGACAACCTTCAAGGTCATCATAACACTCTCTTGTCTGATCATGAGAAGCTTTCTTATGAATTTCTTCAAAGAAAGCAAGATCTTGAGAAGCTAAAAGTGAGTTATGAAGATCTTCAGAAGGAGCGCGATTCATTACTTGCTCAACAAATCAGCGCTGCTCAGGAAGAATTTGTTCCTCCATGTTTGAAATGCATTGAACGTGAATCTGCTAATTCTTCACCTGAATGTTCAAATGCTTCTAATGCTACAAATTCCTCAACTGTCTCTGCTATCATTAATTCCTCATCTGAGGACATTGCTAGTATCACTAACGATGCAGGGCTGAAGGAATTGTACATGACAGGCATGTACAAAAGCCTCAAAGGGCATCAGACTCTTTGTGATGTGCTTAAAAAGCAGATCCTCAACAGGAACCCTAGGAAAGAGGGTATTGCCTTTGAGAGGAAACTCAATGCTGATGGTACATATTGGAAGCCTGAGCAGTACCCCAAAACCTCATGGGTTGCTGCAAAGGGACCTCCAGTTGATCCATCTAATTTATCTGGCTTTACATGTGAATCTTCTCATTCTTCTGATGAGTCATTTGACTCCAACTACAAACTGTTTAAAAATCAGAATGGTGAAGTATTTGCTAGATATGTTGGCACTAACTGCAGGAACGGTTCCCCTATGAAGAAAATCTGGGTTCCCAAAAGGTGCCTTGAAAGTCTTCAGGTGAATGTCCTCATGACACCACCTGTGAAGAATAGGAACCCCAGATCAAATTCTTCATATGGACCAAATTCTTCATATGGATCCAAGTCCTCATACGGACCAAATTCCTCACATGGATCATATTCCTCAAGAGGATCAAAGTCCTCATATGAACATCATCGTGCTAACAACTCTGTTTCGCAGGGAAGAGCCAAGGGCTATGAATATGAGCATTATTCTTCTAATCATTATGTTCATAAGTCCTCGAAGAATTTCTCTGCTTATTCATATGCTTACCCTAACTTCTCTTATGTGAAACGAAATGGATTGGCTTCTATGCCACCTTTCTCGTATGGAGCTCGCAGAGTGATGAACTCTTTGCCACCCCTTCAGATGTGGGTGGTGAAGAAAAAGAACTAATCTCTTCTGCAGGGTCAGGTCTCCAGACGTGCTTGAACGTCTGAAGAATTTGCTGGAGACCTGAAGAGTGCCTGAAAGGACGCAGGCTAATCATGAAGAAATGAACTTTCATTTCTCACGTCCTCATACTGTTTTAACTGTTGCATTGCTTGATGAAATTGGTCTGATGAATTGTGATGTCATATTCTTCACTGATGAAGTATATGAAGTTCGTAAGCTGCACTAATTCATCTGCAGGATGATCAACCCAAAGCCACTGAGTGGGTCCTCGATAGTGGATGTACAAATCACATGACTGGTGACAAGAATCTATTGATTGATGCTCCCTTATCACCATCGCATCTGAAGCATATCATCTTCGCTGACAAAGGCAAAAGTCAGGTATTGGGTCTAGGTAAGGTTGCGATCACAAAGGATCGACACATGGACAAAGTCATGCTTGTCGAGTCCTTAGGATACAACCTCATGTCTGTCTCAATGCTTTGTGATCTTGATATGGTAGTTGTCTTTGGCAAGTATCGTTGTGTTGTGGTTATGGAAGCTGACAATTCCAAAGTCTTCGAAGGCTTTAGGAGAGGAGACTTGTATATTGTTGATTTCTCTACAGGACCGCAACCGGCCGTGTGCCTACTCGCAAAAGCTTCAGAAGGTTGGCTATGGCATCGACGACTTGGTCATGCAGGCATGAGGAATTTGCACACGCTTGCAAAGAAGAAGCATGTCATTGGCATTGAGAATGTCAAATTCCTCAAGGATCACTTGTGTGGAGCTTGTGAAGCTGGAAAGATGACCAAGGCTAAGCATCCAGCGAAGACTATCATGACCACTACTCGACCATTCGAATTGCTTCACATGGACCTCTTTGGTCCTAACCATTACTCAGCTGTCACAAATGACGCATCTCTCTATGGGCTTGTTATTGTTGATGATTACTCTCGTTACACATGGGTACACATTGTTACTTACAAACATGAAGTGCAGGAAGTCTTCAAACGATTTTCCTCGAGGGCTTCAACCAACTTTGGTGTGAAGATCAAGCACATCAGAAGTGACAATGGAACTGAGTTCAAGAATTCTGGTCTTGATGACTATCTTGATGAACTTGGTATTACTCATGAGTTATCTGCTCCTTATACTCCTCAGCAGAATGGCGTCGTGGAGCGCAAGAACAGAACTCTTGTTGAGATGGCTCGCACTATGCTTGATGAGTACAAGACGCCTCGTCACTTCTGGATTGAGGCAATTTATACTGCGTGCCACATCATCAACAGGGTATATCTTCACAAATTCTTCAAGAAGACTGCCTATGAACTCCTCACTGACAAGAAACCCAATGTGAGTTATTTCAAAGTCTTCGGTGCTAAATGTTGGATTAGAGATCCTCATCACAATGCTAAATTTGCACCGAAAGCACATGAAGGTTTTATGCTTGGTTACGGAAAGGACTCGCACACCTACAGAGTCTTCAACACCGTTCTTCACAAGGTTGTTGAAACTGTAGATGTGCGGTTCGATGAAACTAATGGCTCGCAAAGAGAGCACCTACCCTCTGTGATAGATGAACCAGCACCTGAGGAAACTATCAAGTTCAAGGCTACTGAGGATGTCATTCCTACCGAAGAATCTGCTGAAGAATTCATTCCAGAACGTGAAGAACGTCGAGCTAATGCACCTGAAGAAATTGCTGAAGAAAATGGTGCTGAAGAAAATGCTGATCAAATTCCTCGACGACAACCTACTCATCCTCGCGTTGCAAAAGAAGTGCAAGTTGAGAAGATCATCGATGACATTGAAGCACCAGGTCCTCTCACACGCTCAAAAGCTTCACATTTATCTAACTTTTGTGGGCACTATGCTTTTGTCTCTATCACAGAGCCCACTAAGGTAGATGAAGCATTTCTGGAGCCTGAGTGGATTCAGGCCATGCAAGAAGAATTACATCAGTTCGAGCTCAACAACGTTTGGGAACTGGTCAATCGTCCAGATCCTCGCAAACACAATATCATTGGCACAAAGTGGATCTACCGCAACAAGCAAGATGAAAATGGCCTTGTGGTGAGGAATAAGGCACGGCTAGTAGCTCAAGGCTACACACAGGTTGAAGGAATTGATTTCGATGAAACTTTTGCACCTGTTGCTAGACTTGAAGCTATTCGCATATTACTTGCTTATGCTAACCATCATGATATCACTTTATATCAAATGGATGTGAAAAGTGCATTCCTCAATGGTAAGCTTGAGGAAGAAGTATATGTTGCTCAACCCCCAGGTTTTGAAGATCCTAAGCATCCTGACAAAGTCTTCAGACTAAATAAGGCCCTCTATGGCCTCAAGCAGGCCCCTCGGGCGTGGTATGATACTTTGAAGGAATTCCTCATGAAGAAAGGCTTCAAACCCGGTTCACTCGACCCTACTCTTTTCACTAAATCATATGATGATGAATTGTTTGTATGCCAAATATATGTTGATGATATCATCTTTGGCTGTACTGACCAACGTTATAGTGATGAATTTGCCTATATGATGAGTGAAGAATATCAAATGTCTATGATGGGAGAGTTGAAATTCTTCTTAGGTCTTCAAATTCGTCAACAGCGCAATGGCATATTCATATCTCAGGAGAAATACCTCAAGGATGTACTGAGGAAATTCGGCATGCAAGATTGCAAAGGCGTCAAAATTCCGATGCCCACAAATGGCCATCTGTGCACTGATGAAAATGGTATTGACTTCGATCAAAAGGTATACCGCTCCATGATTGGTTCTTTATTGTACTTATGTGCATCTAGGCCAGATATTATGCTTAGTGTTTGCATGTGTGCCCGATTTCAAGCTACACCGAAGGAATCACACCATAAGGCTGTGAAACATATTCTTCGATATCTAGCTCACACACCAACACTAGGATTATGGTACCCCAAGGGCTCGGCTTTTGATCTCGTTGGATATTCTGACTCTGACTATGCTGGTGATCGTGTGGATCGCAAGTCAACATCTGGTACATGTCATTTCCTCGGACGATCTTTGGTCTGTTGGTCCTCGAAGAAGCAGAACTGCGTATCACTGTCTACTGCTGAAGCTGAGTACATTGCTGCTGGTTCTTGCTGTGCTCAATTGCTGTGGATGAAGCAAACTCTCAAGGACTACGGCGTCAACGTGAAGAATGTGCCTCTCTTCTGTGACAATGAGAGTGCCATCAAGATTGCTCACAACCCAGTTCAGCACTCGAAGACAAAGCACATTCAGATTCGTCATCATTTTCTTCGCGATCATGTGTTGAAGGGCGACATTTCTATTGAGCATGTGAAGACTGAAGAACAGCTAGCCGATATCTTCACAAAGCCCTTGGATGAGAAGAGATTTAGCAAGTTGCGGTGTGAGCTAAATATCTTAGAATCTTCGAATGTTCTTTGAAAAGGACACTCATCCTAACACTTATGCAAAATTGATGACTTAGATGTGCAACACATGAAGAAACGTTTTTCTTCAATCAATGAAGAATAACACTCTAAGTGTGAAGAAATTAATGAAGAATTTGATTCTCAGAACCCTACGACAATTGTACGCGGTGTCTGAAATCATCATTCTTATACGGTGGGTCACGCCACCACAAAAGTTGAAAATCTTCAATTTGAGTTTTTCCTCAGTTTTGAAATTCCTCAGTTGTTCATATTCTTCAACTTTGCAAAATCTTCACTGTTTCCGTCGTTTTTCTTCATTGGCTATATATATATATATGAGTTTATGTCCTCTACAACATTCACTTATGGCTAATTCTTCAAGTTGGTTTTTCTGCTAAGTGAATGTGATCGGACCCTTCCCCCTCTATGCTATACTCAACCCAATCTATTCACAAATTCTTCATGTGCGTTCTATTTGAAACTCGTTCAAAATCTTCACTGTGTCCTTGTCAGCTGAAGAATTTGCGAACGGAACTTTTAACTTATCTTATCCAAATTTTCGGCTTTGCCGCTCAAACCGTTCCGCTTCCCACGATATACTTATCTATTCACCCACGATCTAACACGATCTCCACTTCTCAGTACGTGGGTGACACATGTCAAGCGAATGAGAAGGGTCAGGGGCACGTTCGTCCAATTTCTTCGGGCGAACCGTTTTTCACCGTGGCTATAAATACCCCCTCTCCCCTTCCTCACTTCTTTTACTCCGCTCGACCTCTCTCCAGCTCGAGCTTCTCAAACCCTAGCGCCGCCGCTACATCATCGTCGCCGGTGAGGAAGAGCTTCACTGCCTCGACCTCGTCGCCGCCGTACTCACGCCGGCCGCGGAAATCTTCACTCCGCCGCCGCCGTAGCCGTCTTCCTCCGCCAAGTTAGGGCGTGGAAGATCTGCACAGACGAGCTTCACTTCTCCACATCCCAGTTCGTCGTGTTCTTCGTTCAGGGTAATTAAAAGTTACTTTTACTGCCCTCTTTGATTCAAATGATTACTACAAAATCTTCAAAGGTGTTTTTCTTCAAATTCCTCACACACTAAACACCTCACATGTCATCTGTTCTTGATTCGTTTCTCTAAGCATCATTTTTCTTCAAGATTCCTCAATTGTGTGGATCTTCGATCTATACAACTCTGGAACCTAAGACAAAGAACGCTTAGTGAAATTCTTCAAGACTCATCTGGTCAAATTCCTCAAACTTGTTCTTTTTGAAAAACCTTCTGAGAACGCATATGACCTCTCCAAATTCCTCGCAACTATACTCTGTTCACAGGTACTCATGTCCGCTGCTGAATCACTAGGTTCTCATCAACTTAACTCATTTGCAGCGTTCCTCGAAGAAAAGTTGCATACTTCTTCAGAGAGTTCAATTGTTCAAATTCCTCAACTGAAGAAAATGGCTGATGGAAAGAAGCCACAGAAAGGAGGAAAGAGGCCTGAGGTCAATACTGCCTTTGAAATCCCTGAGGACATTTATGCTGGGTACTGCACACCCCCTGAGGAAGATAAGAATCAGCGCAAGGTGCGCATTCAGAGGATAGAAAGGAGATGGGCAAAAGAGTGGAGGGAGTACAGGTATGTGACTCCAAAATACATGAAGAAATTCGCTGTTACTCCTCCATGCTCAAGACCTCCATTGGCACCTGGCCAAGAGGCAGATCCCACTAGCATCAAGCGCGGTGAGGATTTTCCTGAAGAATGGGCCAAGCGCCAGGCCAAGTTGGCCAAACAGGCAAAAGATGCAGTGAAGAAATTCAACGAAGATTCCACTGCTGCTGCTGAGGCCTCTATAAGGCCGAAGAAATCCATGGCAAAGAAGCCTGCGCACAAGCCAAGTGCCTCTTCTTCAATGCCCTCACGGCCAATTTCCTCAGCTCAGCCCTCACGGCCAATTCCTCAAGCCGCTCCTGCTCCTCCAAAGTCCTCAGCTGCTCCGACAAAATCCTCAGCACCTGTGCATCTCGCCACGTGCCAAAGGACTACAGGCATCTCTATTGCCTCAGGAGCTTCAGCTAGTTCCTCAGCTGCACCAAATTCTTCAACAGGACCCTCTCTGCTGAAGACAAAGACCACTGCTGGACGAGGCTCTCGCCCAAGTCCTCAGAAGAAGCAGGTCGCCTTCCAAGTACCGTCTGAAGAAGACGAAGCTGATGATGAAGAACTTGCTGAAATCATCAGAGACAGGCAAGTCAGGGCCGCTAGAGCCAAGGGCACAGAATGTGCCACTGCTTTTGGATCCAAAGTTGATCCTCGACTATATTGATCTCTGGCACAAGGACCCAAACACTCCTATGCCTGATTTCAAGTTGACACCTGGCCAAAGTCACATGCTGACCCATTTCATCAGTGAAGAAAAATGGAAATATGAGAAGGCCAGGCAACTCAAGAAAGCACAGTACAGGAAGGAGAAGTTTTTGAAGAACAACGTTGTCTCTATGACAACTGATGAACTTGTAAAGCTCCAGTCTGAAATCAAAGTCCTCAGCGATGATTTCAACGCTTACTATGCTGATTGGAAAGGAGCCAAGGTCAGGTTCGTCAATCTGACGAAGACACTCACTTCAAGTGCTGCTGCCCCTGTGCATATTGAAGTCACTCCGGCTGAAGCATTTGATCAGCAAACTGAAGAACATGCCAGCACCGCTGATGACAATCAAGCTGCTGAAGATAATGTGAGTTCCAAGGCTGATGACTGCATTCCAGCCACTGAAGAAATTGCCAGGGCACCCACTTGTGGTGCGCCTGAAGAAAATGAAGAGGTCAGGGCAACTGCATCAGTTGTGCCTGAAGAAACTGCACCAAATTCCTCTGCTCCACCTGCGCCTACTCCAACTCCAATCCTTCCATCTGCATCAGATGTGAAGAAGACCAAGGCTGCAGAGCGTGCAACAGTGAAGAAAAGGAAAGCATCAGCTTCTTCAGATTCTTCTGCTCCAAAGAAAATGAAGCCTATGACCAGCTCTTTTGCAAACCCGATTGATGATGTTCCAATCTCAATCATGCCATCAAAGGACCTTGTTTCTTTTGGTGAAGAATATGTGATCCCTAGAGGATCTGATGAAGAAACTCCTTCTGCTGCTACGTCAGAGCAGATGGATGAAGAAATTGAAGTGGATGAAATCCCTTCAACCCCAGTTGTTTCCTCGCATGTGCCTCAGTTTACTGCTGAAGACGCCGGCGTTGAAGAAATTGAAGATGAAGATGTTGACATTGGCTGTACCACACATGTGATGAATGATGAGTTTCGGGAAAGTCAGCACCCCACTTCTCCACTCTTCACTCCACTGCAGCAAATTCCTCAGTCCCCAGTCACTACAGTTCAAATGGGATCTGATGGAGCTCATGAATACATTCCAGCCGCTAGTGCTGAAGAAACTGAAAATGAAGAATTCAAGAACCAGGCTGCCACTGAAGAGGAACCAGAAATTCCTCAGCCTGAAGAACCTGAGATTGTGATTCCTGAGGTTGTGATGCAACTCACTGACACTCCTCTGCCCAAACCAAAGGATCCATTCTCCAGGAAGCAAAAATTCAAGACTGATGCCTTCTTTGTCGAGCATGTATTCTTCACTGATTACAACCCTTATGACTCTGCTCGCATAAGGAAGAGGCATTTCTCGACTGCTAGCCTGGCAAATTTCTATTCCTCAGTGCTGTTCGACAAGGACAAAGTCTTCGATCATGAGCACATTCGTCACGTGGACATGGAATCTCTGTCGTGCTTCGTGCCAGTCCTCAGTGTTCTTCACGACGCTGGACTGTTAAATTTCTGCACTGACATCTGTGATTGGAATGAAGAACTTATTCTTCAATTCTATGCAATGCTGCACACCACCGGAAATTCTGAAGATGTGAATTCATGGGTGTTGGACTGGATGTCTGAAAACACTCACTACAAGGCACCAGCTACTGAATTGCTTCGTGCCTTACCTCTCAGTCCGCCCCTTGAAGGTGCTTGTTGCGTCTACAATGAACTTGAGCTAACCGATCACTGCATGCAAGTGCTGATGAAGCCTTTGAAGCCAGGTCAGACCTCAAGAACAAAATTCCTTGTGAAGGAATTGATGTATGTGCCTCGGACTGTCTATCGCATTCTGACGAAGACATTGAGTCCAATCAAGGGCCACGACTCAAATGAAGAAGAAGTCATTGGCATCATGAAGAATCTGCTTTTCAATATCATTCATGGCATTCCCATCAACTTCCATGATTTCTTCATGAGGACTCTGGCTAATGTCGCCATGTCACCATTTGAGTTGAAGCCTTATGCACCTTGGATTATGAGATTCATCAGGACAAGGTCTTCACTCAACTATAAAGCTGATACACTGAACCATTGCAGCTACTTGCCCCCAATTGAAGTCCTCAAAAGGACATTTTCCTCAGCTGATGAAAAGGGCAAGGCTACGGCTGTAATTGATGAAGGCATTCGTCCATTGGATGGACAATTTCGCAAGGCTGCATCCCACCAATGATGACTCTGCCACCGATGACTCTGCCGCCAACGCACCCAAGCAAAATCCTCAAGGCACAGCACCCAGGGTGATGACTAACCGTGAGCTTCTCCTCAGTCTTCACCAGAAGGTTGATCGCAATCATAAATGGGTCAAGCGTTAGTTTGGTTCAATTCTTCACAACATGACTGCTACCCACAATGCAGTGAAGAAAAACCACTACTACCTTCATGAAATCCTCAACCGCACCTGGGTTGTTCTGTCTCAAGTCTATAGTGAAGAAGATCCGAAGACAATGGGTCTCAAGGACGATCTTGACTGGGCTGCACCTCCTCCGAAGAAGTACAAGAAGGTCAAGGTTCCTTCCTTGGTGGCCAGCTCCTATTCTTCATCACGTGACACTGATGAACATGAAGATTTGGACGACACTGCGGCAGGCCCTACTCCAACAACCGACCCAACAACGCTGACGCTCCTTCATCACCTTGATATTCTTCAGGGGCGTTAGTCCTCATTTTCGACCCTTTTGGTCATTTGATGACAAAGGGGGAGAAATTTGAGTTAGTCTTCAAGCGGGTCTATCTTATGGGCGTTTTTTTCTAAAGTTACAACTCTCGTTCTTCTGATGACTTTGTTGGATCGAGTTGTAAACTTAAACTCTATGGTGGCATGATACTTTTGCTGTTTCTTCTGCATGCTTATTTCTCATTAATGTTATTGCACGCATGCTGAATTACATCAGTCACCATATTTCATCATGCATTTCAAATTCTTCATATATTATGTCAAATGCGTGTATGAATTACAAGATATAGGGGGAGATCTCCATGGTTCAACTCTTCAAGTGTGCATTGCTTCAAAAGCAAATTCCTCACTATGCACATCTTCAGGGGGGGTTCTTCTATATCTTGCAATCAAATTCCTCAATATCAGTATTTACACTTCATATGTTTATCCCCGTTGAAAACTTAACCTATATTGTCATCAATCACCAAAAAGGGTGAGATTGTAAGTGCATCTAGTGCCCCTTAGTGATTTTGGTGTATTGAAGACTTATAGGTTAAGGGACTAATGCGTTTGTGAGTGTACACAGATCTATAAGTCTATGAGGAGTTTGATATTTACAGAGAAAGTCGACCCCTAAAAATGAAGTTCTTCGACTGAAGACTTTGGATTTCTGAAGACTTTCTGAAGACTTTGAAAGTGAAGAAATTAGTGTGACCTTGAAGACTTGGTATTCATTTGAGGAACATGAAGCGTGAAGACTTTTGTTTTCGTAGTTTCATTTTCTCTTTCTTGAGTCATAGGAAACACCGTACTGTTAAAGGGGGTCGAGGAAATACTAAGGAAAAATTTCCATGTGATGCTCAACTCAAAATTCTACACCTATCAATCCCTTCGAGTGAAGCCATTGGAAATCTCATACAGTTCAGTCATATTCTTCAGTGACAGAGACGAAGTTCTTCTGGTCTCTTAGGAATTTGTTCTGACTGAGGAGTTAGGAATTCGCCAGTGCGGATTGCCTACACAGTGAGGAACATGATAGCCCTGAGGAATTTGAACCTCAAATTTCCGACCGTTGCTGTGCTATGCGCGAGCTGTCCCAAAATATCTACCCACCTAACGATCATATCATTGAAGGGCATTTATGTCTTATCATGCGGGCTGCTTCCTAGGCTATAAATAGCCGCCCCCTACAACCACTAGCTGGTTGGCTGCTCCGAGAGAAACTGACACTTGTCATTTGAGAGCGTCCCATTCTCCGAGGACTTTGAGCGAAAATCATCAAGTGAGGAAAAACCCCAAACCCAAACACCTACAAACCCAAAGTGATTGAGCATCACTGAAGAGATTGATCTTGCGTGGATCCGACACTTGTTACCTTTGAAGACTGTGCTTCTTCCAGACGGTTAGGCGTCATGGTCTAGAGCATCCAAGAGGAATTGTGGATCGCCGAGTGACCGAGTTTGTGAAGGTTCGGAAGTCACCTGAAGACTTACCACGAGTGATTGGGCGAGGTCTGTGTGACCTTAGCTCAAGGAGAATACGGTGAGGACTGTGTGTCCGGGACTGGGTGTCCTTAGGTTTAAATACCTAGCTGCTCCAACTAGATGTACAACTGAGACAGCAGTTGGATTTGGTCTACCAAATCATTGTCTTCACCAAGCCAACTAGTTCTATTTCCTCAACTCTTTCATTTCCTCATTCCTGTGTTGTGCAATTGTTCATATCTGTGTTTGAAGACTTTGACTGAAGACTTTCTCAATTTCCTCAGTCTGTTTGTCTTCATCCTGTGTTATCCTGTGTTTACGCTTTCTGTACTCTGTGCTTGTTTTCATTTCATCATGATGACTATGCTTGTGTTCTGTTATGCATACTTTTGAGTACTTATTCCGCTGCAAGTAGTTCTTCGCTAAGGAATTTCCTCACCCACAAATTCCTCGGTGAAGAATTTATAAAAATAGCCTATTCACCCCCCTCTAGTCGATATAATGCACTTTCACATTCTATTCCACCTATAGTGCTATGTCCATGGCTCACGCTCATATATTGCGTGAAGATCGAAAAAGTTTGAGAACATCAAAAGTATGAAACAATTGCTTGGCTTGTCATCGGGGTTGTGGATGATTTAAATACTTTGTGTGGTGAAGATAGAGCATAGCCAGACTATATGATTTTGTAGGGATAACTTTCTTTGGCCATGTTATTTTGAGAAGACATGATTGCTTTGTTAGTATGCTTGAAGTATTATTATTTTCATGTTAATATTAAACTTTTATCTTGAATCTTTCGGATCTGAAAATTCATACCACAATAAAGAGAAATACATTGAAGAATATGCTAAGTAGCATTCCACATCAAAAATTCTGTTTTTATCATTTACCTACTCGAGGACGAGTAGGAATTAAGCTTGGGGATGCTTGATACGTCATCAACGTATCTATAATTTTTGATTGCTCCATGCTATTATATATTATGTTTTGGATGTTTAATGGGCTTATTTATACACTTTTATATTATTTTTGGGACTAACCTATTAACCGGAGGCCGAGCCCAAATTGCTGTTTTTTTGCCTATTTCAGTGTTTCGCAAAAAAAGAATATCAAATGGAGTCCAAACGGAATGAAACCTTCGGGAGAGTTATTTTTGGAACAAACATGATCCAGAGGACTTGGAGTGGACGTCAAGAAATCACCGAGGAGGCCACGAGGCAGGGGGGCGCGCCTACCCCCCTGGGCGCGCCCTCCACCCTTGTGGGCCCCTTGTGGCTCCACGGACCTACTTCTTCCTCCTATATATACCAACGTACCCCCAAACCATCGAAGAGCACCACGAAAACCTAATTCCACTGCCGCAACCTTCTGTGCCCGTGAGATCCCATCTTGGGGCCTTTTCCGTCGCTCCGCCGGAGGGGGCATTGATCACGGAGGGCTTCTACATCAACACCATAGCCTCTCCGATGATGTGTGAGTAGTTTACCTCAGACCTTCGAGTCCATAGTTATTAGCTAGATGGCTTCTTCTCTCTCTTTGGATCTCAATACAAAGTTCTCCTCAATTCTCTTGGAGATCTATTCGATGTAATCTTCTTTTGCGGTGTGTTTGTCGAGATCCGATGAATTGTGGGTTTATGATCAAGATTATCTATGAACAATATTTGAATCTTCTCTGAATTCTTTTATGTATGATTGGTTATCTTTGCAAGTCTCTTGGAATTATCAGTTTGGTTTGGCCTACTAGATTGATCTTTCTTGCAATGGGAGAAGTGCTTAGCTTTGGGTTCAATCTTGCGGTGTCCTTTCCTAGTGACAGCAGGGGCAGCAAGGCACGTATTGTACCGTTGCCATCGAGGATAAAAAGATGGGTTTATATCATATTGCTTGAGTTTATCCCTCTACATCATGTCATCTTGCTTAAAGCGTTACTCCGTTCTTATGAACTTAATACTCTAGATGCATGCTGGATAGCAGTCGATGTGTGGAGTAATAGTAGTAGATGCAGGCAGGAGTCGGTCTACTTGTCACGGACGTGATGCCTATATACATGATCATACCTAGATATTCTCATAACTATGCTCAATTATATCAATTGCTCGACAGTAATTTGTTCACCCACCGTAATACTTATGCTATCTTGAGAGAAGCCACTAGTGAAACCTATGGCCCCCGGGTCTATTCTCTATCATATTAATCTCCCATCAACAAGCTATTTCTGTCGCCGTTTATTTTGCTTTCTTTACTTTTAGTCTTTATCATAAAAATACCAAAAATATTATCTTATCATCTTTATCAGATCTCACTTTTGCAAGTGGTCGTGAAGGGATTGACAACCCCTTTGTCGCGTTGGTTGCAAGGTTCTTATTTGTTTGTGTAGGTACAAGGGACTTGCGTGTGGCCTCCTACTGGATTCCCTTGGTTCTAAAAAACTGAGGGAAATACTTACGCTACTTTGCTGCATCACCCTTTCCTCTTCAAGGGAAAACCAACGCAGTGCTCGAGAGGTAGCAGGTGCGCACGAAGATCTCCCCCTCGCAGATCACGCCCTCTCATGCTTCGCGATCTCTAGGCTAGCTCGACGAACTCACAACACAAGGGACACAAGATTTATACTGGTTAGGGCCACCGTTGTGGTGTAATACCCTGCTCCAGTGTGGTGGTGGTGGATTGCCTCTTGGGCTGAGGATGAACAGTACAAGGGGAAGAACAACCTCCTGAGGAGAGGTGATCTTGTGCTTGGTGAACTTGTGTGGGTGAGGATGATCGGAATTCGTCGAGTCAGTTGCCTCCTACGGTGGTGGCTAGTCCTATTTATAGGGGCCCCGGTCCTCTTCCCAAATATTGAGCGGGAAGGGATACCACAACGGCCAATTTGGAAGGGGACATCTAGTACAGCTTATCCTGACAAAAGTAGTCTTTGCCTGCCAAAGGCTCTGGTGGTGACGCCGTCTTGGGCTCCACGGTGACCTCCGTCCTGCCGTCCTGCTGGTCTTGGTCTTGTTGCACCGATAAGTAAACCTTTGCTTGATGCCTCGGTACTCCTCGCCTGCGTTTGCCCCTTAGCACCAAAGAGGAAACAAGGACACTGTGCGCGCTGGCGCCCGCTTGGTCTCGATCGTCATGGCTTACGTCACTGGAACCTCGCGAGGTTTTGTCTTGCCTTGATCTCTCCGCCCCTCGCGAGCCAGCCTGGCGAGGCCGCTCCCGAGGAGGTCTTGTGTCGTCCGCCTCGCGAGGCTTGGCCCCTCGCGAGGGTCTTGAAAGCTTGTTGGTGAAGATGGGTCGTACGGGCCCGCTCGCAGAGCCACGCCGTGGGCCGCGGGCAGGCAAGTCTGGGGACCCCCGTTCCCAGAACGCCGACAGGTACGGTAATTTATCTACTATTTTTCCAGTGTTTCAGCCCACCGATTGGTGGGTGGACACAGGTGCAGGTGTTCATGTGTGTGCTGACATTTCATTGCTCACTTCTTACCAGGTCACAGGCCACGGGTCTGTATTGATGGGGAATGGCGCGAGTGCTTCTGTTCATGGTGTTGGCACGGTCGATCTGAAGTTTACTTCGGGAAGGATCGTGCGGCTAAAGAACGTGCAACATGTCCCCGCCATCAAGAAGAACCTCGTTAGTGGCTCCCTTCTATGTAGAGAAGGGTTTAAGTTGGTTTTCGAGTCTAATAAATTAGTTGTGACGAAATATGGACTCTTTGTTGGAAAAGGTTATGAGAGTGGAGGGATGTTCCGCCTTTCCCTTGCAGATTTTTGTAATAAAGTCGTGAACCATATTCATTCGAATGTTAATGAATCTGAAGTTTGGCATTCACGTCTTTGTCACATTAGTTTCGGTGTTATGATGCGGCTAGCTAAGTTGGATTTAATCCCGACTTTCACTTTAGCCAAAGGTTCTAAGTGCCTTTCATGTGTGCAAGCTAAGCAACCTTGCAAGCCTCACAAGGCCGCGGAGGAGAGACACTTGGCACCATTAGAACTCATACATTCTGATCTTTGTGAGATGAATGGTGTGTTGACTAAAGGTGGAAAGAAATACTTCATGACATTGATAGATGATTCCACTAGATGTTGCTATATATGTGTATCTGTTAAATACTAAAGATGAGGCTCTACACTACTTTAAAATCTATAAGGCAGAAGTTGAGGATCAACTTGAAAAGAAAATTAAACGAGCCCGGTCAGATCGTGGTGGAGAGCACTTCTCGAGTGAGTTTGATTCCTTTTGTGCGGAACATGGCATTATTCATGAGAGGACGCCTCCCTATTCACCCCAGTCAAACGGGATTGCCGAGCGGAAAAACCGTACTCTAACTGATTTGGTTAACACCATGTTAGATACATCGGGTTTATCCAAGGCATGGTGGGGGGAGGCTATATTGACGGCATGTCATGTCCTGAATAAAGTTCCGACAAAGGATAATGAGATCACTCCCTATGAGAAATGGTCGAAGAGAAGGACAACACTCTCGTACTTGCGCACTTGGGGCTGTTTGGCGAAAGTCAATGTGCCGATCCCCAAAAAGCGTAAGCTTGGACCCAAGACTGTGGACTACGTTAATTTGGGCTACGCTAAGAACAGCGTTGGCTATAGATTCCTAGTAGTGAAATCTGAGGTACCTGACCAGAAGGTCGGTACAATTATGGAGTCTAAGGATGCTACATTCTTCGAGGATATTTTTCCTATGAGAGATATGCAAAGCACTTCTAGACAGGAATCTGAGGAGACTCCTGAGCCTGCCATTCCTATGGAATATTATGAACAAACACATGATGATAATCCTAAGGAGGATGATGAAGAAACCCTTGGTAGGGGCAAGAGACAAAGGACTGCAAAGACCTTTGGTGATGATTTCTTTGTGTACCTCGTGGATGATACTCCCACTTCTATTTCAGAAGCGTATGCCTCTCCAGAAGCTGACTACTGGAAGGATGTGGTCCGTAGCGAAATGGATTCCATCATGGCTAATGGGACATGGGAGGTCACTGAGCGTCCCTATGGTTGCAAATCATTGGGATGTAAGTGGGTGTTCAAAAAGAAGCTTAGGCCTGATGGTACGATTGAAAAGTACAAAGCTAGGCTTGTGGCCAACGGCTATGACCAGAAAGAAGAGGAAGATTTCTTCGATACTTATTCACTTGTGGCTAGACTGGCCACCATTCGAGTATTACTCTCGTTGGCAGCCTCGCATGGTCTTCTCATCCACCAGATGGATGTTAAGACGGCTCTTCTGAATGGAGAGCTAAACGAGGAAATCTACATGCAACAGCCAGATGGCTTTGTGATAGATGGTCAGGAAAGAAAGGTGTGTAGGTTGCTGAAATCTTTATATGGCCTGAAACAAGCACCTAAGAAATGGCATGATAAGTTTAATACAACTCTGACATCTGTTGGGTTCGTTGTTAATGAAGTTGACAAATGTGTATACTATCGCCATGGTGGGGGCGAAGGAGTTATACTGTGCTTGTATGTTGATGCCATACTGATATTCAGAACAAACCTCAAAGTCATTGAGGAGGTCAAATCGTTTCCATCTCAGAACTTTGAGATGAAAGACCTTGGTGTGGCTGATGTTATCTTGAACGTCAAGCTACTGAGAGATAATGAGGGTGGGATCACACTTCTGCAATCCCACTATGTTGAGAAGGTGTTGAGTCGTTTTGGATATTCAGACTACACACCATCTCAAACACCATATGATCCTAGCGTGTTGATTTGAAAGTCCAAAGACATGGCTAAAGATCAATTGAGATACTCTCAAATCATTGGTTCAATGATGTACCTAGCGAGCGCAACAAGGCTGACATCGCGTTTGCTGTGAGCAAACTGAGCCGGTTTGTTTCCAAACCGGGTGATGTACATTTGCATGTTGTTGAAAGAGTTATGCGCTATCTGAAAGGTACTATGAATTACGGACTTCACTATACCGGAGACCCGTCGGTACTTGAAGGGTATAGTAATGCGAATTGGATCTCTGATGCTGATGAGATGAAGGCCACAACTGGGTATATGTTTACTCTTGGAGGTGGCACTGTTTCCTGGAAGTCTTGCAAGCAAACGATCTTAACGAGATCGACAATGGAAGCAGAATTAACAGCATTAGACACATCTGGTGTTGAAGCAGGATGGCTTCGAGATCTTTTGATGGACTTGCCATTGGTTGATAAACCGGTTCCGGCTATCCTTATGAACTATGACAATCATACTGTCATCACCAATGTGAAGAGTTCAAAGGACAACATGAAGTCCAACAAACACATAAGAATGAGATTAAAAGCTGTCAGAAAATTAAGAAACTCCGGAGTGATAGCGTTGGACTATGTCCATACGGCTAAGAATCTGGCAGATCCCTTTACGAAAGGGCTATCACGTGTTGTGATAGATAATGCATCGAGGAAGATGGGTATGAGACCCACATGAGTTGCCATGGTGGTAACCCAACCTATGTGATCGGAGATCCCGTGAAGTAGGATCTGGGAAAACAAGCCAGTGGTGAACTGAGGAGAGTAATTATACTAACCCACTCCGTTGGAGATGCAATACTCTCGATACTGTATGGTAGGATGGCTATTGTCTTAATGTGTTCCAAAGCTTATGTAAGCAAGATGCTATCCTACAGAGCGATCTTTGGAGGAACGCACCTATGTGAGCCCGACTGCTAGTCACATTCTATGAGATTGGGGTGATCTCTAGTAAGCTCATGAATAGGCCAGGAGTGTGACTTATATGCTCCACCCGAGGGGTGAGCCTTTGGCAGCCCAGTACTAGTAAGACATGTGGTGAAGCTTCTTTACGCCAAACTAACAATTCAAGGCATAGTCCATTGTTCAGTTGTGAAGGAGTGTAGCTACTTGCTCTAGGTGAAGCTCAACCTTAACAGGTCTTCACTAAAACACTGGTATATCAAAAAAAGTAATTGGAACAGAGGACACAATGGGCCCTCGAGACTGGTGGGGGATTGCTGAAATTTGGAGTGGGTTTAGGCCCATCTAGCAATTTCTGAAAATCTCTAAGGGCCCATGTGGGTTTATTGGCACTTGGTGGAGGTGGGAAGTTTAGTCCCACCCCGGAAGTGGAAGAGGAGTTGGACCTCTTTATAAGGGATGTTCTTTTACATGCTATTGGAGCTTGAGAATAGAAGAGGCCCTCGCGCGCTCCTCCTCCGCTGCCCGCCTCGCCACGCCACGCCTCGTCATGACGCGCCGCGGGTTGCAGGATTGAGCCGAGCCAAGCTCACACCTACACGCTTATTTGCGGTGTCTCCCAACCCTAGCCGCCACGAACAGATCACATCTGCTCCACGCGCACGCCCATCCTCGTTCCTTTGCTGCTGCTGCCGCCGGTGACTCCATCTCGTCCGCCGCATACACGGTCGACGGGAGAGCAGGTCTCCGAAACCACATCTCTCTGGTTCCTGTACGGGAGAGAGGCGAATAGGTTTTTGGGAAGCGACTACGTGACTGCTCACTATTCCGCTTCGCCCTCGTCATCACCATGTCCACCGACGCCGACCGTGCTGCCGCCGAGAAAGCTGAAGCCGACAAGAAGGCCGTCGAGGATGCTGCTACTGCTGTCACCGCCGCCGGGGCTTCTGCCTGGCCTATTGGAGGGTATAACACGTTTATCCCTCTCCTGATTATTTTCATATTAGCAGTACTAGCACTATGTGTAGATCTGTCTACTGTCTGCGTAGTACGTGCATGTTTAGTTGAATATCAGTACGTTGTTAATTCTGTCAATGCCATGCTAGTCGTTTATTTGTGGATTAAATTATTCGAAACATTTCCTATTTTCTCAGCACCGGGGGCCATAGGTTTCACTAGTGGCTTCTCTCAAGATAGCATAATCTATGGTGGTTGAACAAATTACTGTCGAGCAATTGATAGAAAAGCGTATAGTTATGAGAATATCTAGGCATGATCATGTATATAGGCATCACGTCCGCGACAAGTAGACCTAAACGATTCTTCATCTACTACTATTACTCCACACATCGACCGCTATCCAGCATGCATTTAGAGTATTAAGTTCATAAGAACAGAGTAACACATTAGGCAAGATGACATGATGTAGAGGGATAAACTCAAGCAATATGATATAAACCCCATATTTTTATCCTCGATGGCAACAATACAATGCGTGCCTTGCTGCCCCTGCTGTCACTAGGAAAGGACACCGCAAGATTGAACCCAAAGCTAAGCACTTCTCCCATTGCAAGAAAGATCAATCTAGTAGGCCAAACCAAACTGATAATTCGAAGAGACTTGCAAAGATATCAAATCATACATATAAGAATTTAGAGAATAACCAAATATTGTTCATAGATAATCTTGATCATAAACCCACAATTCATCGGATCTCAACAAACACACCGCAAAAAGAATTACATCGAATAGATCTCCAAGAGAATCGAGGAGAACTTTGTATTGAGATCCAAAGAGAGAGAAGAAGCCATCTAGCTAATAACTATGGACCCGAAGGTCTGTGGTAAACTACTCACACATCATCGGAGAGTCTATGGTGTTGATGTAGAAGCCCTCCGTGATCGATTCCCCTCCGGCGGAGCGCCGGAAAAGTCCCCAAGATGGGATCTCACCGGTACAGAGGTTGCGGCGGTGGAAATAGGGTTTCGTGGTGCTCTCGGATGTTTTCAGGGTATATGAGTATATATAGGCGAAAGAAGTAGGTCGATGGAGCCACGAGGGGCCCACAAGGATGGGGGGCACGCCTACCCCCCTGGGTGCGCCTCCCTACCTCGTGGCCACCTCGTTGCTTCCTTGACGTCCACTCCAAGTCTCCTGGATTGTGTTTGTTCCAAAAATAACTCTCCTGAAGGTTTCATTCCGTTTGGATTCCGTTTGATATTCCTTTTCTGCGAAACACTGAAATAGGCAAAAAAACAGCAATTTGCACTGGGCCTCTGGTTAGTAGGTTAGTCCCAAAAATAATATAAAAGTGCATAATAAAGCCCATTAAACATCCAAAACAGATAATATAATAGCATGGAACAATCAAAAATTATAGATACGTTGGAGACGTATCAAGCATCCCCAAGCTTAGTTCCTGCTCGTCCTCGAGTAGGTAAATGATAAAAACAGAATTTTTGATGTGGAATGCTACCTAGCATAATTCTCAATGTAATTTTCTTTATTGTGGCATGAATGTTCAGATCCGAAAGATTCAAGATAAAAGTTTAATATTGACATAAAAATAATAATACTTCAAGCATACTAAGAAAGCAATCATGTCTTCTCAAAATAACATGGCCAAAGAAAGTTATCCCTACAAAATCATATAGTCTGGCTATGCTCTATCTTCATCACACAAAATATTTAAATCATGCACAACCCCGATGACAAGCCAAGCAATTGTTCCATACTTTTGATGTTCTCAAACTTTTTCAATCTTCACGCAATACATGAGCGTGAGCCATGGACATAGCACTATATGTGGAATAGAAGGGTGGTTGTGGAGAAGACAAAAAGGAGAAGATAGTCTCACATCAACTTGGCGTATCAACGGGCTATGGAGATGCCCATCAATAGATATGAATGTGAGTGAGTAGGGATTGCCATGCAACAGATGCACTAGAGCTATAAGTGTATTAAAGCTCAACAAAAGAAACTAAGTGGGTGTGCATCCAACTTGCTTGCTCACGAAGACCTAGGGCATTTTGAGGAAGCCCATCATTGGAATATACAAGCCAAGTTCTATAATGTAAAATTCCCACTAGTATATGAAAGTGACAACATAGGAGACTCTCTATCATGAAGATCATGGTGCTACTTTAAAGCACAAGTGTGGTAAAAGGATAGTAACATTGTCCCTTCTCTCTTTTTCTCTCATTTTTTTATTTGGGCATTTTTTCTCTTTCTTTATGGCCTTTTTTTATTTTTCTTTTCGTCCGGAGTCTCATCCCGACTTGTGCGGGAATCACAGTCTCCATCATCCTTTCCTCACTTCTGACAATGCTCTAATAATGATGATCATCACACTTTTATTTACTTACAACTCAAAAATTACAACTCAATACTTAGAACAAAATATGACTCTATGTGAATGCCTCCGGTGGTGTACTGGGATATGCAATGAATCAAGAGTGACATGTATGAAAGAATTATAAAGGTGGCTTTGCCACAAATACGATGTCAACTACATGATCATGCAAAGCAATATGACAATGATGGAGCATGTCATAACAAACGGAACGGTGGTAAGTTGCATGGCAACATATCTCGGAACGGCTATGGAAATGCCATAATAGGTAGGTATGGTGGTTGTTTTGAGGAAGGTATATGGTGGGTGTATGATACCGGCGAAAGGTGCGCGCTATTAGAGAGGCTAGCAATGGTGGAAGGGTGAGAGTGCGTATAATCGATGGACTCAACATTAGTCATAAAGAACTCACATACTTATTGCAAAAATCTATTATATATCGAAACGAAGTACTACGCGCATGCTCCTAGGGGGATAGATTGGTAGGAAAAGGCCATCGCTCGTCCCCGACCGCCACTCATAAGGAAGACAATCAATAAATAAATCATGCTCCGACTTCATCACATAACGGTTCACCATATGTGCATGCTACGGGAATCACAAACTTTAGAACAAGTATTTCTCAAATTCACAACTACTCAACTAGCATGACTCTAATATCACCATCTTCATATCTCAAAGCAATTATCAAGTGTCAAACTTCTCATAGTATTCGATGCACTTTATATGATAGTTTTTATTATACCCATCTTGGATGTTCATCATATTAGGACTAATTTTATAGCCAAAGCAAATTACCATGCTGTTCTATAAGACTCTCAATATAATATAAGTTAAGCATGAGATATCAATAATTTCTATAAAATAAAACCACCACCGTGCTCTGAAAGATATAAGTGAAGTACTAGAGCAAAATTATTTAGCTCAAAAGATATAAGTGAAGCACAAAGAGTATTCTAATAAATTCCGATTCATGTGTGTGTCTCCCAAAAGGTGTGTACAGCAAGGATGATTGTGGTAAACTAAAAAGCAAAGACTCAAATCATAGAAGACGCTCCAAGCAAAACGCATATCATGTGGTGAATAAAAATATGGCATGAACTAAAGTTACCGATAGACGAAGACGAAAGAGGGGATGCCTTCCGGGGAATCCCCAGGCTTAGGCTTTTGGTTGTCCATGAATTTTACCTTGGGGTGCCTTGGGCATCCCCAAGCTTAGGCTCTTGCCACTCCTTATTCCATAATCCATCAAATCTTTACCCAAAACTTGAAAACTTCACAACACAAAACTCAACAGAAAATCTCATGAGCTTCGTTAGTATAAGAAAACAAATCACCACTTTAAGGTACTGAATGAACTCATTCTTTATTTATATTGGTGTTAAACCTACTGTATTACAACTTCTCTATGGTTCATACCCGCCGATACTAGCCATAGATTCATCAAAATAAGCAAACAACACACGAAAAACAGAATCTGTCAAAAACAGAACAGTCTGTAGTAATCTGTATCAAACGTATACTTCTGTAACTCCAACAATTCTGAAATAAATTGGTGGACGTGAGGAATTTGTCTATTAATCATCTGAAAAAATAATCAACCTAAAAGCACTCTCCAGTAAAAAAATGGCAGCTAATCTCGTGAGCGCAAAAGTTTCTGTTTTTTACAGCAAGATCAGAAAGACTTCACCCATGTCTTCCCAAAGGTTCTACTTGGCACAAACACTAATTAAGACATAAAAACACATCTAACCAGAGGCTAGATGAAATATTTATTACTAAACAGGAACAAAAAACAAGGAACAAAAATAAAATTGGGTTGCCTCCCAACAAGCGCTATCGTTTAACACCCCTTGCTAGGCATAGATAATTTCAATGATGATCACATAAAAGACAAGAATTAAAGCACAAAGAAAGCATCATAGAACATGTGACAAACACATCTAAGGCTAACATACTTCCTATTCATAGGCATCTTATAGGCAAACTAATTATCAAGGCAAGCAAGAACTAGCATATGCAAGGAAGCGGAAAGAAACAATAGCAATCTCAACATAACGAGAGGTAATTTACTAACATGAAAATTTCTGCAACCATATTTTCCTCTCTCATAATAATTACATGTAGGATCATAAGCAAATTCAACAATATAGCTATCACAAAACATATTCTTAACACAATCCACATGTATGCGAAGTTGACACTCTTCCAAAATAGTGGGATTAACATTAACTAAAGTCATGACCTCTCCAAACCCACTTTCAATAATATTGCAAACATTATTATCAATCTCATATTCATCATGGGGCTTAAATAAATTTTCAAGATCATAAGAAGAATCACCCAATCATGATCATTGCAACAAATAGTAGTCATAGAAAAACTAGCATCCCCAAGCTTGAGGTTTTGCATATCATTAACACAATTGACATTAATAGAATTTATAATAATATCATTGCAATCATGCTTTTCATTCAAGGAACTATCAAGTATGGGTGCAATAGCAACGATCTCATGTTTAACATAAGGAACTATAGCAAATCCATCTTCATAAATATTGGTATCATGGCCATAAGAATAGCAAGCATCATGTTCATCAAGGGATATTTCAATCAAATCATCGGAATCATAATTATCTATAGATTCATGCATATCATTATTTTCTTCATAAGCAATGGTCATTCTTTCAATAAATTCTTTAACATAGACATTATGAGCATATTTTTCATAGCAATATTTAAGTATGTCAAAATTTTCAGATTCGTAGAGAGTAATATCATACTTTTCAATCAAAGAAGCAACTTCATAAGCACCCTTAAAAGCAACAAATTCTTCCATTTGTTCGATATCATAGTAACTATAAACACCCTTTGCATAAGAAGATAAGATTTCATTTTCATTAAGCTCACATAGGTAGGGAAGGTGTTTTTTAGGGTTCTTAGAGCAACAAGTAAAATCGTGAATTTCACAAAGATTCCAAGCATAACACAACAATCTGTTTATTCGATCTCATAAGAGTTTCCCTTTTTCAAACAACGGTGACGCACAAAATGAGCATGCTCATCTAAAGATTTCCCATCAACTAGGTTAGTTGGGGTTTCAGCACGAGCGCATAAGGATCAAAGATGATCCAAGTAGAACACTTTAAGTGGATCCATATCAATAGATTTTTAGCAAGCAAAGATGCAAGCAAATAGAAGGCACATGGTAACACAAGATCGAACGGAAAAAGGGGCAAATAAAACGGCAAGGTGAAGTGGGGGAGAGGAAAACGAGAGGCAAATGGCAAATAATGTAATGAGAAGGATAAGAGTTTGTGATGGGTAATTGGTATGTCTTGACTTGTGCTTAGATCTCCCCGGCAACGGCGCCAGAAATGGCTAGTTGCTGCGAGATCAAATCTTGACTTGACTTGGCGTAAGCCTCCCGGAAACGGCGCCAGAAATCCTTCTTGCTACCTCTTCTGCATGCGTTGGTTTTCCCTTGAAGAGGAAAGGGTTATGCAGCAAAGTAGCGTAAGTATTTCCCTCAGTTTTTTGAGAACCAAGGTATCAATCCAGTAGGAGGTTACACGCAAGTCACCTTGTACCTGCACAAACAAATAAGAACCTTGCAACCAACGCGATAAAGGGGTTGTCAATCCCTTCACGGCCACTTGCAAAAGTGGGATCTGATAGAGATAATAAGATAAATATTTTTGGTATTTTTATGATATAGATTGGAAAGTAAAGATTGCAAAATAAACGGCGGCAGAAATAGCAGATTGATAGGAAAATAATATGATGGAAGATAGACCCGGGGGCCATAGGTTTCACTAGTGGCTTCTCTCAAGATAGCATAATCTACGGTGGGCGAACAAATTACTGTCGAGCAATTCATAGAAAAGCGCATAGTTATGAGAATATCTAGGCATGATCATGTATATAGGCATCACCTCCGCGACAAGTAGACCGAAACGATTTTGCATCTACTACTATTACTCCACACATCGACCGCTATCCAGCATGCATCTAGAGTATTAAGTTCATAAGAACAGAGTAGCGCATTAGGCAAGATGACATGATGTAGAGGGATAAACTCAAGCAATATGATACAAACCCCATCTTTTTATCCTCGATGGCAACAATACAATACGTGCCTTGCTGCCCCTGTTGTCACTGGGAAAGGACACCGCAAGATTGAACCCAAAGCTAAGCACTTCTCCCATTGCAAGAAAGATCAATCTAGTAGGCCAAACCAAACTGATAATTCGAAGAGACTTGCAAAGATAACCAATCATACATAAAAGAATTCAGAGAAGATTCAAATATTGTTCATAGATAATCTTGATCATAAACCCACAATTCATCGGATCTCGACAAACACACCGCAAAAGAAGATTACATCGAATAGATCTCCAAGAGAATTGAGGAGAACTTTGTATTGAGATCCAAAGAGAGAGAAGAAGACATCTAGCTAATAACTATGGACCTGAAGATCTTTGGTAAACCACTCACACATCATCGGAGAGGCTATTGCGTTGATGTAGAAGCCCTCCGTGATCGATTCCCACTCTGACGGAGCACCGAAAAAGGCCCCAAGATGGGATCTCATGGGTACAGAAGGTCGTGGCGGTGGAAATAGGGGTTCATGGTGCTCTGGGATGTTTTCTGGGTATATGAGTATATATAGGCGAAAGAAGTAGGTTGTTGGAGCCACGATGGGCCCATGAGGGTGGGGGGCGCGCCTACCCCCCTGGGCGCGCCTCCCTACCTCCTGGCCGCCTCGTTGCTTCCTTGACGTCCACTCCAAGTCTCCTGGATTGCGTTTGTTCCAAAAATAACTCTCTCGAAGGTTTCATTCTGTTTGGATTCCGTTTGATATTCCTTTTCTGCGAAACACTGAAATAGGTAAAAAAACAACAATTTGCACTGGGCCTTTGGTTAGTAGGTTAGTCCCAAAAATAATATAATAGTGCATAATAAAGCCCATTAAAACATCCAAAACAGATAATATAATAGCATGGAACAATCAAAAATTATAGATATGTTGGAGACGTATCAACCATGACGAACCTACGAACTATGAGGAAGCGATGATGAGCCCAGATTCCGCAAAATGGCTAGAGGCCATGAAATCTGAGATAGGATCCATGTATGAGAACAAAGTATGGACTTTGGCTGACTTGCCCGATGATCAGCGAGCCATTGAGAATAAATGGATCTTCAAGAGGAAGACGGACGCTGATGGTAGTGTTACTATCTACAAAGCTCGAATTGTCGCAAAAGGTTTTTGACAAGTTCAATGTGTTGAATACGATGTGATTTTCTCACTCGTATAGATGCTTAAGTCTGTCCGAATCATGTTAGCAATTGCCGCATTTTATGAAATCTGGCAAATGGATATAAAAAATGCATTCCTTAATGGATTTATTAAAGAAGAGTTGTATATGATGCAACCATAAGGTTTTATCAATCCTAAAGGTGCTAACAAAATGTGCAAGCTCCAGCGATCCATCTATGGACTGGTGCAAGCATCTCAGAGTTGGAATATACGCTTTGATGAGTTGGTCAAAGCATATAGTTTTATACAGACTTGCGGTGAAGCCTGTATTTACAAGAAAGTGAGTGGGAGCACTATAGCCTTTCTGATAAGTATATGTGAATGCCATATTGTTGATCGGAAATGATGTAGAATTTTCTGGAAAGCATAAAGGAGTATTTGAAATGAGTTTTTCAAAGAAAGACCTCGGTGAAGGTGCTTACATATTGGGCATCAAGATCTATAGAGATAGATCAAGACGCTTGATAAGATTTTCGATGAGTACATATCTTGATAAGATTTTGAAGGAGTTGAAAATGGATCAGCCAAAGAAGGAGTTCTTGCCTGAGTTGTAAGGTATGAAGTTGAGTAAGACTCAAAACCCAACCACGTCAGAAGAGAGAGAGAGAGAATGAAATTCGGTTCTATAAAGTATGCCATGCTGTATACCAGACCTATTGTGTACCTTGCCATGAATTTGGCAAGGGGGTACAGAAGGAAATATGCGCTAGAGGCAATAATAAAGTTGTTATTTTATATTTCCTTATATCATGATAAATGTTTATTATTCATGCTAGAATTGTATTAACCGGAAACTTGATACATGTGTAGATACATAGACAAAACACCGTGTGCCTAGTAAGCCTCTACTAGACTAGCCCGTTAATCAAAGATGGTTAAGTTTCCTGACCATACACATGTCTTGTCATTTGATGAACGGGATCACATCATTAGGAGAATGATGTGATGGACAAGACCCATCCGTTAGCTTAGCATAATGATCGTTAAGTTTTATTGCTATTGCTTTTTTCAAGACTTATACATATTCCTTTGACTATGAGATTATGCAACTCTCGGATACCGGAGGAATACCTTGTGTACTATCAAACGTCACAATGTAACTGGGTGATTATAAAGATGCTCTACAGGTATCTCCGAAGGTGTTTGTTGGGTTGGCATAGATCGTGATTAGGATTTGTCATTCCGAGTATCAGAGAGGTATCTCTGGGCCCTCTCGGTAATGCACATCATAATAAGCCATGCAAGTAGTGTGACTATTGAGTTAGCTACGGATGATGCATTACGGAACGAGTAAAGAGACTTGCCGGTAATGAGAGTGAAGTAGGTATGAAGATACCCAAATCGAATCTCAGATAAGTAGCATACCGATGACAAAGGTAATAACGTATTGTAACACCCCGGATGTAACTTTCCATATTTGTAACTCCAACTCTTGCCATTTTCGGCTATGTGCTATGATATTCCCTTCGTGGTCGGGTTTTGTTTTTCGTTTTGCTTTTTGTTCATGTCATGCATCTCATATCATGTCATCATGTGCATCCCATTTGCATACGTGTTCGTCTCATGCATCCGAGCATTCTCCCCGTTGTCCGTTTTACAATCCGGCACTCCCACCTCCTCCGGCGCACCCCTCTTGTTTCGTTTAGTGAGCGGGTGTTGAACATTCTCGGAATGGACCGAGGTTTGCCAAGTGGCCTTGGTATACCACCGGTAGACCACCTGTCAAGTTTCGTTCCATTTGGAGGCCGTTTGGTACTCCAACGGTTAACCGGGTAACCGCAAAGTCCTTTTGTGTGTTGCAGCAAAAAACCCCTTCAAACAGCCCAAAACCCCTCTAAGTCTTTTCCGTGCTCTAGGTCGTTCGATCACGATCGTGTGGGCGAAAACCGTGCTCCATTTGGAGTCTCCTAGCTCCCTCTACCTATAAAACACCTCCCCCCTCCGAAATTCCAGATCTCCGAAACCCTAGCCGCTCCTCCGCGCCGCCGGACGTGTCCGCCCGGCGCCGGACAAAACCCGCCGCCGCGCCCGACCACTCCCAGCCTGCCACGTGTCCCCGTGCCGTTCCCCGCGCCGCCGGCCCCGTACGCCGCCCGCGCAGCCCGTGCCTCGCCCGCAGCGCCCGCGCGCCCGCCGCTCCTCCCACGGCTCCCCGCGCCGCCGCCGGATCCCGTCGCCGCCAACCGCCGCCGTCCTCCCGCGCCGGCGCCGCCGCGCCACGCCACCGCCTCGATGCCCGCGCCGCTCCGCCCGGCGTCGCCGACCCCCGCCGCCGTCGTCCTCCGCTCCGGTCCCGTCTCCCCCGAGCTCTCCGGCGCCTCCTCCCTCTTCCACGCCGGCCGTCGCCTCCACCGCCGGCGAGCATCGAGCTCGAGCCCGATCCGATCTGGATCCGACCGAGAGGGTTGACCTTCTTCCCCTCCCCGATTTTCTCCAAGTCCTAAAGTTTTTATGATACCTGCTCCTGTTCATTGCATCATAACTCTCTGCATATAGCTCCGTTTCGTGCGTGTAATATGTCGAAATGTTCATCTCGAGATGCTCTTCATTTTGTTCCATTATGCCATGTTCATTTGAGTCCATCTTGATGCCCAAATCTCTGATGCAAGAGTGCTATATGCTGTTACCTGCTGTTACTTACCAGAACTTGAGGATTTGTTATTTTTGTTGCATTTGATGTGTGCATCTTATGGGCATGAGCTCTACATGTGTTTTGATGTATGCCATGCCATATTTACATAGGTGTATTCCATATATTTTTGTGATCCCTGTGGTGACTAGCACAAGCATGCAAACTAGTCTTCGTGATGTTTCTAATTTCAGGGACTTAGTAATTTTACCGTCTGTGACTGCTGTTATTTTGTTGCTATGTATCCATGTGGCTACAGAGAGATCCATGCTCCTTTTGGTGATGGTCAGTAAGGATGTTTTGTAGATATAGTTGTGCTCTATCCATCCATGCCTCTGTTTGAAATTATGGAGTGCCATAGCATGTCTAAATCTTGCTCTACTTTTCTATAAAATATTTCTAGCAGATTGTTTACGTGTTATTCAAGTTTTCCAAGGTTGTTGTAGTTGATCCATTCATGCTATGTATTTTATCTTGCCATGTATAGCTTCACAAACATGCCATATTACTATAGGTATGCTTGTCTTGTCATGCATTACCTTGTGATGAGTGAATCAAGCTCACCAAGATGCCCTCATAATGTCTGTTTCTGCCATGCTCTGTTTTCTGCTTAGTCTGAGACCTGTTAACGAAACTTGCTATGTTTACATGGGTGCCATCTTATCTTCTGATCCTTTTTGGTTATGGACAGTAAGGGACTTTTGTTCTATGCATTTAGTAGATTCATGCCATCCCTTGTTTTGCTATGTTAAGTTCCTGTAGCATGTTGATTTCGTGCTCTGAACATTGCTACCTGATGCTGTTTCAGGCATGTCCAGTAATTTCACCAAGTCTGTGAACCTGTTATCTTTTGCACTTTTGCCATGCTTGTTTGAACCTGTTATGTTGTGAACTAGCCGTAGCTCAGTGTTCATCTTTTGTCAAGCATCTCTTGTAGATTACTGCCATATGCTTTGTTGATATGTTGGAGTGCTGTAGCCTAGTTACTTGATGTATTCTAAGTGCTATCATGCTGTTAATCACAGATTCGTGTCATTCTTGTTTTGCTTGCCATTTGCAAACCGTGCATCCGTTTCCGGTGATCTTTATATCGATTTCAACCGAAATCATCTCATCTTTCCAGTGGCATGCTTGGTTTGCCAAGTTACTGCCTTGTTCATCATTTTTCTTTCGGAGCACGCATATGCATTGCATATCATATCTTGCATATCATTCATGTTTTGCATCATGTTGCTTGTGCATTTCCCGTGTTTGATTGTGGTTCCGTTGCTTGTGTTCTTGTTTTGGGTAGAGCCAGGAGACGAGTTCGTGAACGAGGAACCTGTTGAGTACGCTTACGAGGATCAAGCTTTCGACAACTCTGAGAACCTTGCAGGCAAGATGACCATACCCTCGAAATCACTTCTATCTTTGCTTTGCTAGTTGTTCGTTCTTTTGCCATGCTGCGCTACCTACCACTTGCTATATCATGCCTCACATATTGCCATGTCAAGCCTCTAACCATCCTTTCCTAGCAAACCGTTGTTTGGCTAAGTTACCGCTTTTGCTCAGCCCTTCTTATAGCGTTGTTAGTTGCAGGTGAAGTTGAAGTTGGTTCCACGTTGGAACATGGATATTTTTGGAATATCACAATATCTCTTATTTAATTAATGCATCTATATATATTTGGTAAAGGGTGGAAGGCTCGGCCTTATGCCTGGTGTTTTGTTCCACTCTTGCCGCCCTAGTTTCCGCCATACCGGAATTATGTTCCTTGAGATTGCGTTCCTTACGCGGTTGGGTGATTTATGGGACCCCCTTGACAGCTCGCCTTGAATAAAACTCCTCCAGCAAGGCCCAACCTTGGTTTTACCATTTTCCACCTAAGCCTTTTCCCTTGGGTTTTCGCGAGCCCGAGGGTCATCTTTATTTTAACCCCCGGGCCAGTGCTCCTCCGAGTGTTGGTCCAAACTAGAGCACCGTGCGGGACCGTCCCTTGGCAACTTGGGTTACGTTGGTACCTGTACGCTTAGCTTATCCGGTGTGCCCTGAGAACGAGATATGTGCAGCTCCTATCGGGATTTGTCGGCACAGCGGGTGGTCTTGCTGGTCTTGTTTTACCATTGTCGAAATGTCTTGTAAACCGGGATTCCGAGACTGATCGGGTCTTTCCGGGAGAAGGTTTATCCTTCGTTGACCGTGAGAGCTTATGATGGGCTAAGTTGGGACACCCCTGCAGGGTATTATCTTTCGAAAGCCATGCCCACAGTTATGAGGCAGATGGGAATTTGTTAATGTCCGGTTGTAGAGAACTTGTCACTTGACTTAATTAAAATACACCAACCGTGTGTGTAGCCGTGATGGTATCTTCTCGGCGGAGTCCGGGAAGTGAACACGGTTTGAGTTATGCATGAACGTAAGTAGTTTCAGGATCACTTCTTGATCATTTCTAGCTTCGCGACCGTTGCGTTGCTTCTCTTCTCGCTCTCACTTGCGTATGTTAGCCACCATATATGCTTAGTGCCTGCTGCAGCTCCACCTCATTACACCATCCTTTCCTATAAGCTTAAATAGTCTTGATCTCGCGGGTGTAAGATTGTTGAGTCCTCGTGACTCACAGATTCTATCAAAACAGTTGCAGGTGCCGACGATGCCAGTGCAGATGATGCAACCGAGCTCAAGTGGGAGTTCGACGAGGAACATGGTCGTTACTATGTTTCTTTTCCTGATGATCAGTAGTGGAGCCCAGTTGGGACGATCGGGGATCTAGCATTTGGGGTTATCTTATTTTCATTTGGATTTGACCGTAGTTGGTCCATGTGTGGATTTTGGATGATGTATGAATTATATTTATGTATTGTGTGCAGTGGCGATTGTAAGCCAACTCTCGTTATCCCATTCTTGTTCATTACATGGGATTGTGTGAAGATGACCCTTCTTGCGACAAAACCACAATGCGGTTATGCCTCTAAGTCGTGCCTCGACACGTGGGAGATATAGCCGCATCGTGGGCGTTACACGTATGTTGTCATTTGCGGTTTGACCAATAAAGATCTTCGTAGAATATGTAGGAACCAATATGAGCATCCAGGTTCCGCTATTGGTTATTGACCGGAGATGTGTCTCGGTCATGTCTACATAGTTCTCGAACCCGTAGGGTCCGCACGCTTAACGTTCGATGACGATTTGTATTATGAGTTACGTGTTTTGGTGATGGAAGATTGTTCGGAGTCCCGGATGAGATCATGGACACGACGAGGAGTCTCGAAATGGTCGAGATGTAAAGATTGATATATTGGACGATAGTATTCGGACACCGGAATGGTTCCGGAGTGTTTCGGGTATTTTTGGAGTACCGGGAGGTAACCGGAACCCCCCGGGGAAGTAATGGGCCACATGGGCCATAGGGGAGAGGCAGGGCAGCCCACAATGTGGTGGCGCCCCCCCATGGGGAGTACGAATTGGACAAGGGGAGGGGACACGACCCCCTTTCCTTCTCCCTCTCCCTCTCCTTTCCCCTTTCCCCCTCCGAAAGAAGGAAGGGGGGCCGAATCGGACTAGGAGTCCTAGTAGGGCTCCCCCCCCCACTTGGGGCGCGCCCTAGGCCGGCCTCCTCCCCTCTCCTCCTTTATATACAGGGGCAGGGGCACCCCAAAGCACATCAATTGTTTCTTAGCCGTGTGCAGTGCCACCCTCTACCGTTTACTCCTCCGGTCATATTGTTGTAGTGCTTAGGCGAAGCCCTGCGCAGATAACTTCACCATCACCGTCACCATGCCGTCGTGCTGACGAAACTCTCCCTCGACAGTTTGCTGGATCAAGAGTTCGAGGGACGTCATCAAGCTGAACGTGTGCAGAACTCGGAGGTGTCGTACGTTCGGTGCTTGATCAGTTGAATCGAGAAGATGTTCGACTACATCAACCGCGTTAAACTAACGCTTCCGCTTTTGGTCTACGAGGGTACGTCGACACACTCTCCCCCTCTCTTTGCTAAGCATCTCCTAGATAGATCTTGCGTGAGCGTAGGAATTTTTTTGAAATTGCATGCTACGTTCCCCAACAGTGGCATCCGAGCCAGGTCTATATGTAGATGATATGCATGAGTAGAACACAAAGAGTTGTGGGTGATGATAGTCATAATGCTTACCACCAACGTCTTATTTTGATTCGGTGGTATTGTTGGATGAAGCGGCCCGGACCAACCTTACATGACCACGTTCATGAGGCCGGTTCCACCGATAGACATGCAACCTGTTTTGCATAAAGGTGGCTGGCGGGTGTCTGTTTCTCCAACTTTAGTTGAATCGAATTTGACTATGGCCCGTCCTTGTTGAAGGTTAAAATAGCAAACTTGACGAAACATCATTGTGGTTTTGATGCATAGGTAAGAACTGTTCTTTATAGAAGCCCGTAGCAGCCACGCAAAACTTGCAACAACAAAGTAGAGGACGTCTAACTTGTTTTTGAAGGGCTGATACGTCTCCAACGTATCTAAAATTTATGAAGTATTCATGTTATTATATTACCCATCTTGGATGTTTAATGGGCTTTACTATGCACTTTTATATTACTTTTGGGACTAACCTAATGACCCAGAGCCCAGTGCCAGTTTCTGTTTTTTCCCTTGTTTCGGTGTTTCGCAGAAAAGGAATATCAAACGGAGTCCAAACGGAATGAAACCTTCTGAAAAGTTATTTTTGGAAAGAACGCAATACGGGAGACTTGGAGTGCACGTCAGGGGATCAACGAGGAGAGCACGAGGCAGGGGGGCGCGCCCACCCCCCTGGGCGCGCCCTCCACCCTCACGGGCCCCTCGTGGCTCCCCTTACCGACTTCTTTCGCCTATATATTCCCATATACCCTAAAACCTTCGGGGAATAGAATAGATCGGGAGTTCCGCCGCCGCAAGCCTCTGTAGCCACCAAAAACCAATCGGGACCCTGTTCCGGCACCCTGCCGGAGGGGGGATCCCTCACCGGTGGCCATCTTCATCATCCCGGCGCTCTCCATGACGAGGAGGGAGTAGTTCACCCTCGGGGCTGAGGGTATGTACCAGTAGCTATGTGTTTGATCTCTCTCTCTCTCGTGTTCTTGAGGTGACACGATCTTGATGTATCGCGAGCTTTGCTATTATAGTTGGATCTTATGATGTTTCTCCCCCTCTACTCTCTTGTAATGGATTGAGTTTTCCCTTTGAAGTTATCTTATCGGATTGAGTCTTTAAGGATTTGAGAACACTTGATGTATGTCTTGCCGTGCTTATCTGTGGTGACAATGGGATATCACGTGATCCACTTGATGTATGTTTTGGTGATCAACTTGCGGGTTCCGCCCATGAACCTATGCATAGGGGTTGGCACACGTTTTCGTCTTGACTCTCCGGTAGAAACTTTGGGGCACTCTTTCAAGTACTTTGTGTTGGTTGAATAGATGAATCTGACATTGTGTGATACATATCGTATAATCATACCCACGGATACTTGAGGTGACATTGGATTATCTAGGTGACATTAGGGTTTTGGTTGATTTGTGTCTTAAGGTGTTATTCTAGTACGAACTCTATGATAGATTGAACGGAAAGAATAGCTTCGTGTTATTTTACTACGGACTCTTGAATAGATCGATCCGAAAGAATAACTTTGAGGTGGTTACGTACCCTACAATAATCTCTTCGTTTGTTCTCCGCTATTAGTGACTTTGGAGTGACTCTTTGTTGCATGTTGACGGATAGTTATATGATCCAATTATGTTATTATTGTTGAGAGAACTTGCACTAGTGAAAGTATGAACCCTAGGCCTTGTTTCCTAGCATTGCAATACCGTTTACGCTCACTTTTATCTCTTGCTACCTTGCTGTTTTTATATTTTCAGATTACAAAAACCTATATCTATCATCCATATTGCACTTGTATCACCATCTCTTCGCCGAACTAGTGCACCTATACAATTTACCATTGTATTGGTGTGTTGGGGACACAAGAGACTCTTTGTTATTTGGTTGCAGGGTTGTTTGAGAGAGACCATCTTCATCCTACGCCTCCCACGGATTGATAAACCTTAGGTCATCCACTTTAGGGAAATTTGCTACTGTCCTACAAACCTCTGCACTTGGAGGCCCAACAACGTCTACAAGAAGAAGGTTGCGTAGTAGACATCAAGGGCATGTTGTGATGTGATATGGTCAAGACATGATGTGATATACTTTGTTGTATGAGATGATCATGTTTTGTAGAAGTTATCAGCAACTGGCAGGAGCCTTATGGTTGTCGCTTTATTGTATGAAATGCAATCGCCATGTAATTGCTTTACTTTATCACTATGCGTTAGCGATAGTTGTAGAAGCAATAGTTGGCGAGACGACAACGACGCTACGATGGAGATCAAGGTGTCAAGCCGGTGACGATGGAGATCATGACGGTGCTATGGAGATGAAGATCAAAGGCACAAGATGATGATGGCCATATCATGTCACATATTTTCTTTTATGCATCTTATTTTGCTTAGTACGGCGGTAGCATTATAAGATGATCCCTCACTAAAATTGCAAGGTATAAGTGTTCTCCCTAAGTATGCACCGTTGCGACAGTTCGTCGTGCCGAGACACCATGTGATGATCGGGTGTGGTAAGCTCTACGTTCACATACAACGGGTGCAAGATAGTTTTGCACGTGCGGAATACTCCGGTTAAACTTGACGAGCCTAGCATGTACACACAAGGCCTCGGAACACTGAGACCGAAGGGTCGAACGCGAATCATATAGTAGATATGATCAACATAGAGATGTTCACCATTGAAAACTACTCCATCTCATGTGATGATCGGACATGGTTTAGTTGATATGGATCACGTGATCAGTTAGATGACTCGAGGGATGTCTATCTAAGTGGGAGTTCCTAAGTAATATGATTAATTGAACTTAATTTATCATGAACTTAGTCCTGATAGTTTTTGCATATCTATGTTGTAGATCAATGGCGCGTGCTACCGTTCCCTTGAATTTTAATGCGTTCCTAGAGAAAAATAAGTTGAAATATGATACTAGCAATGATGCTGACTTGGTCCGTGATCTGAGGATTATCCTCATTGCTGCACAGAAGAATTATGTCCTTGATGCACCGCTAGGTGACATACCTATTGCAGGAGCAGATGCAGACGTTATGAACGTTTGACAAAGCTCGGTATGATGACTACTTGATAGTTTAGTGCACCATGCTTTACGGATTAGAACTGGGACTTCAAAGACGTTTTGAACGCCAAGGAGCATATGAGATGTTCCAACAGATGAAATTGGTATTTCAGTCTCATGCCCGTGTCGAGTGGTATGATACCTCTGACAAGTACTTTGCCTACAAGATGGAGGAGAATAGCTCAACCAGTGAGCATGTGCTCAGAATGTCTGAGTACTAAAAATCGCTTGAATCAAGTGGGAGTTAATCTTGCAGATATGATAGTGATTGACAAAGTTATCTAGTCACTATCACCAAGTTACTAGAACTTCGTGATGAACTATAATATGCAAGGGATGACGAAAACGATTCCCAAGCTCTTCGTGATGCTGAAATCAGCAAAGGTAGAAATCAAGAAATAGCATCAAGTGTTGATGGTTAACAAGAGCACTAGTTTCAAGATAAAGGGCAAGGGAAAGAAAAGGAAACGTCAAAAGGAATGGCAAAAAAGTTGCCACTCCCATGAAGAAGCCCAAAGCTAGACCCAAGCCTGAAACTGAGTGATTCTACTTCAAAGGAAATGGTCACTGGAAGTGGAACTGCCCTAGATACTTGGTGCATAAGAAGGATGGCAAAGTGAACAAAGGTATATTTGATATACATGTTATTGATGTGTACTTTACTAGTGTTTATAGCAACCCTCGGTATTTGATACTGGTTCAATTGCTAAGAGTAGTAACTCGAAATAGGAGTTGCAAAATAAACAGAGACTAGTTAAGGGCGAGGTGACGATGTGTGTTGGAAGTGATTCCAAGGTTGATAAGATCACCATCACACACTCCCTTTAGCTTCGGGATTAGTGTCGAACCTAAAATAAATGTTATTTGGTGTTTGCGTTGAGCATGAATATGATTGGATCATGTTTATTGCAACACGTTTATTCATTTAAATCAAAGAATAATTATTGTTCTATTTACATGAATAAAACCTTCTATGGTCACACACTCAATATAAATGGTTTATTGCATCTAGATCGTGGTGATACACATATTCATAATATTGATGCCAAAAGATGCAAAGTTGATAATGATAGTGCAACATATTTGTGGGACTGTCGTTTAGGTCATATTGGTGTAAAGCACATGAAGAACCTCAATGCGGATGGACTTTTGGAATCACTTGATGCTTGCGAACCATGCCTCATGGGCAAGATGACTAAAACTCCGTTCTCCAGAACAATGGAGCGAGCTACTAACTTATTGGAAATAATACATACCGATGTATGCGGTCCAATGAGTGTTGAGGCTCGCGGCGGGTATCGTTATTTTCTGACCTTCATAGATGATTTGAGCAGATATGCGTATATCTACTTATTGAAACACAAGTCTGAAACATTAGAAAAGTTCAAAGAATTTCAGAGTGAAGTGGAGAATCATCGTAACAAGAAAATAAAGTTTCTATGATCTGATCATGGAGGCAGATATTTGAGTTACGAGTTTGGCCTTCATTTAAAACAATGTGGAATAGTTTCACAATTCACGCCACTTGGAACACCACAGCGTAATGGTGTGTCTGAACGTCGTAACCGTACTTTATTAGATATGGTGCGATCTATGATGTCTCTTACTAATTTACCACTATCGTTTTGGGGTTATGCATTAGAGACAGCTGCATTCACGTTAAATACGGCACCATCTAATCCGTTGATACGACACCGTATGAACTATGGTTTGGCAAGAAACCTAAGGTGTCGTTTCTTAAAATTTGGGGTAACGATGCTTATGTGAAAAAGTTTCATCCTGATATGCTTGAATCCAAATCGGAGAAGTGTGTCTTCATAGGATACCCAAAAGAAACTATTTGGTACACCTTCTATCACATATCCGAAGGCAAGATCTTTGTTGCAAAGAATGGATCCTTTCTAGAGAAGGAATTTCTCTCGAAAGAAGTGAGTGGGAGGAAAGTAGAACTTGATGAGGTAATTGTACCTTCTCTCAGTTTGGAAAGTAGCTCATCACAGAAATCTGTTCCCGTGATGCCTAGACCAACTAGAGAGGAACCTAATGATAATGATCAGGAAATTTCAGATCAAGTTACTACTGAACCTCGTAGGTCAACCAGAGCACGTTCCGCACCAGAGTGGTATGGTAATCCTGTCCTAGAAGTTATGTTACTAGACCATGACAAACCTACGAACTATGAGGAAGTGATCATTAGCCAAGATTCCGGAAAATGGCTTGAGGCCATGAAATCTGAGATGGGATCCATGTATGAGAACAAAGTATGGACTTTGGTGGACTTGCCCGATGATCGGCTTGCCATAGAGAATAAATGGATCTTCAAGAGGAAGACTGACACTGATGGTAGTGTTACTATCTACGAAGCTCGAATGGTCGCAAAAGGTTTTCGACAAGTTCAAGGTGTTGACTACGATGGGATTTTCCCACTCGTATCGATGCTTAAGTTTGTCCGAATCAATCATGTTAGCAATTGCCACATTTTATGAAATCTGGCAAATGGATGTCAAAACTGCATTCCTTAATGGATTTCTTAAAGAAGAGTTGTATATGATGCAACCAGAAGGTTTTGTCAATCCTAAGGGTGCTAACAAAGTGTGCAAGCTCCAGCGATCCATCTATGGACTGGTGCAAGCATCTCGGACTTGGAATATACTCTTTGATGAGTTGATCAAAGCATATAGTTTTATACAGACTTGCGGTGAAGCCTGTATTTACAAGAAAGTGAGTGGCAGCACTACAGCCTTTCTGATAAGTATATGTGAATGACATATTGCTGATCGGAAATGATGTAGAATTTTCTGGAAAGCATAAAGGAGTATTTGAACGGAGAAAGACCTCAGTGAAGCTACTTACATATTGGGCATCAAGATCTATAGAGATAGATCAAGACGCTTGATAAGACTTTCAATAAGTGCATACCTTGATAAGATTTTGAAGGAGTTCAAAATGGATCAGTCAAAGAAGGAGTTCTTGCCTGAGTTGTAAGGTATGAAGTTGAGTAAGACTCAAAACCCGACCACGGCAGAAGATAGACAGAGAATGAAAGTCATTCCCTATGCCTGAGCCATAGATTCTGTAAAGTATGCCATGCTGTATACCAGACCTATTGTGTACCTTGCCATGAGTTTGGCAACGGGGTACTGAAGGAAATATGCCCTAGAGGAAATGGGGTACAATAGTGATCCAGGAGTAGATCACGAGACATCGGTCAAAATTGTCCTTAGGTACCTAAAGAGGACTAAGGAAACGTTTCTCGGTTATGGAGGTGACAAAGAGTTCGTCATAAAGGGTTACGCCGATGCAAGCTTTGACACTGATCTAGATGACTCTAAGTATCAATCTGGATACATATCGAAAGTGGGAGGAATTAGCTAGAGTAGCGTCATGAAGAGCATTGTGGACATAGAAATTTGCAAAATACATACGGATCTGAATGTGGCAGACCCGTTGACTAAAACGTCTCTCACAAGCAAAACATGATCACACCTTATTACTCTTTGGGTGTTAACACATGGCGATGTGAACTAGATTACTGACTCTAGTAAACCCTTTGAGTGTTGGTCACATGGCGATGTGAACTATGGGTGTTAATCACATGGTGATATGAACTATTGGTGTTAAATCACATGGAGATGTGAACTAGATTATTGACTCTAGTGCAAGTGGGAGACTGAAGGAAATATGCCCTAGAGGCAATAATAAAGTTGTTATTTTATATTACCTTATATCATGATAAATGTTTATTATTCATGCTAGAATTGTATTAACTGAACACTTGATACATGTGTGGATACATAGACAAAACACCGTGTCCCTAGTAAGCCTCTACTAGACTAGCTCGTTAATCAAAGATGATTAAGTTTCCTATCCATAGACATGTGTTGTCATTTGATGAACGGGATCACATCATTAGGAGAATGATGTGATGGACAAGACCCATCCGTTAGCTTAGCATAATGATCATTAAGTTTTATTGCTATTGCTTTCTTCATGACTTGTACATATTCTACGAAGATCTTTATCAGTCAAACCGCATAACAACATATGTTGTTCCCTTTGTCATCGGTATGTTACTTGCCCGAGATTCGATCGTTGGTATCACCATACCTAGTTCAATCTCGTTACCGGCAAGTCTTTTTACTCGTTCTGTAATGCATCATCCCATAACTAACTCATTAGTCACATTGCTTGCCAGGCTTATAGTGATGTGCATTACCGAGAGGGTCCAGAGATACCTCTCCGACAATCGGAGTGTGTCGGTGTACTAAAGTAGGGGCACTCCTTTGTACCCCTTTACTTGTGCACGGACAGTCAGAGCCACGTGCCACGGCCACACTTAGCAGGGCAGAGGAGGGAAGCCGGAGAGAAACCAAAGCGCAAGGCAAACAAAGCAACGCCAAGACCAGAAGCATAAAAGAGCAAGGGGGCGAGGTGGACTCCCCCGGCAAGACCCTTGCCGGGGCGGCCTCCGCGGCCCCGGCAAGAGCCTTGCCGGGGCAACTTGCCCAACACCAGCAAAGTGAGCCACCCTTGAGCCCAAGGGTTCCAAACATCACCAACAATTACATTGGACCCAGGGCTCTGGAGGCACCTCTGTGGTGGCATGCAGATCTTTGTCAAGATCATAGATACGTGAGATCAGATGAGGACCAGAAGACGACGATCCTCGGCGGGATTCTAGCCGAGGAAACCCACAAGACCCCCGGCAAGAGCCTTGCCGGGGACGACCGCAGCGCCACGGCAAGACCCTTGCCGCCCCACCCCCCCGGGCAAGACCCTTGCCGAGGGCGTCAACAGGGCCACAGCCAGGCCCGCACCAGCCAAGACTCCACCGCTGTTCCCAAGCAGCAGCTAGCTCAACCAGCTGGGCAGGCACCTGCGTGGCGACGGGCGGCCTCTACACTGACTCAGCAAGCACCTGCGTGGTGGCATGCAGATCTTCGTGAAGGCTCCACCACCGCGCCACCTCAGCAGCCTGCCTGCCTACATGGCACCGCACACATCGCTAGCCTGGGCGCGTGTCAAAGCGAGGCAAAGCGGCGACGGACGGGACGGGCCCCGTTCCCGTCCCCGATAAAGCTAATGGACACCTAAGTAGCGCATTTAATGCGCTTTGTCCTGTAACACCGGGCGATAAGCTCGCGCACTGTAGACCTTTCCACCTCTTGTGTGCCAGTGTGGCAACCCCTTTTGCCTATAAAAGGAGGCCCGAGGCGACCAGGAGAAGGATTCGGCTCTTTTGGGCAAGTTACACCCCGTAGCTAGCTCAAGAACACAAGAACACTCAATACATCCACCAAAGCAGGACTAGGGTATTACCCATCCTCGCGGCCCGAACCTGGGTAAACGATCCGTGTGCTTCCTGTCAGACCTGCTCTTCTCACGACCCCGCGCCCGCCAACCGTAGAAGGGATTCCAGTGATCCCATAGGTGTCGATTTCCCCCGACATCTTTGGCGTGCCAGGTAGGGGGCGCAGTTGTGGAAATCTGGTCTGATCGAAGTAGCGGCCCCATCATGGCCGTCGTCCCGAGGAGGGAGATGACCAAGCCTGACGGTGCTGTCTGCAGACGTGGTGGACGCTCGTGCGACGACAGAAAAGCTAAGTCATGCCGAACTCTAAATATTTCCCTTTTATATTAGGTTATTCCCCTCGGAGATCTCATCCTTTGTATGGAAAACCTGCACGCAATGGGGCCGTTCTGCTATTGGCAACGCCCTTACTCTGTTTCGAGTCCGCTCAACAGCTTAAGCGGCCGCGTCGAGAATGGCACGGTAGCCTTCCGCAATTGGCAACGCTCTCGATTCTGACTCGAGTCAAGCTCGACAGTTCGAGCGGCCGCGTTGAGAACGGTAAGGTGGTTCGCCTGGCAGCAAGCACACCCGGCAGGCCATTGGGGATCCGTCCCCAAGGCGCTGCCCTGGGTTTACGCGCCAGCAAGCCTACCCGATTAACGTAGGGTGAACATACAAAGGGGGGATTGAACAGGAAAGTAACATGCATAATATCAAAAGTACTGCAGGGTTATATTACATCATTTGTTGCCGCAGTTCTAACTAAAGATAAAAATTGTCTTGGTTGTGAACCTGCAGCAACAAAAAGAAACGGGGTGCCTAGTCCCGGCGCTGGCCCTCTACCCTCTAGGTTCCATCGATGCCGCTGATGACGGGCTCGATACGCTCCCTGAGCGGCGCGAGGTCCACATCCTCCAGCAAGCTCTCCAGCGCAGCGTCAAAGTCGAGGTTGTGATTCCAGTATGCCACCTTGGTGAGAACCTTGGTCATGGCACCCCGGCAAAGCCTCCGGGCCTCATTGGCTAGGAAAGTCGCCCTGGTGGAGCGGAAATGCTCCAGGGCTCCAAGAACACCCTCGAAGAATAGGGTCAGCCTAGCGTTGGAGGTCGTGCTGCGATCCTGGGCGTACCTCACATTTGGCATACCCATGGTGGCCAGCTGTGTGGTGAACCTGCCGGCGACGTCCTCGAGGCGGCTGATCAAGCGGTTCTCGCCCTCCACAAAATCTTTGTGGTTGGCGGCTTCGTTCTTTCGCTGCAGCTTCTCGGCCTCCAGATCCTTGACCAGGGTCCCCTCCCGAGCCTTGGCCTCTGAGAGCGTCTCCTTAAGGCCCTCCAGCTTCAGCTTCAGGTCTTTGATGGAGTCGTTGGACTTGGAGAGCTGCTCAGCCTTGCCGAGGACTGCGCCTCCGCCAGGGCACCGTTGAGCATGTCCTTCTCCTTGGCTAGCTTCTGGGTCTGGTCCTTTAGCCCGTCCCGCTCCACCTCCAGCTCCTTCACCCTGTCGGCGTGTGCCAGAGCCTGGGCATCAAGTGCCTCCTTGTGCCTCTGCTCCATCTCCTGGGTCCGCTGCACGACGAGCTTCTCCACCTCCTCATCCTTGCCGTGGAGCGTTGCATCAAGCTTCTCCTCACGCGCGGCAAGGCCCTCCTCCTGGGAGTTCGGCGCGGCCTGGTGCTGGGTTCGAGCGGCCTCGGCTGCAGCGGCCAAGTTCTCCGCCGTCTCCTGGGCCTTCTCGATGTCGGCCCGCTTCATGGTGAGCTCCACCTCGCGCTTCGCCAGTTCGCCCTGGGCGGCCTTCAGCTCCGCCCAAGCATGGCGGAACCAAGTTTGCGCCTCGGCGACGTGTCCCTTGAGGCCCGCCTCCGCCTTGTCCACCGTTGCCATCCTGGACTTGGCCTTGTCTAGGCGGGCGCGGTGGAGTGCTTGGAGTTTCCGGAAGCTGGCGCCCATGGCCTGGAGAAGTCGCTCCTCCCGAGAACCGTCGCCACCGGCGCTCGGCTCGTCGACAACCTCGAGCCCGGCGGCGGCAAGCACCTCTTCCTCGAACACCTCTCCCTCGGTGGGCGCACTAGAGCTCGACTATCCTGGGAGGTGGACGAAAAGGCCGTCGCTCACCCTCAGATACCTGCCGGAACCAGAGCTAGCGGAGGAGGAAGGCCGGTCATCAACCACCTCCTCCTCGGCAGCGGCCTTGCCGGCCTCCCCGGCAGGCCCCTTGGCGGCGTCCTCAGCAGCGCCCTTGGCGGCCTCCTCGTCGGCGATCTTCTCGGCCTCCGCCTTGGCGGCCTTGGCGACATCCTCGATGACAGTGTCTATGTCCTCCTGGTCTGCCGACAGGGGGTCTGGATACCAAGAAGGGGATGAGGCGAAGCCAAGACCAAGATCCAGAAATAACAGGTACAGAAGGCGAGTGATTTACCCATGCCGGGCTGGGAAGCAGAGGTCCCCTCCCCACCAACGTTTGGCGCCGAGGCGAAGCCATCAGCACCCGGGTTCTCCTCCTCCTCCTCCGTGTGCATGGGCTCGGTGCTTGGCGCCCTTGCCAGGGACGCCCCGCAGGGCGGCGTGGTCGATGGGGGCGGCATGTTGGGGGTAGCCCTCTGTGGCTCCTCCTGCTGATGTCCTCCTCCTACAACCACGGCAAGGTTGCTACCTCTTGAGCACTGCGTTGGTTTCCCCTTGAAGAGGAAAGGGTGATGCAGCAAAGTAGCGTAAGTATTTCCCTCGGTTTTTGAGAACCAAGGTATCAATCTAGTAGGAGGCCACGCACGAGTCCCTCGCACCTACACAAACAAATAAATCCTCGCAACCAACGCGATAACGGGTTGTCAATCCCTACATGGTCACTTACGAGAGTGAGATCTGATAGATATGATAAGATAATTTTTTGGTATTTTTATGATAAAGATGCAAAGTAAAGAAAGTAAAATAAAAACGGCGCCAGAAATAGCTTGTTGTTGGGAGATTAATATGATGGAGAATAGACCCGGGGGCCATAGGTTTCACTAGTGGCTTCTCTCATGAGCATAAGTATTTACGGTGGGTGAACAAATTACTATTGAGCAATTGATAGAATTGAGCATAGTTATGAGAATATCTAGGTATGATCATGTATATAGGCATCACGTCCGAGACAAGTAGACCGACTCCTGCCTGCATCTACTACTATTACTCCACACATCGACCGCTATCCAGCATGCATCTAGAGTATTAAGTTCATAAGAACAGAGTAATGCTTTAAGCAAGATGACATGATGTAGAGGGATAAACTCATGCAATATGATATAAACCCCATCTTGTTATCCTCGATGGCAACAATACAATATGTGCCTTGCTGCCCCTACTGTCACTGGGAAAGGACACCGCAAGATTGAACCCAAAGCTAAGCACTTCTTCCATTGCAAGAAAGATCAATCTAGTAGGCCAAACCAAACTGATAATTCAAAGACTTGCAAATATAACCAATCATACATAAAAGAATTCAGAGAAGATTCAAATATTGTTCATAGATAAACTTGATCATAAACCCACAATTCATCGGTCTCAACAAACACACCGCAAAAGAAGATTACATCGAATAGATCTCCACGAGAGAGGGGGAGAACATTGTATTGAGATCCAAAAAGAGAGAAGAAGCCATCTAGCTAATAACTATGGACCCGAAGGTCTGAGGTAAACTACTCACACATCATCGGAGAGGCTATGGTGTTGATGTAGAAGCCCTCCGTGATCGATGCCCCTCCGACGGAGCTCGGGAACAGGCCCCAAGATGGGATCACACGGGTACAGAAGGTTGCGGCGGTGGAATTAAGTTTTTTGCTCCGTATCTGGTAGTTTGGGGGTACGTAGGTATATATCGGAGGAAGGAGTACGTCGGTGGACCAACATGGGGCCCACGAGGGTGGAGGGCGCGCCTAAGGGGGTAGGCGCGCCCCCTACCTCGTGGCTTCCTGGTAGCTTTCTTGACGTAGGGTCCAAGTCCTCTGGATCACGTTCGTTCCGAAAATCACGTTCCCGAAGGTTTCATTCCGTTTGGACTTCGTTTGATATTCTTTTTCTACGAAACTCTGAAATAGGCAAAAAACAGCAATTCTGAGCTGGGCCTCCGATTAATAGGTTAGTCCCAAAAATAATATAAAAGTGTATAATAAAGCCCAATAATGTCCAAAACAGAATATAATATAGCATGGAGCAATCAAAAATTATAGATATGTTGGAGACGTATCAAGCATCCCCGAGCTTAATTCCTGCTCGTCCTCGAGTAGGTAAATGATAAAAACAGAATTTTTGATACGGAATGCTACTTGGCATAATTTCAATGTAATTCTTCTTAATTGTGGTATGAATATTCAGAACTGAAATATTCAAGATAAAAGTTCAATATTGACATAAAAGTAATAATACTTCAAGCATACTAACTAAGCAATTATGTCCTCTCAAAATAACATGGCCAAAGAAAGTTCATCCCTACAAAATCATATAGTTTAGTCATGCTCCATTTTCGTCAAACAAGAATGCTCTCATCATGCACAACCCCGATGACAAGCCAAGCAATTGTTTCATACTTTAGTAATCTCAAACTTTTTCAACTTTCACGCAATACATGAGCGTGAGATGGATATAGCACTATGGGTGGAATAGAATATAATGATGGGGGTTATGTGGAGAAGACAAAAAGGAGAAAGTCTCACATCAACGAGGCTAATCAATGAGCTATGCAGATGCCCATCGATTGATGTTAATGCAAGGAGTAGGGATTGCCATGCAACGGATGCACTAGAGCTATAAATATATGAAAGCTCAACAAAAGAAACTAAGTGGGTGTGCATCCAACTTGCTTGCTCATGAAGACCTAGGGCATTTGAGGAAGCCCATTGTTGGAATATACAAGCCAAGTTCTATAATGAAAAATTCCCACTAGTATATGAAAGTGACAAAACAAGAGACTCTCTATCATGAAGATCATGGTGCTACTTTGAAGCACAAGTGTGGTAAAAGGATAGTAACATTGTCCCTTCTCTCTTTTTCTCTCATTTTTTTGGGCCTCCCTTTTTTTATGGCCTTTCTCTTTTTTTATTCCTCACTTGGGACAATGCTCTAGAAAATGATGACCATCACACTTCTATTTATTTATAACTCAATGATTACAACTCAATACTAGAACAAAGTATGACTCTATATGAATGCCTCCGGCGGTGCACCGGGATATGCAATGAAACAATAGTGACATGTATGAAAAAATTATGAATGGTGGCTTTTCCACAAATACTATGTCAACTACATGATCATGCAAAGCAATATGACAATGATGAATGTGTCATGATAAATGGAACGGTGGAAAGTTGCATGGCAATATATCTCGGAATGGCTATGGAAATTCCATAATAGGTAGGTATGGTGGCTGTTTTGAGGAAGATATAAGGAGGTTTATGTGTGAAAGAGCGTATCATATCACGGGGTTTGGATGCACCGGCAAAGTTTGCACCAACTCTCAATGTGAGAAAGGGCAATGCACGGTACCAAAGAGGCTAGCAATGGTGGAAATGTGAGAGTGCGTATAATCCATGGACTCAACATTAGTCATAAAGAACTCACATATTTACTGCAAAAATCTACAAGTCATCAAAAACCAAGCACTACGCGCATGCTCCTAGGGGGATAGATTGGTAGGAAAAGACCATCGCTCGTCCCCGATGGTCACTCATAAGGAGGACACTCAAAGAACACCTCATGTTTCAAATTTGTTACATAACGTTTACCATACGTGCATGCTACGGGACTTGCAAACTTCAACACAAGTATTTCTCAAATTCACAACTACTCAACTAGCACAACTTTGATATCACTACCTCCATGTCTCAAAACAATCATCAAGCATCAAACTTCTCTTAGTATTCAACACACTCATAAGAAAGTTTTTACTAGTCTTGAATACCTAGCATATTAGGATTATTTAAGCAAATTACCATGCTGTTTAAGACTCTCAAAATAATCTAAGTGAAGCATGAGAGAATAATAGTTTCTATAAAACAAATCCACCACCGTGCTCTATAAGATATAAGTGAAGTTCTAGAGCAAAGACTATGTAACTCAAAAGATATAAGTGAAGCACATAGAGTATTCTTATAATTTCCGAATCATGTGTGTGTCTCTCAAAAGGGTGCGTACAGAAAATATGATTGTGGTAAACTAAAAAAATAAAGATTCAAATCATACAAGACTCTCCAAGCAAAACACATATCATGTGGTGAATAAAAATATAGCTCCAAGTAACGTTACCGATGGAAGTAGACGAAAGAGGGGATGCCTTCCGGGGCATCCCCAAGCTTTGGCTTTTAGGTGTCCTTAGATTATCTTTGGGGTGCCATGGGCATCCCCAAGCTTAGGCTCTTGCCACTCCTTGTTCCATAATCCATCAAATCTTTCACCCAAAACTTGAAAACTTCACAACACAAAACTCAGCAGAAAATCTCATGAGCTCCGTTAGCGAATGAAAACAAAAGACCACTTAAAGGTACTGTAATGAACTCATTCTTTATTTATATTGGTGTTAAACCTACTGTATTCCAACTTCTCTATGGTTTATAAACTATTTTACTAGCCATAGATTCATAAAAATAAGCAAACAACACACGAAAAACAGAATCTGTCAAAAAACAGAACAGTCTGTAGTAATCTGTAACTAACGCAAACTTCTGGAACTCCAAAAATTCAACCAAACTAGGACGACCTAGACAATTTTTTTATTGATCAGCAGCAATTGGAATCAATATTTTATCACGTTATGGTGATTTTTAACAATTGTTTTCGTGAGCAGATCTGGAATTTACAGCAAGATCAAATAACTATCATCCAAGAAGATCCTATAGGTTTAACTTGGCACAAACACTAATTAAAACATAAAAACAAATCTAACCAGAGGCTAGATCAAAGATTTATTCCTAAACAGAAGCAAAAAGCAAAAAAAACTAAAAATAAAATTGGGTTGCCTCCCAACAAGCGCTATCGTTTAACGCCCCTAGCTAGGCATAAAAGCAAGGATAGATCTAGGTATTGCCATCTTTGGCAGGCAATCCATAAGTGGCTCTCATGATAGATTCATAAGGTAATTTTATTTTCTTTCTAGGGAAGTGTTCCATGGCTTTCTTTAATGGAAATTGGAATCTAATATTCCCTTCCTTCATATCAATAATTGCACCAATCGTTCTAAGGAAAGGTCTACCAAGAATAATAGGGCATGAAGGATTGCAATCTATATCAAGAACAATAAAATCTATGGGCACATAATTCCTATTTGCAACAATAAGAACATCATTAATTCTTCCCATAGGTTTCTTAATAGTGGAATCCGCAAAGTGCAAGTTTAAAGAGCAATCATCAAATTCACGGAAACCTAATAAATCACATAAAGTTTTTGGACTCGTGGAAACACTAGCACCCAAATCACACAAAGCATAGCATTCATGATCTTTAATTTTAATTTTAATAGTAGGTTTTCACTCGTCATAAAGTTTTCTAGGGATATAAACTTCCAACTCAAGTTTTTCTTCATAAGATTGCATCAAAGCATCAACGATATGTTTGGTAAAGGCTTTATTTTGACTATAAGCATGAGGAGAATTTAGCACGGATTGCAACAAGGAAATACAATCTATCAAAGAGCAATTATCATAATTAAATTCCTTGAAATCCAAAATAGTGGGTTCATTAATATCTAATGTTTTGATCTCTTCAATCCCACTTTTATCAATTTTAGCATCAAGATCTAAAAACTCCGAATTTCTGGAACGCCTTCTAGGTAAAGGTGGATCATATTCAGTCCCATCATTATCAAGATTCATATTGCAAAACAAAGATTTAATAGGGGACACATCAATAACATTTAGATCTTCATCTTTATTTTCATAGAAATTTGAAGAACACGCTTTCACAAAGCAATCTTTCTTAGCACGCATCCTAGCGGTTCTTTCTTTGCACTCATCAATGGAAATTCTCATGGCTTTGAGAGACTCATTGATATCATGCTTAGGAGGAATAGATCTAAGTTTTAAAGAATCAACATCAAGAGAATTTCTATCAACGTTCCTAGCCAATTCATCAACTTTAACAAGTTTTCTTCAAGCAAAGCATTGAAATTCTTTTGCGAATTCATAAATACCTTAACACTAGTCTCAAATTCAGAAGGCATCTTATTAAAAATTTCCATAAGAATTGTTGTAGGAATTACCATAATTATTAGAGGAATTACTAGGATAAGGCCCAGGATTAAAGTTTCCTCTATACGCGTTGTTACCAAAATTATTCCTACCAACAAAATTCACATCCATAGATTCATTATTATTCTCAATCAAAGTAGACAAAGGCATATCATTAGGATCAGAAGAAACATTCTTAGTAGCAAATAATTTCATAAGTTCATCCATCTTTCCACTCAAAACATTAATTTCTTCTATCGCATGCACTTTTTTACTAGTAGATCTTTCAGTGTGCCATTGAGAATAATTAACCATAATATTATCTAGGAGTTTAGTAGCTTCTCCTAAAGTGATTTTCATAAAAGTGCCTCCCGCGGCCGAATCTAAAAGATTTCTAGAAGCAAAATTCAATCCGGCATAAAAAATGTGTATAATCATCCACAAATTCAAACCATGCGTAGGGCAATTACGTATCATTAATTTCATCCTCTCCCAAGCTTGTGCAACATGTTCATGATCAAGTTGCTTAAAATTCATAATATCGTTTCTAAGAGAGATGATCTTAGCGGGAGGAAAATACTTAGAGATAAAAGCATCTTTGCACTTATTCCATGAATCAATACTATTTTTAGGCAAAGACGAAAACCAAGCTTTAGCACGATCTCTAAGCGAAAAAGGAAATAGCTTCAATTTAACAATATCATTGTCCACATCTTTCTTCTTTTGCATATCACACAAATCAACGAAGCTATTTAGATTAGTAGCGGCATCTTCACTAGGAAGGCCGGTGAATTGATCTTTCATGACAAGATTCAACAAAGCAGCATTGATTTCACAAGATTCAGTATCGATAAGAGGAGCAATCGGAGTGCTAAGGAAATCATTATTGTTGGTATTGGAAAAGTCACATAATTTGGTATTATCTCTAGCCATCGTGACAAAAAAGCAATCCAACACACGAGCAAACAAGAAGCGAACAAAAAGAGGCGAACGAAAAAGAGAGGGCGAATAAAAAGGCATGGGTGAAGTGGGGGAGAGGAAAACGAGAGGCAAATGGCAAATAATGTAATGCGGGAGATAAGGGTTTGTGATGGGTACTTGGTATGTTGACTTTTGCGTAGACTCCCTGGCAACGGCAACAGAAATCCTTCTTGCTACCTCTTGAGCACTGCGTTGGTTTTCCCTTGAAGAGGAAAGGGAGATGCAGCAAAGTAGCGTAAGTATTTCCCTCAGTTTTTGAGAACCAAGGAATCAATCCAGTAGGAGGCCACGCACGAGTCCCTCGCACCTACACAAACAAATAAATCCTCGCAACCAACGCGATAAGGGGTTGTCAATCCCTACACGGTCACTTACGAGAGTGAGATCTGATAGATATGATAAGATAATATTTTTGGTGTTTTTATGATAAAGATGCAAAGTAAAGAAAGTAAAATAAAAACGGCGCCAGAAATAGCTTGTTGTCGGGAGATTAATATGATGGAGAATAGACCCGTGGGCCATAGGTTTCACTAGTGGCTTCTCTCATGAGCATAAGTATTTACGGTGGGTGAACAAATTACTATTTGCCTATAAAAGGAGGCCCGAGGCGACCAGGAGAAGGATTCGTCTCTTTTGGGCAAGTTACACACCGTAGCTAGCTCAAGAACACAAGAACACTCAATACATCCACCAAAGCAGGACTAGGGTATTACCCATCCTCGCGGCCCGAACCTGGGTAAATGATCCGTGTGCTTCCTGTCAGACCTGCTCTTCTCACGACCCCGCGCCCGCCAACCGTAGAAGGGATTCCAGTGATCCCATAGGTGTCGTTTTCCCCCGACATCTTTGGCGCGCCAGGTAGGGGGCGCAGTTGTGGAAATCTGGTCTGATCGAAGTAGCGGCCCCATCGTGGCCGTCGTCCTGAGGAGGGAGACGACCAAGCCGGATGGTGCTGTCTGCAGACGTGGTGGACGCTCGTGCGACGACAGAAAAGCTAAGTCATGCCGAACTCTAAATATTTCCCTTTTATATTAGGTTATTCCCCTCGGAGATCTCATCCTTTGTATGGAAAACCTGCACGCAATGGGGCCGTTCCGCTATTGGCAACGCCCTTACTCTGTTTCGAGTCCGCTCAACAGCTTAAGCGGCCGCGTCGAGAATGGCACGGTAGCCTTCCGCAATTGGCAACGCTCTCGATTCTGACTCGAGTCAAGCTCGACAGTTCGAGCGGCCGCGTTGAGAACGGTAAGGTGGTTCGCCTGGCAGCAAGCACACCCAGCAGGCCATTGGGGATCCGTCCCCAAGGCGCAGCCCCGGGTTTACGCGCCGGCAAGCCTACCCGATTAACGTAGGGTGAACATACAAAGGGGGGATTGAACAGGAAAGTAACATGCATAATATCAAAAGTACTGCAGGGTTATATTACATCATTTGTTGCCGCAGTTCTAACTAAAGATAAAAATTGTCTTGGTTGTGAACCTGCAGCAACAAAAAGAAACGGGGTGCCTAGTCCCGGCGCTGGCCCACTACCCTCTGGATTCCATCGATGCCGCTGATCACGGGCTCGATACGCTCCCTGAGCGGCGCGAGGTCCACATCCTCCAGCAAGCTCTCCAGCGCAGCGTCAAAGTCGAGGTTGTGATTCCAGTATGCCACCTTGGTGAGAACCTTGGTCATGGCACCCCGGCAAAGCCTCCGGGCCTCATTGGCCAGGAAAGTCGCGCTGGTGGAGCGGAAATGCTCCAGGGCTCCAAGAACACCCTCGAAGAATAGGGTCAGCCTAGCGTTGGAGGTCGTGCTGCGATCCTGGGCGTACCTCACATTTGGCATACCCATGGTGGCCAGCTATGTGGTGAACCTGCCGACGACGTCCTCGAGGCGGCTGATCAAGCGGTTCTCGCCCTCCACAAAATCTTTGTGGTTGGCGGCTTCGTTCTTTCGCTGCAGCTTCTCGGCCTCCAGATCCTTGACCAGGGTCCCCTCCCGAGCCTTGGCCTCTGAGAGCGTCTCCTTAAGGCCCTCCAGCTTCAGCTTCAGGTCTTTGATGGAGTCGTTGGCCTTGGAGAGCTGCTCAGCCTTGCCGAGGACTGTGCCCTACGCCTCCGCCAGGGCACCGTTGAGCATGTCCTTCTCCTTGGCCAGCTTCTGGGTCTGGTCCTTTAGCCCGTCCCACTCCACCTCCAGCTCCTTCACCCTGTCGGCGTGAGCTAGAGCCTGGGCATCAAGTGCCTCCTTGTGCCTCTGCTCCAGCTCCTGGGTCCGCTGCACGACGAGCTTCTCCACCTCCTCATCCTTGCCGTGGAGCGTTGCAACAAGCTTCTCCTCACGCGCGGCAAGGCCCTCCTCCTGGGAGTTCAGCGCGGCCTGGTGCTGGGTTCGAGCGGCCTCGGCTACAGCGGCCAAGTTCTCCGCCGTCTCCTGGGCCTTCTCGATGTCGGCCCGCTTCATGGTGAGCTCCACCTCGCGCTTGGCCAGCTCGCCCTGGGCGGCCTTCAGCTCCTACCAAGCCTGGCGGAACCAAGTTTGCGCCTCGGCGACGTGTCCCTTGAGGTCCGCCTCCGCCTTGTCCACCGTTGCCATCCTGGACTTGGCCTTGTCTAGGCGGGCGCGGTGGAGTGCTTGGAGCTTCCGGAAGCTGGTGCCCATGGCCTGGAGAAGCCGCTCCTCCCGAGAACCGTCGCCACCGGCGCTCGGCTCGTCGACAACCTCGAGCCCGGCGGCGGCAAGCACCTCTTCCTCAAACACCTCTCCCTCGGTGGGCTCCCTAGAGCTCGACGACCCTGGGAGGTGGACGAAAAGGTCATCGCTCACCCTCAGATACCTGCCGGAACCAGAGCTAGCAGAGGAGGAAGGCCGGTCATCAACCACCTCCTCCTCGGCAGCAGAGGTCCCCTCCCCACCAACGTTTGGCGCCGAGGCGAAGCCATCAGCGCCCGGGTTCTCCTCCTCCTCCTCCGTGTGCATGGGCTCGGTGCTTGGCGCCCTTGCCAGGGACGCCCCGCAGGGCGGCGTGGTCGATGGGGGCGGCATGTTGGGGGTAGCCCTCTGTGGCTCCTCCTGCTGATGTCCTCCTCCTACAACCACGGCAAGGTTGCTACCTCTTGAGCACTGCGTTGGTTTCCCCTTGAAGAGGAAAGGGTGATGCAGCAAAGTAGCGTAAGTATTTCCCTCGGTTTTTGAGAACCAAGGTATCAATCTAGTAGGAGGCCACGCACGAGTCCCTCGCACCTACACAAACAAATAAATCCTCGCAACCAACGCGATAAGGAGTTGTCAATCCCTACATGGTCACTTACGAGAGTGAGATTTGATGGATATGATAAGATAATTTTTTGGTATTTTTATGATAAAGATGCAAAGTAAAGAAAGTAAATAAAAACGGCGCCAGAAATAGCTTGTTGTTGGGAGATTAATATGATGGAGAATAGACCCGGGGGCCATAGGTTTCACTAGTGGCTTCTCTCATGAGCATAAGTATTTACGGTGGGTGAACAAATTACTATTGAGCAATTGACAGAATTGAGCATAGTTATGAGAATATCTAGGTATGATCATGTATATAGGCATCACGTCCGAGACAAGTAGACCGACTCCTGCCTGCATCTACTACTATTACTCCACACATCGACCGCTATCCAGCATGCATCTAGTGTATTAAGTTCATAAGAACAGAGTAATGCTTTAAGCAAGATGACATGATGTAGAGGGACAAACTCATGCAATATGATATAAACCCCATCTTGTTATCCTCGATGGCAACAATACAATACGTGCCTTGCTGCCCCTACGGTCACTGGGAAAGGACACCGCAAGATTGAACCCAAAGCTAAGCTCTTCTCCCATTGCAAGAAAGATCAATCTAGTAGGCCAAACCAAACTGATAATTCGAAGAGACTTGCAAAGATAACCAATCATACATAAAAGAATTTAGAGATGATTCAAATATTGTTCATAGATAAACTTGATCATAAACCCACAATTCATCGGTCTCAACAAACACACCGCAAAAGAAGATTACATCGAATAGATCTCCACGAGAGAGGGGGGAACATTGTATTGAGATCCAAAAAGAGAGAAGAAGCCATCTAGCTAATAACTATGGACCCGAAGGTCTGAGGTAAACTACTCACACATCATCGGAGAGGCTATGGTGTTGATGTAGAAGCCCTCCGTGATCGATGCCCCCTCCGGCGGAGCTCCGGAACAGGCCCCAAGATGGGATCTCACGGGTACAAAAGGTTGCGGCGGTGGAATTAGGTTTTTGGCTCCGTATCTGGTAGTTTGGGGGTACGTAGGTATATATAGGAGGAAAGAGTACGTCGATGGAGCAACAAGGGGCCCACGAGGGTGGAGGGCGCGCCCAGGGCGGTAAGCGTGCCCCCCTACCTCGTGGCTTCCTGGTAGCTTTCTTGACGTAGGGTCCAAGTGCTCTGGATCACGTTCGTTCCGAAAATCACGTTCCCGAAGGTTTCATTCCGTTTGGACTCCATTTGATATTCTTTTTCTGCGAAACTCTGAAATAGGCAAAAAACAGCTATTCTGGGCTGGGCCTCCGGTTAATAGGTTAGTCCCAAAAATAATATAAAAGTGTATAATAAAGCCCAATAATGTCCAAAACAGAATATAATATAGCATGGAGCAATCAAAAATTATAGATACGTTGGAGACGTATCAAAGGTCAGCACCAAGAGATCGTGCCCCCAACACACGTCGACAAGGGGTGAGTGGTGAACTTACGCTGGGGGCTTTGCCGGGGGCTGCTGTCCGGGCTGCTCAACACCACCAGTGGTGTACCGGGAGTACCTGCTGGGGGCTGGCCGCTCGCCGAAGCCCTGGCCCTCTTCACCCTCTGGGTCAGTGTCTCCGCATCCCTGTAAAGAAGAAAAACAGATCAAGATAAGCGGCACAAAATTGAGGAGACGGAGATGACAAAAAAGAGCAAGATGCTTACTCATCCTCCACCTCCTCTTCTGCCGCCTTCCTCTTCCTCCTTGGGCTGAGGGACCCGAAATCGAAGACAGCCTCCATGTCGTCATCTGCGGGAGGAGGGGAAGCAGACGGAGTCCATGGACGCTTGGACGAAGAAGAGGCAGATGCTTTCTTCTTCGCCACCGCGGCCATCACCAACTTCTTCGCCGCCGCGGCCCTTATCTGGCGCGCGGACCCCTCTTGGGCTTGCCGGGGCTGCACGACCCTGCCGGGCCGAACCGGCTCGCCAGAGATGGCCCGCCGCAGGACTCGCCCTCTCCCCGTGGCCGGAGGGTCGACAGCCTCGGCCTCCTCCTCCGACGACTCGTCGACCACATCCTCGATGAGGGGAGCCCCGGTGCCGGCGCTGCTGGCCTCCCAGCGGACTCCGCCCACTGGGCAAGCTCCTTCTCCTCCGCGGCCGCATCCTCCACGCTGCCAGCGCTGCCGGCCTCCTTGGCGAGCTCTGCCTCCACCGCCCTGGCGGCGATGTAGTCCAGCTCCGCCTGGGTGGTGTCCTGGACGAGCCGCGATTTGGCCCGGGCATATTTCTCCTCCAAGGAGTAAAAAAACTCCCGCACCTGGTCCTCCGGCAGCTCGGCCCAATTTGGGACGAGACCGTGCGCGTTGAACTCCGGCATCATGGCGATGATGTCTCTCCGACGTGAATTGTTGCACAACGGGACCACCCCCGCCGGCAACTTAAACAAGGGCCCCTTGGCGACCTTGCCGGCCTTCGCGGCGGCCTTCGCGACCTTGCCGGACCGCTCGACCTCGCCGTCGCGGTTCACATCGAGCTGGAAGAGCCGCTCGCAGAAGTGGGCGTGCCCCATCACCGTGAAGTTGTGGTCCAAGCTAGGTCAGAGCCTCATGATGTCGGCGGCGTTCGTAAAGAGCCAGGCCGGCCTCCCCTTGTTGTGCAGCAGAGCGATTCGGCGGCGGATGAAATCCGCCCCGATCATCTCAAGGGTGAGCCCGGCCTCGGTGAGACGAAGGATCCTAGTGGTGGTGACCGTGAGCTTCTTGTCGTCGACATCGACATCGCTCCAGTCGTTTCTGCGGACCGGCGGCGCCTGGCGAACCTCACAGAATGCTGGTGGGTCCTTCTCCTCAATCCAGCACCACCGGCCTCGCCACTCCTCCCACCTCTCCTTCTGGGCGCCGTTCGGATATGTCTCTTTCTCCTGGGTCCTAGGGATCCAGGCGACGCAACCGGAAATGGCGCCCCCCTTTTGGATGCGAGGGAAGAAATAGTGGCGGATGAGCGCCGTGTTGGGATGCACCCCGGCGAAACCCTCGGAGAGGTGCGCAAAAAGAGCCATACACGCCACGGCATTTGGAGTAAAATCCAAAAGATGGAAGCCGTAGGTGTGCATGATGTCGCTGAAGAAATCAGAGAAGGGGGGGCAGAGGCCGCAAGAAAAGTAGTCGACGAAGAACGGGTACCGATTCAGGCCGGCTTCGGCGAAGGCGGCGGGGATGACGCGTGTGGCCGGATGCCCCGTCGCCTCGCTCCCCGTCTTGCACCCCCACAGGTGCTTGAAGTAGTCCCGGAGCTCGATCGCGTCGACCGTCGACGGGAAGTAGGCGTGTTGCGTCCGCCGCACCGCCAACCCGCTCTCCTTCTCCCCGGCATCCTTGGCCACTCCCTTGCCTCTGCTGGTCTTCGGTGCCATGGCGGCTGCGGGAAGCAAGAGACAGAAGATAGCGAAGACGCAGCGACGGTGAGCGAAGGCAAGAGCTTGAGAAGGAGGAAGAAGGGGACGACGGTTCCGAGATTGGGGAAAGCACGGAGGGTAAATGAGCAGCGTGCCCGCGGTTATTCCTTTTTACGGGAAAGGCGTGGGCCGCCTCTTTTCCCATTAACTATGATGTGACGCATGCGTGCGGGAACCGCCCCACGCATGACCCCCATGTCACGCACAACCCTCCACGTCGCGCGTTCAACGCGGGTCATGGGGAAGCACAGCGGACAAAAAGTTACTGCGGTAAAAATCCCGCCCCAACTGCCCGCGCACCGTTCTGGGCCTGGCCCAACAACGTGTCGCGCTTATGTGTGGCCCAGACCCGGGGGCTCCTGTCGGTGTACTAAAGTAGGGGCACTCCTTTGTACCCCTTTACTTGTGCACGGACAGTCAGAGCCACGTGCCACGGCCACACTTAGCAAGGCAGAGGAGGGAAGCCGGAGAGAAACCAAAGCGCAAGGCAAACAAAGCAACACCAAGACCAGAAGCATAAAAGAGCAAGGGGGCGAGGTGGACTCCCCGGGCAAGACCTTGCCGGGGCGGCCTCCGCGGCCCCGGCAATAGCCTTGTCGGGGCAACTTGCCCAACACCAGCAGAGCGAACCACCCTTGAGCCCAAGGGTTCCAAACGTCACCAACAATTACATTGGACCCAGGGCTCGGGAGGCACCTCTGTGGTGGCATGCAGATCTTTGTCAAGATCATAGATACATGAGATCAGATGAGGACTAGAAGACGACGATCCTCGGCGGGATTCTAGCCGAGGAAACCCACAAGACCCCCGGCAAGAGCCTTGGCGGGGACGACCGCAGCGCCACGGCAAGACCCTTGCCCCCCCGGCAAGACCCTTGCCGAGGGCGTCAACAGGGCCACAGCCAGGCCCGCACCAGCCAAGACTCCACCGCCGTTCCCAAGCAGCTGCTAGCTCAACCAGCTGGGCAGGCACCTGTGTGGCGACGGGCGGCCTCTACACCGACTCAGCAAGCACCTGCGTGGTGGCATGCAGATCTTCGTGAAGGCTCCACCACCGCGCCACCTCAGCAGCCTGCCTGCCTACATGGCATCGCACGCATCGCTGGCCTGGGCGCGTGTCGAAGTGAGGCGAAGCGGCGACGGACAGGACGGGCCCCATTCCCGTCCCTGATAAAGCTAATGGACACCTAAGTAGCGCATTTAATGCGCTTTGTCCTGTAACGTCGTGCGATAAGCTCGCGCACTGTAGACCTTTCCACCTCCTGTGTGCCACTGTGGCAACCCCTTTTGCCTATAAAAGGAGGCCCGAGGCAACCAGGAGAAGGATTCGGCTCTTTTGGGCAAGTTACACCTCGTAGCTAGCTCAAGAACACAAGAACACGCAATACATCCACCAAAGCAGGACTAGGGTATTACGCATCCTCGCGGCCCGAACCTGGGTAAACGATCCGTGTGCTTCCTGTCAGACCTGCTCTTCTCACGACCTCGCACCCGCCAACCGTAGATGGGATTCCAGTAATCCGATAGGTGTCATTTTTCCCCGACAAAGTGACAAATCCTAATCTTGATCTATGCCAACTCAACAAACACCATCGGAGACACCTGTAGAGCATCTTTATAATCACCCTGTTACGTTGTGACATTTGATAGCACACTAAGTGTTCCTCCGGTATTCGGGAGTTGCATAATCTCATAGTCAGAGGAACATGTATAAGTCATGAAGAAAGCAATAGCAACAAACTAAACGATCATAGTGCTATGCTAACGGATGGGTCTTGTCCATCACATCATTCTCTAATGATGTGATCCCATTCATCAAATGACAACACATGTCTATGGCTAGGAAACATAACCATCTTTGATAAACGAGCTAGTCAAGTAGAGGCATACTAGGGATACTCTGTTTGTCTATGTATTCACACATGTACTAAGTTTCCGGTTAATACAATTCTAGCATGAATAATAAAATTTATCATGATATAAGGAAATATAAAAAACAACTTTATTATTGCCTCTAGGGCATATTTCCTTCAGTCTCCCACTTGCACGAGAGTCAATAATCTAGATTACATAGTAACGATTCTAACACCCATGGAGTCTTGGTGCTGATCATGTTTTGCTCTCAAGAGAGGCTTAGTCAACGGGTCTGCAACATTCAGATCCGTATGTATCTTGCAAATCTCTATGTCCCCTTTCGGCACTTGATGACGGATGGAATTGAAGCGTCTCTTCATGTGCTTGGTTTTCTTGTGAAATCTGGATTCTTTGCCAGGGCAATTGCACCAGTATTGTCACAAAATATTTTCATTGGACCCGATGCACTAGGTATGACACCTAGATCGGATATGAACTCCTTCATCCAGACTCCTTCATTCCGTGCTTCCAAAGCAGCTATGTACTCCGCTTCACGCGTAGATCCCGCCACGACGCTCCGTTTGGAACTGCACCAACTTACAGCTCCACCATTCAATATAAATACGTATCCGGTTTGTGACATAGAGTCATCCGGATCAGTGTCAAAGCTTGCATCGACGTAACCATTTACGACGAGCTCTTTGTCACCTCCATAGATGAGAAACATATCCTTAGTCCTTTTCAGGTATTTCAGGATGTTTTTGACCGCTGTCCAGTGATCCACTCCTGGATTACTTTGGTACCTCCCTACTATACTTATAGCAAGGAACACATCAGTTCTGGTACACATCATTGCATACATGATAGAACCTATGACCGAGGCATAGGGAATGACTTTCATTTTGTCTCTATCTTCTGCAGTGGTTGGGCATTGAGTCTCACTCAACTTCACACCTTGTAACACAGACAAGAACCCTTTCTTTGACTGATCCATTTTGAACTTCTTCAAAATCTTATCAAGGTATGTGCTTTGTGAAAGTCCAATTAAGCGTCTTGATCTATCTCTATAGATCTTGATGCCCAATATGTAAGCAGCTTCACCGAGGTCTTTCATAGAAAAACTCTTATTCAAGTATCCTTTTATGCTATATAGAAATTCTATATTATTTCAAATCAACAATATGTCATCCACATATAATATTTGAAATGCTACAGAGCTCCCACTCACTTTCTTGTAAATACAGGCTTCTCCAAAAGTCTGTATAAAACCATATGCTTTGATCACACTATCAAAACGTTCATTCCAACTCCGAGAGACTTGCACCAGTCCATAAATGGATCGCTAGAGCTTGCACACTTTGTTGGCACCCTTTGGTTCGACAAAACCCTCTGGTTGCATCATATACAACTCTTCATCTAGAAATCCATTCAGGAATGCAGTTTTGATGTCCATTTGCCAAATTTCATAATCATAAAATGCGGCAATTGCTAACATGATTCGGACAGACTTAAGCATCGCTACGGGCCGGTGAGAAAGTCTCATCGTAGTCAACTCCTTGAACTTGTCAAAAACCTTTTGCAACGAGTCGAGCTTTGTAGACAGTAGCATTACCGTCAGCGTCGATCTTCTTCTTGAAGATCCATTTATTTCCTATGGCTTGCCGATCATCGGGCAAGTCAACCAAAGTCCACACTTTGTTCTCATACATGGATCCCATCTCAGATTTCATGGCCTCAAGCCATTTCGCGGAATCTGGGCTCATCATCGCTTCCTCATAGTTCATAGGTTCGTCAAGGTCAAGTAACATGACGTCTAGAATAGGATTACCGTACCACTCTGGTGTGGATCTTACTCTGGTTGACCTACGAGGTTCGGTAGTAACTTGATCAGAAGCTTCATGATCATCATCATTAGCTTCCTCACTAATTGGTGTAGGAATCACTGGAACTGATTTCTGTGATGAACTACTTTCCAATAAGGGAGCAGGTACAATTACCTCATCAAGTTCTACTTTTCTCCCACTCTTCTTTCGAGAGAAATTCCTTCTCTAGAAAGGATCCATTCTTAGCAACGAATATTCTGCCTTCGGATCTGTGATAGAAGGTGTACCCAACAGTTTCCTTTGGGTATCCCATGAAGACACATTTATCCGATTTGGGTTCAAGCTTATCAGGTTGAAGCTTTTCACATAAGCATCGCAGCCCCAAACTTTAAGAAACGACAACTTTGGTTTCTTGCCAAGCCACAGTTCATATGGTGTCGTCTCAACGGATTTAGATGGTGCCCTGTTTAACGTGAATGCAGCCGTCTCTAAAGCATAACCCCAAAACGATAGCGGTAAATCAGTAAGAGACATCATAGATCGCACCATATCTAATAAAGTATGGTTACGACGTTCGGACACACCATTACGTTGTGGTGTTCCGGGTGGCGTGAGTTGCGAAACTATTCCGCATTGTTTCAAATGAAGACCAAACTCGTAACTCAAATATTCACCACCACGATCAGATCGTAGAAACTTTATTTTCTTGTTACAATGATTTTCCACTTCACTCTGAAATTTTTTTAACTTTTCAAATGTTTCAGCCTTTATGTTTCATTAAGTAGATATACCCATATCTGCTCAAATCATCTGCGAAGGTCAGAAAATAACGATACCCACCGTGAGCCTCAACACTCATCGGACCGCATACATCGGTATGTATTATTTCCAACAAATCTGTTGCTCGCTCCATTGTTCCGGAGAACGGAGTCTTAGTCATATTGCCCATGAGGCATGGTTCGCAAGCATCAAGTGATTCATAATATAATGAAGTGATTCCAAAAGCCCATCAGCATGGAGTTTCTTCATGCGCTTTACACCAATATGACCTAAACGGCAGTGCCACAAATAAGTTGCACTATCATTATTAAACTTATATCTTTTGGCTTCAACACTATGAATATGTGTATCACTACTATCGAGATTCAGTAAAAATAGACCACTCATCAAGGGTGCATGACCATAAAAGATATTACTCATATAAATAGAACAACCATTATTCTCTGATTTAAATGAATAACCGTCTCGCATCAAACAAGATCCAGATATAATGTTCATGCTTAACGCTGGCACCAAATAACAATTATTCAGGTCTAAAACTAATCCCGAAGGTAGATGTAGAGGTAGCGTGCCAACGGTGATCACATCAATTTTGGAACCATTTCCCACGCGCATCGTCACCTCGTCCTTAGCCAATCTTCGCTTAATTTGTAGCCCATGTTTCGAGTTGCAAATATGAGCAACAGAACTAGTATCAAATACCCAGGCGCTACTACGAGCATTAGTAAGGTACACATTAATAACATGTATATCAAATATACCTTTCACTTTGCCATCCTTCTTATCCGTCAAATACTTGGGGCAGTTCCGCTTCCAGTGACCAGTCCCTTTGCAGTAGAAGCACTCAGTCTCAGGCTTAGGTCCAGACTTGGGCTTCTTCACTTGAGAAGCAACTTGCTTGCCGTTCTTTTTGAAGTTACCCTTCTTCCCTTTGCCCTTTTTCTTGAAACTGGTGGTCTTGTTAACCATCAACACTTAATGCTCCTTCTTGATTTCTACCTCTGCAGCCTTTAGCATTGCGAAGAGCTCAGGAATTGTCTTATCTGTCCCTTGCATATTATAGTTCATCACGAAGCTTTTGTAGCTTGGTGGTAGTGGTTGAAGAACTCTGTCAATGACACCATCAACTGGAGGATTAACTCCCAGTTGAGTCAAGTGATTATGATACCCAGACATTTTGAGTATATGTTCACTGACAGAACTATTCTCCTCCATTTTGCAGTTGTAGAACTTATTGGAGACTTCATATCTTCAATCCGGGCATTTGCTTGAAATATTAACTTCAACTCCTGGAACATCTCATATGCTCCATGACGTTCAAAACGTCGTTGAAGTCCCGGTTCTAAGCCGTAAAGCATAGCACACTGAACTATCGAGTAGTCATCAGCTTTGCTCTGCCAGGCGTTCACAACATTTGGTGTTGCTCCTGCGGCGGGTCTTGCACCTAGCGGTGCTTCCATGACGTAATTCTTCTGTGCAGCAATGAGGATAATCCTCAAGTTACGAACCCAGTCCGTGTAGTTGCTACCATCATCTTTCAACTTAGCTTTCTCTATGAAGGCATTAAAATTCAACAGAACAGTAGCACGGGCCATTTATCTACAACAACATAGACATGCAAAATACTATCAGGTACTAAGTTCATGATAAATTAAAGTTCAATTAATCATATTACTTAAGAACTCCCACTTAGATAGACATCCCTCTAATCATCTAAGTGATCACGTGATCCATATCAACTAAACCATGTCCGATCATCACGTGAGATGGAGTAGTTTTCAATGGTCAACATCACTATGTTGATCATATCTATTATATGATTCACGCTCGACCTTTCGGTCTCAGTGTTCCGAGGCCATATCTGCATATGCTAGGCTCGTCAAGTTTAACCCGAGTATTCTGTGTGTGAAAAACTGGCTTGCACCCGTTGTATGTGAACGTAGAGCTTATCACACCTGATCATCACGTGGTGTCTCGGCACGACGAACTGTAACAACGGTGCATACTCAGGGAGAACACTTGTACCTTGAAATTTAGTGAGAGATCATCTTATAATGCTACCACCGTACTAAGCAAAATAAGATGCATAAAAAATATAAACATCACATGCAATCAAATAAGTGATATGATATGGTCATCATCATCTTGTGCCTTTGATCTCCATCTCCAAAGCAACGTCATGATCACCATCGTCACCGACTTGACACCTTAATCTCCATCGAAGCATCGTTGTCGTCTCGCCAACTATTGCTTCTACGATATTGCTACCACTTAGTGATAAAGTAAAGAAATTACATGGCGATTACATTTCATACAATAAAGCGACAACCATATGGCTCCTGCCAGTTGCCGATAACTATTACAAAACATGATCATCTCATGCAACAATTTATATATCATCACGTCTTAACCATATCACATCACACCAAGCCCTGCAAAAACAAGTTAGACGTCCTCTACTTTGTTGTTGCAAGTTTTACGTGGCTGCTACGGGCTTAGCAAGAACCGTTCTTACCTACGCATCAAAACCACAACGATTTTTCGTCAAGTGTGTTGTTTTAACCTTCAACAAGGACCAGGTGTAGTCACACTCGATTCAACTAAAGTTGGAGAAACAGACACCCGCCAGCCACCTGTGTGCGAAGCACGTCGGTAGAACCAGTCTCATGAACGCGGTCATGTAATGTCGGTCCGGGCCGCTTCATCCAACAACACCGCCGAATCAAAGTATGACATGCTGGTAAGCAGTATGACTATTATCGCCCACAAATCTTTGTGTTCTACTCGTGCATATAACATCTACGCATAGACCTGGCTCTGATACAACTATTGGGGAATGTAGTATTTCAAAACATTTCCTACGAGCACGCAAGATCTATCTAGGAGAAGCATAGCAACGAGCGGGGAGAGTGTGTCCACGTACCCTCGTAGACCGAAAGCGGAAGCATTTAGTAACGCGGTTGATGTAGTCGAACAACTTCACAATCCAACCGATCCAAGTACCGAACGCACGGCACCTCCGCGATCTGCACACATTCAGCTCGGTAAAGTCCCTCGAACTCTTGATCCAGTTGAGGCCGAGGGAGAGTTTCGTTAGCATGACGGCGTGGTGACGGTGATGATGAAGTTACCGGCGCAGGGCTTCGCCTAAGCACTACGACGATATGACCGAGGTGTAAAACTGTGGAGGAGGGCACCGCACACGGCTAAAGATCAACTTGTGTGTCTATGGGGTGCCCCCTCTCCCCCGTATATAAAGGAGGGGAGGAGGAGGCCGGCCGGCCCTAGGGGGCGCGCCCAAGGGGGGAGTCCTACTCCAAGTAGGAACCCCCCCTTTCCTAGTCCAAGTAGGAGAAGAAGGGGAAAGAGGAGAGAAGACAAGGAAGGAGGGGGGCGCCGCCCCCTCCCCTTGTCCTATTCGGACTAGGCAATGGGGGGGCTCCACCTCTGGTCGGCCCTCTCTCTTCTCCACTAAGGCCCATCGTGGCCCATTAATCCCCCGGGGGGTTCCGGTAACCCCCCGGTACTCCGGAAAATACCCGATACACATCGGAACCATTCCGGTGTCCGAATATAACCTTCCAATATATCAATCTTTATGTCTCAACCATTTCGAGACTCCTCGTCATGTCCGTGATATCATCCGGGACTCCGAACAACCTTCGGTATATCAAATCACATAAACCCATAATACAAATCGTCATCGAACGTTAAGTGTGCGGACCCTACAGGTTCGAGAACTATGTAGACATGACCGAGACACATCTCCGGTCAATAACCAATAGCGGAACCTGGATGCTCATATTGGTTCCTACATATTCTACGAAGATCTTTATCAGTCAAACCGCATAACAACATATGTTGTTCCCTTTGTCATCGGTATGTTACTTGCCCGAGATTCGATCGTCGGTATCACCATACCTAGTTCAATCTCGTTACCGGCAAGTCCCTTTGCTTGTTCCGTAATGCATCATCCCGTAATTAACTCATTAGTCACATTTCTTGCAAGGCTTATAGTGATGTGCATTACCGAGAGGACCGAGAGATACCTCTCCGACAATCGGAGTGACAAATCCTAATCTCAATCTATGCCAACTCAACAAACACCACCGGAGACACCTGTAGAGCATCTTTATAATCACCCAGTTACATTGTGACGTTTGATAGCACACTACGTGTTCCTCCGGTATTCGGGAGTTGCATAATCTCATAGTCAGAGGAACATGTATAAGTCATGAAGAAAGCAATAGCAACACACTAAACGATCATAGTGCTAAGCTAACGGATGGGCCTTGCAAGCAATGTGACTAATGAGCTAGTTACAGTATGATGCATTACGGAACGAGTAAAGAGACTTGCCGGTAACGAGATTGAACTAGGTATGAAGATACCGACGATCGAATCTCGGACAAGTAACATACCGATGACAAAGGGAACGTATGTTGTCATTGCGGTTTGACCAATAAAGATCTTCGTAGAATATGTAGGAACCAATATGAGCATCCAGGTTCCGCCGTTGGTTATTGACCGGAGATGTGTCTCGGTCATGTCTACATAGTTCTCGAACCCGTAGGGTCCGCACGCTTAACGTTCGATGACGATTTTTATTATATGAGTTATGTGATTTGGTGACCAAATGTTGTTCGGAGTCCCATCTGAGATCACAGACATGACGAGGAGTCTCGAAATGGTCGAGAGGTAAAGATTCATATATAGGACGATATTATTCGGGCACCGGAAGTGTTCCGGGGGTACCGGGTATGTATCGGGTCACCAGAAGGGGTTCCGGGCATCCCGCCGGCAACTACATGGGCCTAATGGGCCAAGAAGGGGACAGACTAACCCCTAGGGGGCTGGTGCGCCCCATGTAGGCCGAAATAAGGGGGAAGGAAAGAGGAGAAGAGGGAAAGGAAGGGGAGGGATTCGGCCTCCCCTTCCTTCTCTCCTCCCTCCTCCTTCCTTCCTCCTCCAGATGAATATGGAAGGGGGGCCGAATTGGGAGGGCCCCAAGTAGGCTAACTCCTACTTGGGGCGCCCCCTTGGCTGCCTCTCCTCCCATCCAACCTATATATATGAGGGGGGTGATAACCCACAAGTATAGGAGATCAATTGTAGCCTCTTTCGATAAGTAAGAGTGTCGAACCCAATGACAAGCTAAAGGTAGAACAAATATTCTCTCAAGCTCTATCGACCACCAGTACAACTCTGCGCATGCTTAACGTTCGCTTTACCTAGAACAAGTGTGAAACTAGAAGTACTTTGTAGGTGTTGTAGGATAGGTTTGCACGATAATAAAGAGAACGTAAATAGAAACTAGGGGCTGTTTAGATAAAGACACAACTAAGTTAGTTTTAGTAGAGAGCTTTTTGTCACGAGAAAGTTATTTGTCCCTAGGCAATCGACAACTAGACCGGTATCCTTATTGCAATTTTATATGAGGGAGAGGCATAAGCTAACATACTTTCTCTTCTTGGATCATATGCGCTTGTGATTGGAACTCTAGCAAGCATCCGCAACTACTAAAGATCATTAAGCTAAAACCCAACCATAGCATTAAAGTATCAAGTCCTCTTTATTCCCATACGCAAACAACCTACTTACTCGGGTCTGTGCTTCTGTCACTCACGCCACCCACCATAAGCAAATCATGAACATACTGCAAACCCTACAGCAGGGATCCCTCACGCTTGCGCGACATGGAGAGCACCATATGATAGCACCAATAATAAAACATGCAACTCAAACCAATCACGATCATCAATGAACCCATAGGACAAAACGGATCTACTCAAACATCATAGGATAGCCATACATCATTGGAAAATAATATATAGCATTGAGCACCATGTTCAAGTAGAGATTACAGCGGGAGAAGGGGTGTTACACCGCTGCATAGAGGGGGAGAAAGTTGGTGATGACGGCGGCGAAGTTGTTAGTGTAGATCGTTGGCACGATGATGGCCTCGGCGTCGTTCCGGCGCCACCGGGAGAGTGGGGGAGAGAGAGCCCCCCTTCTTATTCTTCTTCCTTGACCTCCCCCCTAGATGGGAGAAGGTTTTCCCCTCTGGTCCTTGGCTTGCATGGCGGTGCAGGGGCGGGAGCCCCTCCGAGATTGGATCTTTCTCTTTGTTTCATTATGTTTCCGTGCTCACCGATTCTGACCTTTTACCGTTTCTTAAATTCCCGGAGATCCATAACTCCGATTGGGCTAAAATTTTAACACGACTTTTATCCGGATATTAGCTTTCTTGCGCCAGAAGAAGGGCACCAACCGCCTTACGGGGTGGCCACAAGGATCAGGTGCGCGCCCTCTGTCCTTGTTGTCCCCTCGGGTATCGTCTCGCGTTGATTCTTTTTCCCAAAAATCACATATATGCCAAAAAAATCTTCGTAAGTTGTTATCGCATTTGGAGTCCGTTTGATATGGATTTTCTGCGAAACAAAAAACATGCAACTAACAGGAACTGACACTGGGCACTGGATCAATATGTTAGTCCCAAAAATAGTATAAAAAGTTGCCAAAAGTATATGAAAGTTGTAGAATATTGGAATGAAACAATCAAAAATTATAGATACGATGGAGACGTATCACCATCCCCAAGCTTAATTCCTGCTCGTCCTCGAGTAGGTACATGATAAAAAAAGATAATTTTTTATGTGGAATGCTACCTAACATAATCTTGATCATGTAATCTAGTCATGGCATGAATATCAAGACACGAGTGATTCAAAGCAATAGTCTATCATTTGACATTAAGACAATAATACTTCAAGCATACTAATAAAGCAATCATGTGTTCTCAAAATAACATGGCTAAAGAAAGTTATCCCAACAAAATCATATAGTCTGGCTATGCTCCATCTTCACCACACAAAATATTCAAATCATGCACAACCCCGATGACAAGCCAAGCAATTGTTTCATACTTTTGATGTTCTCAAACCTTTTCAACTTTCACGCAATACATGAGCGTGAGCCATGGACATAGCACTATAGGTGGAATAGAATATGGTGGTTGTGGAGAAGATAAAAAGAAGGAGATGGTACCACATCAACTAGGCATATCAACAGGCTATGGAGATGCCCATCAATAGATATCAATGTGAGTGAGTAGGCATTGCCATGCAACGGATGCACTAGAGCTATAAGTTTATGAAAGCTCAAAAAGAAACTAAGTGGGTGTGCATCCAACTTGCTTGCTCATGAAGACCTAGGGAAATTTGAGGAAGCCCATCGTTGGAATATACCAGACAAGTTCTATCATGAAAAATTCCAACTAGTATATGAAAGTGACAACATAGGAGACACTCTATCATGAAGATCATCGTGCTACTTTGAAGCACAAGTGTGGTAAAAGGATAGTAGCATTGCCCCTTCTCTCTTTCTCTCTTTTTTTGTTTTTTGCCTTCTTTTTTTATTTGGCCTTTCTCTCCTTTTTTTGGGCCTTCTATTTTTATTTCCTCACATGGGACAATGCTCTAATAATGAAGATCATCACACTTTTATTTACTTACAACTCAAGAATTACAACTCGATACTAGAACAAAAAATGACTCTATATGAATGCCTCCGGCGGTGTACCGGGATGTGCAATGAATCAAGAGCGACATGTATAAATGATGAAGGGTGGCTTTGCCACAAGTACGATGTCAACTACATGATCATGGAAAGCAATATGACAATGATGTTGTGTGTCATAATAAACGGAATGGTGGAAAGTTGCATGGCAATATATCTCGGAATGGCTATGGAAATGTCATAATAGGTAGGTATGGTGGCTGTTTTGAGGAAGGTATATGGTGGCTGTTTTGAGGAAGGTAGTGGTGTACCGGCGAAATTTGCGCGGTACTAGAGAGGCTAGCAATGGTGGAAGGGTGAGAGTGCGTATAATCCATGGACTCAACATTAGTCATAAATAACTCACATACTTATTGCAAAAATCTATTAGTCATTGAAACAAAGTACTACGCGCATGCTCCTAGGGGGATAGATTGGTAGGAAAAGACCATCGCTCGTCCCCGACCGCCACACATAAGGAAGATAATCAATAAATATCTCATGCTCCAACTTCGTTACATAACGGTGCACCATATGTGCATGCTACGAGAATCACAAACTTCAACACAAGTATTTCTACAATCCACAATTACCCACTAGCATGACTCTAATATCACCATCTTTATATCGCAGAACTATTGCAAGGAATCAAACATGTCATATTCAGTGATCTACAAGTTTTATGTAGGATTTTATGACTAACCATGTGAATGACCAATTCCTGTCAACTCTCTAAATAGATATAAGTGAAGCAAGAGAGTTTAATTCTTTATACAAAAGATATGCCCGCGCTCTAACAAATATAAGTGAAGCAAAAGAGCATTCTACAAATGGCGGTTTTCTATGTGTAGGGAAACAGGCAATCCAAACTTCAAAAGATATAAGTGAAGCACATGAAGCATTCTATAAAGCCATACTCAAAAGATATAAGTGAAGTGCAAAGAGCATTCTATAAATCAACCAAGGACTATCTCATACCAGCATGGTGAATTTATTAAAAGAAAAGTAAAAAGCACACGCGCTCCAAGATTTACGCATATCATGTGACGAATAAAAATATAGCTCCAAGTAAAATTACCGATGATTGTTAGAAGAAAGAGGGGATGCCTTTCGGGGCATCCCCAAGCTTAGTTGCTTGGGAGTCCTTGAATATTACCTTGGGGTGCCTCGGCCATCCCCAAGCTTAGGCTCTTGCCACTCCTTACTCCTTCATCCATCATGATCTCACCCAAAACTTGAAAACTTCAATCACACAAAACTTAACAAAACCCTCATGAGATTCGTTAGTATAATAAAGCAAATCACCACTTTAAGTACTGTTGAAAACTAATTCATATTTTATTTTTGCATTGTAGCTACTGTATTATAACTTCTCCATGGCTTAGACCACCGATAAAATTGATAGTTTCATCAAAACGAGCAAAACAATGCATCAAAAACAGAATCTATCAAAAACAGGACAGTCTGCAGTAATCTGAACATCAACCATACTTATGTAACTCCAGAAATTCTAAAAAATTAGCACAAAATAAACAATTTGTATAGAAATACTGTGCAAAAAGTTTCAGAAGCGTTTGACTTTCCAGTAAAAAATGTAAAATCACGCACTACAGCCAAAGTTTCTGTTTTTGCATTGCACAAACCAAACAAGCAATCTAATCATCCTAAAGGCAAATCTTGGCACATTATTTTCATAATACAATGGATTTATACAAGGGGTTAATTATTTTTGTTGAAAAGTTTCTGTAATTCAAGATTTGCAAAGTTTCCATGGGCATGAACAAAGTTCAAGGAGCTCCCCCATTTCAACGGTGCTCGTCTTTCTTACTTTCACTTTTCTTTTTGAAAAAGTTTTAGGTTCCCCACTTTTTTAAAACTTTATAAAAGCACTCAACAGAAATAAATGACTCTCTAAAACTTCCGGGTTGTCTCCCTGGCAGCGCTTTCTTTAAAGCCAATAAGCTAGGCATAAAGTGCTCAAGTAATGGATCCACCCGGATCCCAAGGTATATCAAAGCCAATTTTAATTAACAATAATTTGTAATTTAGTAGTGAGCACAAAGTAATATATATCATGCAACAACGAAGTCTAACTCTCTTCCTATGCATCGGCATGTCATAAAAGAACAATTCATGCACATAAAGTAAAGGCCAATGCATAGTATAAACAGTTTCTTGCAATTTTATTGTATTGGAAACATAGAGATGCGGAGATGTAGTTCCTCTCTCATAATAATTGCAAGTAGGAGCAGCAAGGACATGTATATTATATTCATCAAAATCATCATGTGCAATAGTAGAACGCAACACATCAATATAGTCCTTAACAAGCGCAAACTTCTCCGATATAGTGTAGTTGGGGGAATTCAAAAAGATAATAGGACTATCATGTGTGGTTGCAATAGCAACAATTCCATTCTTAACATAAGGAAATATAGCAAGTTCATCTCCATAAGCATAATTCATATTGGCATCTTGGTCACAAGCATAGCAATTATCAAGTTCATCAAAAAGGGATATTTCAAACGAATCAAAGGGATCATAGCAATTATCGTAGCAATCATCCTTCAGTAAGCACGAAGGGAAATTAAACAATGTATGAGTTGAAGAGCTACTCTCATTAGAAGGTGGGCACGGGTAGCTAATCTGTGATGAAGCTATATACCTAGGGTAGGGTCATAGGCCTGACCTAGACAACCTTCCCAAGGACATCACCCTAAAGTCAGAAGCATTCAAGGGTACCATCATCCACTCGACCGGGAACATTCCACTCGGAAGAATCGCTGTCACTCGACCGTAACAAAAACCACTCGACATATAGAAGATCTAAAGTCACTCTGCACAGCAACGGTCGGGCGTTTACTCATAGACTTAATGATCATTTATTTCACTTTATTAGGGACGTTACCTGTAATGCTCCCTCTTTATGTACATTGAACTCCTTGTAACGTGGGCTGGCTGGGGTCCTCGCGCACTCTATATAAGCCACCCCCTCCACTGGCACAAGGGTTCGCACCCCCTGTAACACACACACGCATAATCCAGTCGATCGCCTCCGGGCACCGAGACGTAGGGCTATTACATCCTCCGCGAAGGGCCTGAACTCCTAAAACTCGTGTGTAAAACTTCGCCATAGCTAGGATCTTGCCTCTACATTCCTACCCCCCATTCTACTATCAGTCTTAGATCCACGACAGTTTGCGCCCACCGTGGGGCAGGTGTCTTAGCGACTTGTTGGAGAACTTGCGATTTTTCCGATTCCCATTATCATGGTTTCCGGCGGGGGATTGGCTGAGGGCCGCGAGATCCGTCTCGGTGCGCTCGTGTTCGTCGCCGACGACTCCACTTGGCTCCAAGAGGCTCCACTCGACGTCGAGGCGCTCCCCGTCCGTGGGGCAACGCACTTTCGCGCGTGCGTCCGCGGCGTCCTTCTTCGGCAGCCGTCGACTCAGTATCGGTCGGCTCCTGTAATCTCCTCGCTCCCCGCTGTTCGCCGGCGCAAGCGTTCCGGTTGGTCGCGGCTCCAGCGGTGGGTGAGGCATGTGGTGGCCCGCCAATCGGCCACCTTGCAAGTCGTGGCAATCGAGCCCGACGAAACTCTCTACGGCCTGTTCGACCTGTCAACTGGCTCCGTCGAGACTGCATCCGAGTGCGACAGCAGTGACCCCGCGGCGGAAGTCCTGATGGTCAACGGACCACGCAGTCCTCCTGGCTTCCCCCGCGACGACGGTGGCGATGGCGGCGGCGATCTGTCGCGCATCCACGAGGAGTACCGCCCTGAGCCCCTCTCTTCGCAGCAAAGAGAAGAGCTTCGCCGCCGCAACATGGATGCACTTCACACTCCTATCGTTGGAGAAACCCCCGAGACCCGGGCCTTGGAGGAGGCACGCCTGGCCAACTTGGCTGAGCGCACTCAACTGGAGAACCTCCAGCACGCACTCGACGAGCGTGCTCGGCAGCGGATTCCTGAGTCCAGTCGACGACAGCTTTTTCCGCCTCCAACTTAGGTATACCGAACCCCGATTCAGAATCTCACAGCTGTAGCCCGGATAGCAGAGTCGATTTAGCCTTCCCAGTCGGAAGCTGGCAGAGGTTTGATGCAGATCCGGGCTTTACTCCGGGCAGCAGGAGAGCAGAACACAGCAGTATCTCAATCGCAGAATAGGATTCATAGCAGATCTGTGATGGCAGACACAGTTCAGTCGGCTCACAGCCCAAGATCGCCTCCGAGGCGTGAGGGACGTGGAGACCGACGAGATCAGTACAGAAACCGAGAGCAGTATGATCACCGACTTGACCGCGATGACCATCGTCGAGTGCCCACGCCTCCCCTGAGGAGTGGGTCATATGTGCCTCGGCAGCACGATGACAGACGCCCTCACAGTGGCGGAAGGAGAATTCCAGTTGACCCCAGAGAGCCGGGCTTTGATGCGAGATCTATTCTTGTTCAAGGTCTGGTTGACAAGAACAGGGCACACAGAGAAGGCCATGACAGAGATTATCCGACTGGCAGCAGAGTGCATGTTTCAGGTCCAGAGTGCTTTAGCAGAGCCATCAGGGCAGCAGTGATTCCTCCCAACTCCCGGTTGGCGACTGGATTCAGCAAGTTCACTGGTGAGTCCAAGCCTGACACTTGGCTTGAGGACTACCGAGTGGCTGTTCAGATCGGTGGTGGCAATGATGAAGTGGCCATGAAGCACCTTCCTCTGATGTTGGAAGGCTCGGCCAGAGCATGGTTGAATCAGTTAGCACCTGGTAGCATATATAGTTGGGAGGAACTTGCCCGAGTGTTTGTTAGAACCTTTGAAAGTACATGCAAACGGCCAGCAGGGTTAACAGAGTTGCAATCCTATGTGCAGAAACCGAATGAAACCTTGAGGGATTATATCCAGAGATGGATCACGTTGCACCACACAGTGGAGAATGTGTCAGATCATCAAGCAGTTTGTGCCTTCGAGGAGGGTGTTAAGTATCGAGAATTGAACCTGAAGTTCGGTCGGACTGGAGGTATGTCCCTGAGTTGGATGATGGAGATCGCCACCAAGTACGCTAATGGTGAAGAGGAAGACCGACTCCGGAGTGGCAAGCACAAAACAGTCGCCCAAGAAACTGGAGGAGGGAATTCCAATCGGAAACAGAAACGCAAGGCCGAACCAGCAGCTCCTGGTGAAGCTTTAGTTGTGTCTCAAGGAAAGTTCAAGGGGAAGCCCAAAGGGCCGTGGAACCCCAAGAAAGTGAAAGATCAAGATGGAAATGATGTGTTGGATTTACCATGCCACATTCACACCAAAAAACATGAAGAGGGTAATATCATTTACCCTAAACACACCACTTGATAGTGTCGTCTCCTGATCTAGCAGTTCCGAGAGAAACAACCCAAGGAGAAGGAAAAGGAGTCGGACAAGGGTGAGGATAGGGAAGAAGAAGATGATGGTTTTCCCAACGTCAATTCCACTCTGATGATTTTTGCTGATGTTGAAAGCAAAAGACGACTGAAAGTTATCAACAGAGAGGTGAACATGGTTGCTCCGGTAACACCAAGTTATTTGAAGTGGTCCCAGACTGCCATCACATTCGACTAGTCAAACCATCCGGCACATATAGCCACCCCTGGGAGGCAAGCACTGGTGGTCAACCCAGTTGTTGAAGGTGCTCGACTGCCTAAAGTGTTGATGGATGGTGGTAGTGGCCTGAATATCCTGTATGCTGAGACCTTGAAGGGAATGGGCATTCCGATGTCCAAACTTAGTGAAAGCAATTTGAGTTTCCATGGTGTCATACCTGGCAAGAAGGCTGAGTCACTCGGTCAGATTGCCCTTGATGTGGTTTTCAGTGATTCCAAGAATTACCACAAAGAAAAGTTGACATTTGAAGTGGTGGATTTCCAGAGTGCTTATCATGCTATTCTGGGTAGGCCAGCCTATGCACGTTTCATGGCTCGACCATGTTATGTGTACCTCAAGTTGAAAATGCCTGGTCCCAGAGGAGTGATCACTATCACTGGCAATCGGCAGAAGGCAGAAGAGTGCTTCCAGAAGGGCTCAAAAATCACCGATGCACAAATGGCAGCAGTCGAAATGCAAGAATACCGGAAGAACACAGATCCGAGTGAGTTGTTGCGCTCCAAGAAGCCTGCTACTGATTCTGCATTTCAGTCGTTCGGTGAAACCAAGCCGATTCACATTCACCCGACCGCTCCTAGTGCTGCTCCTACTCATATTTCAACTACACTCGACAGCAAATAGGAAGAAGCGCTCATCCAGTTCCTCCGTGAGAACTGGGACATCTTCGCATGGAAACCTTCTGACATGCCGGGTGTACCCAGGGGACTGGCTGAGCATCGTTTGCGAGTCGACCCAAAAGTAAAACCAGTCAAGGAACATCTTCGACGGTCCGCCGTACAGAAGAGAATAGCAATTGGTGAGGAAGTGGCTCGGCTCCTTGCAGCTGAGTTCATCCGAGAGATTTACCACTCTGAGTGGCTCGCCAATGTTGTCATGGTCCCCAAGAAGAACGATTCACTTCGCATGTGCATTGACTTCAAGCATATCAATCGGGCCTGCCCGAAAGATCATTTTCCTCTCCCCCGCATCGACCAAATCATCGACTCGACAGCGGGGTGTGAGCGATTGTCTTTTCTGGACGCCTATTCCGGGTATCATCAGATCCGACTATATGGTCCCGATGAGATAAAAACGGCTTTCATCACTCCATTCGGATGCTTCTATTATGTCACCATGCCATTCGGCCTGAAGAACACCGGAGCCACATTCATGAGGATGATTCAGAAGTGTTTGCTCACTCAAATCAGTCGGAATGTGGAAGCATACATGGATGACATTGTGGTCAAGTCACGTAAGAGTTCCGACCTGCTGACTGACCTGCTGAAACTTTTGCCAACCTTAGGAGGTATGATATCAAGCTTAATCCATCAAAGTGCACATTCGGAGTTCCTGGCAGAAAGTTACTCGGTTTCCTCGTTTCCGAATGGGGGATCTATGCTAACCCAGAGAAAGTTGGTGCTATACTCTGGATGAAACGCCCTGTGCGTGTGCACGATGTCCAGAAGCTTACTGGTTGTTTGGCTGCCTTGAGTCGATTCATTTCTCGCCTCGGTGAAAAGGCATTGCCTCTTTACTGACTGATGAAGAAGTCTGATAAGTTCGAGTGGACTCCTGAAGTTGATGCAGCGTTTGCAGAGCTCAAAGCCCTGCTTTCCACCCAGCCGGTGCTCGTTGCCCCAATCAGCAAAGAGCCTTTACTGCTTTATATTGCAGCCACTGGACAAGTTGTCAGTTCAGTGCTCACAGTCGAGCGGGAAGAAGAAGGAAAAGTCTATAAAGTTCAGCGCCTAGTATATTATGTTTCTGAAGTTCTGACTCCATCGAAGCAAAGATATCCACATTATCAGAAGCTTGTTTATGGGATTTACATGACCATGAAGAAGGTTGCACACTATTTCTCTGATCACTCCATTACAGTCGTCAGCGATGCACCATTATCAGAGATTCTGAACAACAGAGATGCAACTGGTCGAGTGGCGAAGTGGGCGATTGAACTCCTTCCCTTGGATATCAAGTTTGAGGCAAAGAAAGCTATCAAGTCCCAAGCAATAGCAGATTTCCTCGCCGAGTGGATCGAACAGCAACTCCCGTCTCAGATTCACTCGGAGCATTGGACCATGTTCTTCGAAGGATCCTAGATGTTGAATGGTTCTGGTGCTAGGGTGGTGTTGGTATCCCCCCGAGGTGACAAACTCAGCTATGTTCTCCAGATTCACTTCGAATCCTCCAACAATGAAGCTGAATACGAAGCACTTCTGTATGGGTTGCGTATGGCCATTTCACTCGGCGTCCGTCGCCTCATGGTCTATGGCGACTCGGATTTAGTGGTCAATCAAGTGATGAAGGAGTGGGACGTCAGAAGCCCAGCTATGACTGGCTATTGTAATGAAGTGAGAAAGTTAGAGAAGAAGTTTGAGGGGTTAGAGCTCCATCACATACCCCGACTGAAAAATCAAGCTGCCGATGATCTGGCAAAGATAGGTTCCAAGAGGGAAGCCATTCCCAGCAATGTGTTCTTAGAACATATACATTCGCCTTCAGTTCAAGAAGATCCTTTCACTGAAGAGCCCCCACAACCAAAGAGTGCCACTGATCCGACTGAAGTCGAAGTCCCAGCCGTGATCGACTTGATCATGGAGGTTTTGGCCATCACTCCCGACTGGACAGTGTCGTACATTTCATACATTCTCAGGAAGGAACTCCAAGAGGATGAGGAAGAGGCTTGATAGATCGTTCATCGATCCAAAGCCTTTACTGTGATAAGAGGACAGTTGTTTAGAGAAAGTGTGACTGGAGTATGCCAGAAATGCGTAACACCAGAAGAAGGTCGAGTGATCCTCAATGACATCCACTCGGGGACCTGTGGTCACCATGCGTCCTCTCGGACCATTGTGGCCAAAGCATACCGAGCGGGATTTTATTGGCCACGAGCAAATGAGATGGCAAAAGAAATAGTCGACAAATGTGAAGGTTGCCAGTTTTACTCCAACATGTCTCACAAGCCTACATCAGCCCTGAAGACCATTCCACTCGTCTGGCCCTTTGCTGTTTGGGGTTTGGATATGGTTGGACTGTTGGGGAACGTAGCAATAATTCAAAATTTTCCTACGTGTCACCAAGACCAATCTAGGAGATGCTAGCAACGAGAGAGAGGGGGTGCATCTTCATACCCTTGAAGATCGCTAAGCGGAAGCGTTACAAGAACGCGGTTGATGGAGTCGTACTCGCGGCGATTCAAATCGCGGAAGATCCGATCTAGCGCCGAACGGACGGCGCCTCCGCGTTCAACACACGTACAGCCCGGGGACGTCTCCTCCTTGATCCAGCAAGGGGAGAGGAGAAGTTGAGGGAGAACTCCAGTAGCACGACGGCGTGGTGGCAATGGAGCTCGTGGTTCTCCGGCAGAGCTTCGCTAAGCACTACGAAGGAGGAGGGGGAGGTGTATGAGGAGGGAGGGCTGTGCCAGGGAAGAGGTGCGGCTGCCCTCCCACCCCTCCACTATATATAGGGGCAAGGGAGAGGGGGGCGGCCCCTTTAGATCCCATCTGGTGCGAGGGGCGGCGGCCAGGGAGGGTGGCTTGCCCCCAAGGTCAAGGGGGGCGCCTCCTCCAGGGTTTCCCCCAACCCTAGGCGCATGGGCCCTAGCGGAGGTTGGTGCCCAGCCCACTTAGGGGCTGGTTCCCTTCCACCTACAGCCCATAAGGCCCTCCAGGGCAGGTGGACCCTCCCGGTGGACCCCCGGAACCCCTTCGGTGGCCCCGGTACAATACCGGCATATACCCCCGAACACTTCCGGTGACCGTATGATGACTTCCCATATATAAATCTTTACCTCTGGACCATTCCGGAACTCCTCGTGACGTCCGGGATCTCATCCGGGACTCCGAACAACCTTCGGTAACCACATAATATTTCCCATAACAACTCTAGTGTCACCGAACCTTAAGTGTATAGACCCTACGGGTTCGGGAACCATGCAGACATGACCGAGACACCTCTCCGGCCAATAACCAATAGCGGGATCTGGATACCCATATTGGCTCCCACATGTTCCACGATGATCTCATCGGATGAACCACGATGTCGGGGATTCAATCAATCCCGTATACAATTCCCTTTGTCAATCGGTGTGTTACTTGCCCGAGATTCGATCGTCGGTATCCCAATACCTCGTTCAATCTCGTTACCGGCAAGTCTCTTTACTCGTTCCGTAACACATGATCCCGTGGCTAACTCATTAGTCACATTGAGCTCATTATGATGAGCATTACCGAGTGGGCCCAGAGATACCTCTCCATCATACGGAGTGACAAATCCCAGTCTCGATTCGCGCCAACCCAACAGACACTTTCGGAGATACCTGTAGTGCACCTTTATAGCCACCCAGTTACGTTGTGACGTTCGGTACACCCAAAGCATTCCTACGGTATCCGGGAGTTGCACAATCTCATGGTCTAAGGAAACGATACATGACATTAGAAAAGCTCTTAGCAAACGAACTACACGATCTTGTGCTATGCTTAGGATTGGATCTTGTCCATCACATCATTCTCCTAATGATGTGATCCCGTTATCAATGACATCCAATGTCCATGGTCAGGAAACCATAACCATCTATTGATCAACGAGCTAGTCAACTAGAGGCTTACTAGGGACATGTTGTGGTCTATGTATTCACACATGTATTACGGTTTCCAGTTAATACAATTACAGCATGAACAATAGACAATTATCATGAACAAGGAAATACAATAATAACCATTTTATTATTGCCTCTAGGGCATATTTCCAACAGTCTCCCACTTGCACTAGAGTCAATAATCTAGTTCACATCACTGTGTGATTGTAATGAATCCAACACCCATGGGGTTTGTTCATATCTCGCTTGTGAGAGAGGTTACTAGTCAACGGGTCTAAACCTTTCAGATCCGTGTGTGCTTTACAAATCTCTATGTCATTTTTAGATGCAGCTACCACGCGCTACTTGGAGCTATTCCAAATAACTGCTCTACTATACGAATCCGGTTTACTACTCAGAGTCATCCGGATATTGTCAAAGTTTGCATCGATGCAACCCTTTACGACAAACTCTTTCACCACCTCCATAATCGAGAAAATTCCTTAGTCCACTAGTTACTAAGGATAAGTTCGACCGCTGTCATGTGATCCATTCCTGGATCACTATTGTACCCCTTGACTAACTCATGGCAAGGCACACTTCAGGTGCGGTACACAGCATAGCATACTGTAGAGCCTACGTCTAAAGCATAGGGGACGACCTTCATCCTTTCTCTCTCTTGTGCCGTGGTCAGGTCTTGAGTCTTACTCAATACTCACACCTTGTAACACAGCCAAGAACTCCTTCTTTGCTGATCTATTTTGAACTCCTTCAAAATCTTGTCATGGTATGTATTCATTTGAAAGTACTATTAAGCGTTTTTGATCTATCCTTATAGATCTTGATGCTCAATGTTCAAGTAGCTTAATCTAGGTTTTCCATTGAAAAACACTTTTCAAATAACCCTGTATGCTTTCCAGAAATTCTACATCATTTCTGATCAACAATATGTTAACAACATATACTCATCAAAAATTCTATAGTGCTCCCACTCACTTCTTTGGAAATTCAAGTTTCTCATAAACTTTGTATAAACCCAAAATATTTGATCATCTCATCAAAGCGTACATTCCAACTCCGAGATGCTTACTCCAGTCCTTAGAAGGATTGCTGGAGCTTTGCATACTTGTTAGCATCTTTCAGGATTGACAAAACCTTCTGGTCGTATCACATACAACCTTTTCTCAAGAAAATCGTCGAGGAAACAATGGTTTTTGACATCCTATCTTCAAGATTTCATAAATAATGCAGTAACTGCTAATATAATTCCAACAGACTCTTAGCATCGCTACGAGTGAGAAAGTCTCATCGTAGTCAACTCCTTGAACTTGTCGGAAAACATCTTAACGACAAGTCGAGCTTTCTTAATGGTGACACTTACCATCATTGTCCGTCTTCCTTTTAAATTCCATCTGCACCCAACAGCCTTACGACCATCAAGTAGTTCTTCCAAAGTCTATACTTTGTTTTTATACATGGATCCTCTCTCGGATTTTATGGCCTCGAGCCATTCGTCGGAATTCGGGCCCACCATCGTTTCTCCATAGCTCGTAGGTTCATTGTTGTCTAGCAACATGACTTCCAAGACAGGATTACGTACCACTCTGAAGTAGTACGCATCCTTGTCGTCCTACGAGGTTTGGTAGTGACTTGATCCGAAGTTTCATGATCACTATCACAAGCTTCCACTTCAGTTGGTGTAGATGCCACAGGAATAACTTCCTGTGCCCTGCTACACACTAGTTGAAGTGATGGTTCAATAATCTCATCAAGTCTCCACCATCCTCCCACTCAATTCTTTCGAGAGAAACTTTTCCTCGAGAAAGGACCTGTTTCTAGAAACAATCACTTTGCTTCCGGATCTGAAATAGGAGGTATACCCAACTGTTTTGGGTATTCTATGAAGATGCATTTATCCGCTTTGGGTTCGAGCTTATCAGCCTGAAACTTTTCCACATAAGCGTCGCAGCCCCAAACTTTTAAGAAACGACACCTTAGGTTTCTCTAAACCATAGTTCATACGGTGTCGTCTCAACGGAATTGCGCGGTGCCCTATTTAAAGTGAATGTGGTTGTCTCTAATGCCTAACCCATAAACGATAGTGTAATTCGATAAGAGACATCATGGTATGCACCATATCCAATAGGGTGCAGTTATGATGTTCGGACACACCATCACACTATGGTGTTCTAGGCGGTATTAGTCGTGAAACAATTTCCACAATTTCTTAATTGTGTGCCAAACTCGTAACTCAGATATTCATCTCTATGATCATATCACAGACATTTTATCCTCTTGTCACGATGATCTTCAATTTCACTCTGAAATTACTTGAACCTTTCAATAATTCAGACTTGTGTTTCATCAAGTAAATATACTCAACATCTACTCAAATCATCTGTGAAGTAAGAACATGACGATATCCACTGCGTGCCTCAGCACTCATTGGGCTGCACACATCAAAATGTATTACTTCCAACAAGTTGCTGTCTTGTTCCATCTTACTGAAAACGAGGCCTTTCAGTCATCTTGCCCATGTGGTATGATTTGCATGTCTCAAGTGATTCAAAATCAAGTGAGTCCAAACGATCCATCTGTATGGAGTTTCTTCATGCGTATAAACCAATAGACATGGTTCGCATGTCTCAAACTTTTCAAAAAATGAGTGAGTCCAAAGATCCATCAACATGGAGCTTCTTCATGCGTTTTATACCAATATGACTCAAATGGCAGTGCCACAAGTATGTGGTACTATCATTATATCTTTTGGCATGAACATGTGTATTACTACGATCGAGATTCAATAAACCATTCATTTTAGGTGCAAGACCATTGAAGGTATTATTCAAATAGACAGAGTAACCATTATTCTCCTTAAATGAATAACCGTATTGTGATAAACATAATCCAATCATGTCTATGCTCAATGCAAACACCAAATAACAATTATTTAGGTTTAACACCAATCTCGATGGTAGAGGGAGCATGCGATGCTTGATCACATCAACCTTGGAAACACTTCCAACACATATCGTCATCTCACCTTTAGCTAGTCTCCGTTTATTCCGTAGCTTTTTATTTCGAGTTACTAACACTTAGCAACCAAACCGGTATCTAATACCCTGGTGCTACTAGGAGCACTAGTAAAGTATACATTAATATAATGTATATCCAATATACTTCTGTCGACCTTGCCAGCTTTCTCATCTATCAAGTATCTAGGGTAGTTCTGCTTCAGTGACCGTTCCCCTCATTACAGAAGCACTTAGTCTCGGGTTTAGGTTCAACCTTGGGTTTATTCACTAGAGCAGCAACTGATTTGCCGTTTCATGAAGTATCCCTTCTTTCCCTTGCCCTTCTTGAAACTAGTGGTTTTACTAACCATCAACAATTGATGCTCCTACTTGATTTCTACTTTCGTGGTGTCAAACATCGCGAATAGCTCAAGGATCATCATATCTATCCCTGATTTGTTATAGTTCATCACGAAGCTCTAGTAGCTTGGTGGCAGTGACTTTGGAGAACCATCACTATCTCATCTGGAAGATTAACTCCCACTCGATTCAAGCGATTGTAGTACTCAGACAATCTGAGCACATGCTCAACGGTTGATCTTTTCACCCTTAGTTTGCAGGCTTAAGAAACTTGTCAGAGGTCTCATACCTCTTGACGTGGGCACGAGCCTAAAATCCCAATTTCAGCTCTTGGAACATCTCATATGTTCCGCCACGTTTCAAAATGTCTTCGGTGCCTCAATTCTAAACCGTTCAACATTACGCACTGAACTATCACGTAGTCATCAAAACGTGTATGTCAGATGTTCGCAACATCCACAAACGACGCTCGAGGTTCAGCACACCGAGCGGTGCATTAAGGACATAAGCCTTCTGTGCAGCAATGAGGACAATCCTCAGTTTACGGACCCAGTCCGCATAACTGCTACTATCAACTTTCAACTAAATTTTCTCTAGGAACATATCTTAGTAGAACTAAAGCGTAAGCTACGACATAATTTGCAAAGACCTTTTGACTATGTTCATGATAATTAAGTTCATCTAATCAAATTATTTAATGAACTCCCACTCAGATAGACATCCCTCTAGTCATCTAAGTGATACATGATCCGAGTCAACTAGGCCGTGTCCGATCATCACGTGAGACGGACTCATCATCGGTGAACATCTCCATGTTGATCGTATCTACTATACGACTCATGTTCGACCTTTCGGTCTCTTGTGTTCCGAGGCCATGTCTGTACATGCTAGGCTCGTCAAGTCAACCTAAGTGTTTCGCATGTGTAAATCTGGCTTACACCCGTTGTATGCGAACGTTAGAATCTATCACACCCGATCATCACGTGGTGCTTCGAAACAACGAACCTTCGCAACGGTGCACAGTTAGGGGGAACACATCTCTTGAAATTTTAGTGAGGGATCATCTTATTTATGCTACCGTCGTTCTAAGCAAATAAGATGTAAACATGACAAACATCACATGCAAATCATAAAGTGACATGATATGGCCAATATCATCTTGCGCCTTTGATCTCCATCTTCGAGGCGCGGCATGATCACCTTCGTCACCGGCATGACACCATGATCTCCATCATCATGTCTTCATGAAGTTGTCTCGCCAACTATTACTTCTACTACTATGGCTAACGGTTAGCAATAAAGTAAAGTAATTACATGGCGTTTTTCATTGACACGCAGGTCATACAATAAATTAAGACAACTCCTATGGCTCCTGCCGGTTGTCATACTCATCGACATGCAAGTCGTGATTCCTATTACAAGAACATGATCAATCTCATACATCACATATATATAATTCATCACATCCTTTTGGCCATATCACATCACATAGCATACCCTGCAAAAACAAGTTAGACGTCCTCTAATTGTTGTTGCATGTTTTACGTGGCTGCTATGGGTTTCTAGCAAGAACGTTTCTTACCTACGCAAAAGCCACAACGGTGATATGCCAATTGCTATTTACCCTTCATAAGGACCCTCTTCATCGAATCTGATCCGACTAAAGTGGGAGAGACAGACACCCGCTAGCCACCTTATGCATAAAGTGCATGTCAGTCGGTGGAACCTTTCTCACGTAAGAGTACGTGTAAGGTCGGTCCGGCTCGCTTCATCCCACAATGCCGCCGAATGAAGATAAGACTAGTAACGGCAAGCAAATTGACCAAATCATCGCCCACAACTACTTTGTGTTCTACTCGTGCATAGAATCTACGCATAGACCTAGCTCATGATGCCACTGTTGGGGGACGTAGCAATAATTCAAAATTTTCCTACGTGTCACCAAGACCAATCTAGGAGATGCTAGCAACGAGAGAGAGGGAGTGCATCTTCGTACCCTTGAAGATCGCTAAGCGGAACCGTAACAAGAACGCGGTTGATGGAGTCGTACTCGCGGCGATTCAAATCGCGGAAGATCCGATCTAGCGCCGAACGGACGGCGCCTCCGCGTTCAACACACATACAGCCCGGGGATGTCTCCTCCTTCTTGATCCAGCAAGGGGAGAGGAGAAGTTGAGGGAGAACTCCAGCAGCACGACGGCGTGGTGGCAATGGAGCTCGTGGTTCTCCGGCAGAGCTTCGCTAAGCACTACGGAGGAGGAGGAGGAGGTGTATGAGGAGGGAGGGCTCTGCCAGGGAAGAGGTGCAGCTGCCCTCCCACCCCTCCACTATATATAGGGGCAAGGGAGAGGGGGGCCGACCCCTTTAGATCCCATCTGGTGGGAGGGGCGGCGGCCAGGGAGGGTGGCTTGCCCCCCAAGTCAAGGGGGGCCCCTCCTCCAGGGTTTCCCCCAACCCTAGGCGCATGGGCCCTAGGGGAGGTTGGTGCCCAGCCCACTTAGGGGCTGGTTCCCTTCCACCTACAGCCCATAAGGCCCTCCGGGGCAGGTGGACCCTCCCGGTGGACCCCCGGAACCCCTTCGGTGGCCCCGGTACAATATCGGCATACCCCCGAACACTTCCGGTGACCGTATGATGACTTCCCATATATAAATCTTTACCTCCGGACCATTCCGGAACTCCTCGTGACGTCCGGGATCTCATCCGGGACTCTGAACAACCTTCGGTAACCACATACTATTTCCCATAACAACTCTAGCGTCACCGAACCTTAAGCGTGTAGACCCTTCGGGTTCGGGAACCATGCAGACATGATCGAGACACCTCTCCGGCCAATAACCAATAGTGGGATCTGGATACCCATATTGGCTCCCACATGTTCCACGATGATCTCATCGGATGAACCACGATGTCGGGGATTCAATCATTCCCGTATACAATTCCCTTTGTCAATCGGTATGTTACTTGCCCGAGATTCAATCGTCGGTATCCCAATACCTCGTTCAATCTCGTTACCGGCAAGTCTCTTTACTCGTTCCGTAACGCATGATCCCGTGGCTAACTCATTAGTCACATTGAGCTCATTATGATGATGCATTACCGAGTGGGCCCAAAGATACCTCTCCGTCATACGGAGTGACAAATCCCAGTCTCGATTCGCGCCAACCCAACAGACACTTTAGGAGATACATGTAGTGCACCATTATACCCACCCAGTTATGTTGTGACGTTCGGTACACCCAAAGCATTCCTACGGTATCCGGGAGTTGCACAATCTCATGGTCTAAGGAAACGATACTTGACATTAGAAAAGCTCTTAGCAAACGAACTACACGATCTTGTGCTATGCTTAGGATTGGATCTTGTCCGTCACATCATTCTCCTAATGATGTGATCCCGTTATCAATGACATCCAATGTCCATGGTAAGGAAACCATAACCATCTATTGATCAACGAGCTAGTCAACTGGAGGCTTACTAGGGACATGTTGTGGTCTATGTATTCACACATGTATTACGGTTTCCAGTTAATACAATTATAGCATGAACAATAGACAATTATCATGAACAAGGAAATACAATAATAACCATTTTATTATTGCCTCTAGGGCATATTTCCAACATGGACCTTTGAGGACTGGTAGGAGCGGCTTCACTCACATGCTCGTGGCACACGACAAGTTCACCAAATGGATTGAAGCCAAGCCTATCAAAAACCTTGAAGCCAGTACTGCTGTCAGCTTCATCAGAGAGTTAACATTCAGATATGGTGTTCCACACAGCATCATCATTGACAATGGGTCGAACTTCGATTTTGATGAGTTCAGAGCCTTCTGTGCTTCCCAAGGTACTCGAGTCGATTATGCTTCAGTCGCCCACCCCCAGTCGAATGGACAAGCTGAAAGAGCAAACGGATTGATTCTCAAAGGGCTGAAACCCCGACTGATGCGTGATCTCAAGCACGCAGCAGGCGCCTGGGTCAATGAACTTCCATCAGTACTTTGGGGATTGAGGACAACTCCCAATCGGTCGGCTGGCCAAACTCCATTCTTCTTGGTTTATGGAGCTGAAGTTGTACTTCCGAGTGACTTGCTCCACAATGCACCTCGAGTCGAGCTTTTCTCAGAAGATGAAGCAGAACAGGCACGGCAAGATGTAGTTGATCTCCTGGAAGAGGAAAGAGAGATGGCCCTGATCCGATCGACCATCTATCAGCAAGACTTGTGTTGATTCCATGCCAGAAACGTGAGGGGTCGGGCATTTCAGGAGGGAGACTTGGTTCTCCGAGTGGATCAGCAGAAACCACACAAGCTTGCTCCTGCCTGGGAAGGCCCCTTCATTGTCACCAAAGTGCTCCACAATGGAGCATACCACCTTTACAATGTCAAGCACAAGAAAGACGAGCCACGCGCTTGGAATGCGGAGCTACTCTGCCCCTTTTACACTTAAGCACTCAGTCTGTTGAGATGTAATAAGAAATACCTTTGTAGTTTATTTATCAAAGACAAGCGCTTTACAGTCTTCTAAAATGATTGTCGTTGCTTATGTTTGTGTCTGAAATCCCCCAGTGGGTGACTTAGCCGTGAATCCGTTTCACCTAAGTTTATAAAATCCTACCGAGTGGTGAGCAAGCCTCTCACTCGGGGGCTTAGCCGCGAATCCGTTTCGCCTAAGTTTATAAAATCCTACCAAGTGGTGAGCAAGCCTCTCACTCGGGGGCTTAGCCACGAATCTGTCTTTCCTAAGTTTGAAAAATCCTATCGAGTGGTGAGCAATCCTCCCACTCGGGGGCTTAGCTGCAGTCCAGTACTCGCCTAAGTTTTAAAAAATCCTACCGACTGGTGAGCAATCCTCCCACTCGGGGGCTTAGCTGCAGTCCAGTACTCGCCTAAGTTTTAAAAAATCCTACCGAGTGGTGAGCAATCCTCCCACTCGGGGGCTTAGTTGCAGTCCAGTACTCGCCTAAGTTTGAAAAATCCTACCGAGTGGTGAGCAATCCTCCCACTCGGGGGCTTAGCTGCAGTCCAATACTCGCCTAAGTTTTTAAAATCCTACCGAGTGGTGAGCAATCCTCCCACTCGGGGGCTTAGCTGCAGTCCAGTACTCGCCTAAGTTTTAAAAAAATCCTACCGAGTGGTGAGCAATCCTCCCACTCGGGGGCTTAGCTGCACTCCAGTACTCGCCTAAGTTTTAAAAAAATCATATTGAGTGGTGAGCAATCCTCCCACTCGGGGGCTTAGCTGCAGTCCAGTACTCGCCTAAGTTTTAAAAAATCCTACCGAGTGGTGAGCAATCCTCCCACTCGGGGGCTTAGCTGCAGTCCAGTACTCGCCTAAGTTTGAAAAATCCTACCGAGTGATGAGCAATCCTCCCACTCGGGGGCTTAGCTGTAGTCCAGTACTCGCCTAAGTTTGAAAAATCCTACCGAGTGGTGAGCAATCCTCCCACTCGGGGGCTTAGCTGCAGTCCAGTACTCGCCTAAGTTTTAAAAAATCCTACTGAGTGGTGAGCAATCCTCCCACTCGGGGCTTAGCTGCAGTCCAGTACCCGCAGTCGACCACGGTCTCGGGGACTACACCCAGTGGGTGCACTTAGCGTGCCCCCACTGGTTCGGATTCCACTCGTCATGGTCCGCCCAGACCGAGTGGAAAATTTAGCTTCTCAGACCACAGTCGACTACCCGCTGTCAACTATGGTCTCGGGGACTACACCCAGTGGGTGCACTCAGCGTGCGCCCACTAGTTCAAAAATCCAATCGACACAACCTAGTCGACTCAAGATACAAGTTTGCTCAATGGCAAATCAAAACACCCAGTGGGTGGACGGATGCGAAGCGCAGACAGATGAAAAGATTCTTCGAAAAAAGTTTTCAGGTAGCATATCCTAACAGAACAAGCTAAAAGAGTCAGTCGGCAATCTGCTAACCTGGACGTTGCTTTGGAGAGCGGAGCTGGCGTCATAAGCAGCTTGGCTGGTTTCCCGCACCATCTTCATCTTCTCCATCATAATGCCCGCCTGGCGTATAGCCTCTTTGGCAGCACCCACCTGGTCCTCTGGGACGTGATGTGCAGCAAAAAGTGAAGGCGGATCGGCGGGAGTCTGCGCGGCTGACGCTGAAGGTTGAGCACTCGAGAGTGGTATGGCGAAGGTGATGGAAGTCCGATTGGCATCGCCGGTTTCCTGGATTACCGGTTCCGCCACCGGCGTTGACTGAGGTGTCTCGCCAGCGGACGTTTTCCTGTTTCTTCTTCCCAAGGGCCTCTGTGGCTCGTATTCGTCATCGTCTGGGAGATCAATGATGTTGGGAGGAGCTGTAAAAAGATCAGTCGCCAAAAATTCATCCTCGTTGGTTATATCGCAGTTCAATCGACAAAACAAAGACAAGATCACGAAGATTATACCTGGGTTGGAAGTGACCGCATCTTCCATGTCCTCATCCTCGTTTTTGTAAGCAGAGGTCCCAGAGGTAGCGGCACTGCTAGTTTCAAGATTCATTCGGTCAAACCAAGGAAAAATAGACAACATAGAATTTTGGGTAAAACCGAAGACAGGACACTTACGCAAAGGCAACAGGGATGTCGATTTTGATTTTGGGTAGAGCCTTTCGAGTCTTATGCGGTGCGACCTTGGATTGTTTCGGAGCCTTTTCAGTCGGTGCCGGAGAAGACGTCCGAGGGCGCTTTGATGACTGCCCAGTTTGCGCGGTCGCTTTGCCGCGGGCGCTTACCGGATCGTGGGTGAGCTTGGATCGCCTTTCCCTACGGGGAGGTGAGTCGACCTCTTCTTCATCACTCGGGTCGTCGCTATCCTCGTCCTCTTCAGCATCAGAATGCCACTCGCCGCTCTCGCCTCCGCTCGCCTCCCCCTCTGGGTCCTGCTCCTGCTCTCCGTTGGGCATCGAATACATCTCAGTAAAGGCCGAGAAGACAACAAGCAAGACAAAAGTCAGTCGGTTGATTACAAGCAGTTACATGATGAATCAAGATAACACTCGGCAATTCAGAGTTGGACCTTGTCTGTCTCGTACGAGTTGTCGAGTGGAGGGACTCTCCTGGCCCCCCTGGGGTTATCTTTGTTGCCGGTGACACCCCTCAACCACTTCTCCACCGTATCCTCATCAACATCTTCTGGATGGATCCGAGTGGAATCGTCAATGCCCGAATACATCCACATCGGATGGTCACGGGCTTGAAGCAGCTGAATGCGGTGCCTGAGGAAGACTTCCAACAGATCCATGCCGGTCACGCCATCACGGATGAGCTGGACCACTCGCTCAACCAGCACCTTCACCTCCGCTTTCTCCCCCGGGGTCACTTTTAAGGCGGAGGGCTTCTCTACTCGAGCCATGGAAAAGGGGGGAAGTCCAGTCGACTGGCCTGGAGTCGGCTGATCTTTGCAGTAAAACCAAGTCAAGTGCCACCCTCGGACTGACTCGGGAAGGATTATGGCTAGGAAAGAGCTCTTACCCCTCATCTGAATCCCAAGACCCCCACACATCTGGATCACTTTTGTCCTCTCATCACTCGGATTAGCTTTTTGACTGACTAAGAACGACATGTGAAAATGTGCTTGAAGAGGCCCCAGTGCGGTCGACAACCTAGGAAATTATCGGACATAGACATGAAAGCGGCAAGATAGACGATGGTGTTGGGGGTAAAGTGATGAAGTTGTGCTCCAAAGAAGTTCAGGAAAGCTCAGAAAAAGGATGAGGGGGCAAAGAAAACCCGCGGTCGACATGAGTGGCAAGGAGGACACACTTACCCTCCTGCGGTCGGGGCTCGGTCTCAATCTCCGGGAGCCGCACGGATCCATGGGGAATCAATCCCTCCTCGGCCAGATCGTCGATGTCGTCCTGATGAATCATCGACCGGATCCAGTCGCCCTGGATCCAGCCACGCGGCAGACCGGACCTCGACGACGAGCCGCCCCGGCTGGACTTCTTCCCCTTCGCCTTCGTCATCGCCTTCTTTGCGCGCTCCAAAGCCACCGTCTTCTCCTTCCCCATCGCAGCGGGCGGAGCTCAAACAGAGCGGCGGCGCTGGGGCAGGAGCGCATGCGGTGGAGAAAACAGAGAAGGAAGAGGAAGAATGGGAATGCACTGTTCAAAAACCCTTGTCCGACGCCTTATATGAGGTTACTTCCGAGTGACTGACCTGTGGACCCGGGCGATCTTATCAAATCCCGCAGCAGTCGCGCGCGCTAGACGTGGCGAAAAAGGTGGCGCAGAAATCGAGGCGGCCCTGCCTAATGCAGCCCAATTACTGTGGCTTCCTCCGCCCCGCGCGCTTCCCAAAATTCGGATCTCGCGAAATCCGCAGGCAACAGAGCAACCTGTCAAACGGAAGATTTCCTCCATATCAACGCTCGAGGCTTTTCAGTAAAAGTTCACTCGACAAAACCAAGAATGGATCAAGGCGACTGAAAAAGAAGTTGATGTTACCGTTTTGATTCGTCGATCCCCACAAGACACTTCCGAAGCGCGAAAGTTGAATCGGAAGTATTTTCAACTCCTTCTCCACTCAAACCCTGAACCATTCGGGGGCTAATGATGAAGCTATGTACCTAGGGTAGGGTCATAGGCTTGACCTAGACACCCTTCCCAAGGACATCACCCTAAAGTCAGAAGCATTCGAAGGGTACCATCATCCACTTGACCGGGAACATTCCACTCGGAAGAATCACTGTCACTCGACCGTAACAAAAACCACTCGACATATAGAAGATCTAAAGTCACTCTGCACAGCAACGGTCGGGCGTTTACTCACAGACTTAATGATCATTTATTTCACTTTATTAGGGACGTTACCTGTAACACTCCCTCTTTATGTACGTTGAACTCCTTGTAACGTGGGCTGGCTGGGGTCTTGGCGCACTCTATATAAGCCACCCCCCTCCACTAGCACAAGGGTTCGCACCCCCTGTAACACCCACACGCATAATCCAGTCGACCGCCTCCGGGCACCGAGAAGTAGGGCTATTACTTCCTCCGCGAAGGGCCTGAACTCGTAAAACTCGTGTGTACAACTTTGCCATAGCTAGGATCTTGCCTCTACATTCCTACCCCCCATTCTACTGTCAGTCTTAGATCCACGACAATCCGCTCTTCCTCCTTTTGTTCTTCGCTCTCCTCGTCATCTTTTTCATCTAATGAGCTCACAGTGTCATCAAGTTCTTCTCCCATAGATTCCTGCAAAATATTAGTCTCTTCTTGGACAGCGGAGACTTTTTTAATAAATGCATCAATAACGTCATTGTATTCATAATTCTCATAGCAATATTTGAGTATAGCTAAATTTTCAGGTCTGTAAACAGCATCATAAAGATTTTTCACACTCTTTAAACAAAGATTCAATTTCATAAGCACCCATAAAAGCAACGAATTCTTCTATTTGTTCCACATCATAGTAATCATATATACCATTAGCATAAGAAGCCAAGGTTTTATCATCATTAAATTTGCATGAAAAGGGAAGGTCTGGAGCCTTCATCCTAGAGCAACAAGTATAATCATATTTCAAGCATAGTTACCGAGCATACCAACGCAAAATATGAATTTGATCCCATAATAGTTTCCCTTTTTGAGTCAAGCGATAATACCTAAAGTATTCACGTTGATCCAACGTGTCTCCCATTACATAATTGAATGGGGTTTTCTCAGGATTATTAAAGTAGTGTATAATATCTTTCACATAATGAGCATCGAGGGTTTTAGGAGGTTCCCATCTCCATGAGTAGAAAGTAAACCTATTTTTTTGGTATTTCGTGTTCCATATCCATAACTAAAGATAGAAAACAACTTAGAATAGAAAATAAAATCTACTTAGTGATAAAGCAAACAAACACACACGAGAATATTCACCCCACGCTATTGCTCCCCGGCAACGGCGCCAGAAAAAGGTCTTGATAACCCACAAGTATAAGGGATCAATTGTAGCCTCTTTCGATAAGTAAGAGTGTTGAACCCAACGAGGAGCTAAAGGTAGAATAAATATTCCCTCAAGTTCTATCGACCACCGATACAACTCTACGCACGCTTAACGTTTGCTTTACCTAGAACAAGTATGAAACTAGAAGTACTTTGTAGGTGTTGTAGGATAGGTTTGCAAGATAATAAAGAGAACGTAAATAGAAACTAGGGGCTGTTTAGATAAAGACACAACTAAGTTCGTTTTAGTAGAGAGCTTTTTGTCACGAGAAATTTATTTGTCCCTAGGCAATCGATAACTAGACCGGTAATCCTTATTGCAATTTTATATGAGGGAGAGGCATAAGCTAACATACTTTCTCTTCTTGGATCATATGCACTTATGATTGGAACTCTAGCAAGCATCCGCAACTACTAAAGATCATTAAGGTAAAACCCAACCATAGCATTAAAGTATCAAGTCCTCTTTATTCCCATACGCAAACAACCTACTTACTTGGGTCTGTGCTTCTGTCACTCACGCCACCCACCATAAGCAAATCATGACATATTGCAAACCCTACAGCAGGGATCCCTCACGCTTGCGCGACACGGAGAGCACCATAGGACAGCACCAATAATAAAACATGCAACTCAAACCAATCACGATCATCAATGAACCCATAGGACAAAATGGATCTACTCAAACATCATAGGATAGCCATACAACATTGGGAAATAATATATAGCATTGAACACCATGTTCAAGTAGAGATTACAGCGGGGAGAAGGGGTGTTACACCGCTGCATAGAGGGGGAGAGAGTTGGTGATGACGGTGGCAAAGTTGTTGGTGTAGATCGTTCGCACGATGATGGCCCCGGCGGCGTTCCGGCGCCACCGGGAGAGAGGGGGAGAGAGCCCCCCTTCTTCTTCTTCTTCTTCCTTAACCTTCCCCCTAGATGGGAGAAGGGTTTCCCTTTGGTCCTTGGCTTCCATGGCGGCGGAGGGGCGGGAGCCCCTCCGAGATTGGATCTCTCTCTCTCTGTTTCCTTCTGTTTCTGCGCTTCCCGATTCTGGCCTTTTACCGTTTCTTAAATTCCCGGAGATCCGTAACTCCGATTGGGCTGAAATTTTAACATGATTTTTATCCGGATATTAGCTTTCTTGCGCCAGAAGAAGGGCACCAACCGCCTTGAGGGGTGGCCACAAGGACCAGGGGCGCGTCCTCCGTCCTTGTGGGCCCCTCAGGCATCGTCTCGCGTTGATTCTTTTTCCCAAAAATCACATATATTCTAAAAAAATCTCCGTAAGTTTTTATCACGTTTGGACTCCGTTTGATATGGATTTTCTGTGAAACAAAAAACATGCAACAAACAGGAACTGGCATTGGGCACTGGATCAATATGTTAGTCCCAAAAATAGTAAAAAAAGTTGTCAAAAATATATGAAAGTTGTAGAATATTGGCATGAAACAATTAAAAATTATAGATACGACGGAGATGTATCAGGGGGCACCACTAGAACACACAACATTGATTCCTAGCCGTGTGCGGTGCCCCCTCCACAGTTTACGCGTCCGGTCATATTCACGTAGTGCTTAGGCTAAGCCCTGCGCGGATCACTTCACCGTCACCGTCACCATGCCGTCGTGCTGACGAAACTCTCCCTCGACACTTTGCTGGATCAAGAGTTCGAGGGATGTCATCGAGCTGAACGTGTGCAGAACTCGGAGGTGTCGTACGTTCGGTGCTTGATCAGTCGGAACGAGAAGAAGTTCGACTACATCAACCGCGTTGTCAAACGCTTCTGCTTTCGGTCTACGAGGGTATGTGTACACACTCTCCCCCTCTCGTTGCTATGCATCTCCTAGATAGATCTTGCGTGAGCGTCGGAATTTTTTGAAATTGCATGCTATGTTTCCCAACACAATCAATGTCAGTGTGAGGAGTAGGATTGCCATGCAACGGATGCACTAGAGCTGTAAGCGTATGAAAGCTCACTATGAAAACTAGGTGGCTGTGCATCCAGCTTGCTTACTCATGAAGACCTCGGGCATTTGAGGAAATCAGTCACCGAAATATACAAGCCAAGTTCTATAATGTAAAAATTTCCACTAGTATATGGAAATGACAAATCACGGAGACTCTCTATATGAAGAACATAGTGCTACTTTGAAGTACAAGTGTGGTAAATGGATAATAGTATCGCCAGGGCAGGGAAGTCCGAGCAAAGACCTACAACGTCGGGGATTTAGTCCTCCGACACGACCCAAACAAGTCGAATCAGCGTAAACTATCCAGTAAAAGGGATGGACCATTCATCATTGACAAGGTGCTTACTGGAGGAGCATATCATCTTCAAGACCCCAAGGAGAATCGCCTGGAGCCAACCCCATGGAACACTGCTCGATTGCGCCGTTTTCAAGGTTCAATGCAACCTTCGCCACCTCTTTCTTTTTATATCATGGACTAGTACCTTTTTCTATATACATATTAGCATCGAATTATCGCACTAATATCCATAGTACGTCTTCTCAAAATTATTTCTTGTATAATGCACTATACATAATATGGTTCATGGCCACATTGAGCGTGGTCCTTACAAAAATCTAACTATATCGACATCAGGTACTTCGGACCTGTGAAAGCGCCTGATAAAATAACTAGGGGCTCCTTGAAACACCTCAAGAGAGGGCCCGAACCTGGGCAAACATCTTGTCCCTATTCTTCCTGTTGCCACCGGTCCAAGATCACCAGCTTGGGACCCCCTACCTGATATCTGCCGGTTTTAGCACCGTCACCCGGGGCGATACTTGGGCCTGTCTCTGCACGTGCACCGCTAAAGGCAGATTCAACTTCAGTATCTCATCGACTCTACTGCGAGGGCATTGATCTGGACGACATCACGACTGCATTCTTGGGCAAGACGGGGGCTTTCCTAGGTCGATACCTGGGCCTATATCTGCACTTGTGCCGCTTAAGGAATATTCAACTTCAGCCTCTCATCGACTCCGCTGCGAGGGCATTGATCTGGACAACATCATGACTACATTCAAGGGCAAGATGGAGGCTTTCCCAAGTTGATACCTGAGCCGACCTTTGCAGTTGTGTCGCTTAAGGAAGATTCACCTTTAGCCTCTCATCGAAAAGATCCATGGTAGATTGCCAAGCAGTTAGGGGAAGAACATTCCTCGGCATGGAAGGATCACTTTGGCTAAGGCCGTTCTTGCGGCAACAATGACATTCCACTCGACGACCATTCCTTTGCCCAAATGGGCTCGCAACAATGTGGACGAGATCATGAGAGGATTTATTTGGTGTGGTGACGATGCTAAAAACACGAAGGATGGGCACTTGTTGGTGAATTGGAAGACCATCTACCGTCCAAAGTTGGTTGGTGAGCTTTGTGTCGCCTATCTGGAAAGATTTGGAAGGGGCTTGAGATTGAGGTGGCCTTGGTTGCAGTGGAGCGGCCTGGACAAGCCGTGGGTGGGCTCCCCACTTCCTTGCAACAAGACTGACATGGCCTTCTCTCGGGCCTTCTAGCTCGGCCTACACGATGCAATTTATGGGCCTATCGTAAGTTTGAGACGGAGAAAATCTGGAAAGCCCATGCCAAGCCGAAATGTAGATTTTTCGCCTAGCTTGTCCTTCACACCAAAATCCTCATCGCCAACCGTCTTGCGCAACGAGGTTAGCCCCGTGACCCTGTCTGCCACCTTTGCCTCTGTGCGCCTGAAACAGCGCTCCACCTATGTAATAATTGCCCCTTCACCACCGTTGTCCACCACTTGGTCCTCTCCTGTGTTGACGACTACATTCATTTGACTGACGACTTACTAGTGGCATCATGTTTTTAGTATCATGTTATTCTTACATGAGTCTCATACGTGGATACTATAATATTTTCCCTTCATGTTGTAGCATTACATAGCAAACCATTTGAAAGGACATGCGGTGCCCCCATGTGTGGTTTTGGTAATTGATGACATTCTCTATGGACTAATGGTTGCATTGAGTTATATTTGAAGGATTTGTCCATAGGCACTTCTTGAAGTCCATGTATTGGTTTCAAGGAGTTTATGTGTTGACCAAGGTGCTATTAAAGAATTATCCAAAGATTGGTCATGTGAGAGTTGAGCTTATTGCAAGCATGTCTTGAAAAAGAAGATTGTGTGATCATTCATGCTTACCTTCAAGGCATCATCCAAATGAAGAGAGTTGGAAAGGTTCAAGGTTGATCAAGACTAAGTCAAGAGTGAATCAAGTTCATCAAATCACAAAGCGTAGAAGATGTACCGAGCGGGATCAAGTGATTCCATGGTATGGTAAGCATTATCCATTATGCTTTGTGTACTAACCCATCTTCTTCGTGGGAGTTCTTTGTGGGGTTAGGTTGCGGTGTGCATGTTTAAGTGATGCACCACGAAGAGATCAAGTGCTTGAAGATTGCCGTCCATTGTGGTGACAATGGACTTGTGAAGATTTGCCGAAAAGTGGCTCACCCATAATGGAGTATGGGGGAGCAATCTACTAGTCTTCACCGAGCCAACGCAATCAAGAAAGGTGGTCCTACTTGAGGAAGTCAAAATCGTCAATATCTAGCTCAAGTGGTCTTTGTGCAAGGCAAAGGTTTGGCCTTGATAGGTTCTCTATTTTACCGGTCTCATGGTGGTAGTATGGAGACCGGGTTATAGGATCGTTTGCCGTACTATCAAGGGGGGCTCTCAAGTGAGTAGGTTGATCGTATCGTTCGTAGAGAGCTCAAACCATTGCATGCTTGCATCATCTTTCTTGGTTCTTGTTTTGTTTTCTCCTAGTGAGATTTGGAGCTTATGGTCATCTTCTTGACAAGCTCGAGTTCATCAAAACGGAGTTCACATGCTTCTTCTATTGCGTTTTCGGTGTTGGAGGTTTTACCGATCTTATTCGAGGAAGGGTTCTCACCATTTTCTTATGGACCTTTTCTAATTTTCTTCTTATTGGTATTTCTATCAAGATTGTGTTAGCCCTTGTCGCTAGCTTTCCAACAAACTTGGTTTCGTTGAATTCGGAGTCCGTTTGCAGAAGTTGTGTCAGTTTTGGTGTCCTTATAAAAGCTGCAGCGGTACTACCGCTTGGAGGGGATGTAATTTTTTACTGCCGCTCTTGGGAGCAGTACTACCGCTTGGAGCAGTACTACCGCGACTACTTTCGTCGCTACTTCCGCTCCGGACCAAAAAATCGTCACAAGTCCATCGGTGGTAGGCACAGATGTATTTTTTTAGTACCGCTCACAAGCAGTAGTACCGCTACCCTTTGAGGTAGTACCGCTACCCATAGCGGTAGTACCGTGAGGACGAGTGGTAGTACCGCTCTGTGCGGGCTGTGAGCATAACGGTTGGATTTTCCCCACCTATAAAAGGGGGTCTTCTTCCCCAATGAACCTTATCTTTTGAGCTTGTGTTCTTCCCCCATTGTTGACCTTCTTCGAGCTTGCTATCTCTCAATCCCTCCATGGATTCTTGCTAGTTTTGGGCGGAAAAGAGAGAGGAGATCAAGATCCACATTTCCACCAATCACTTTCTCCTCTATGTGAGGGGAACCCCTTGGATCTAGATCTTGGAGTTCTTGGTGTTCTCCTTCTTGCTCTTCCTCTCATTTCCCTCCCTAGCATTAGTTGTTTTGGTGGGATTTGGGAGAGAAGGACTTGGGCACTCCGTGTGCCCTTGCCATTGCATTTGGTGCATAGGTTTGAGTTCTCCACGGTGATACGTGGAAGTTACAAGTTGAGAATCTTATTACTCTTGGGTGCTTGGTACCCTTGAGCTTGTTCCTCTTGGGTGCTTGGGCGCCCTAGACGGTTGGTGGTGTTCGGATCTCAATCATTGTGGTGTAAAGCTCCGGGCAAGCGTCGGGGTCTCCAATTAGGTTGTGGAGATCGCCCCGAGCAATTTGACGGGATCTAGTGACCGCCCCCTAGGGTTGCCAAAGTGTACGGGTTCGGTGACCGCCCGCAAGGGTTGCCATTTGTACGGGTTCGGTGACCGCCCTCAAGGGTCCCTTAGTGTAATCACGGCATCTTGCATTGTGCAAGGGCGTGAGGAGATTACGGTGGCCCTAGTGGCTTCTTGGGGAGCATTGTTCCTCCACACCGCTCCAAACGGAGATTAGCATCCGCAAGGGTGTGAACTTTGGCATACATCGTCGTCTCCGCGTGCCTCGGTTATCTCTTACCCGAGCCCTTTACTTATGCACTTTACTTTGTGATAGCCATATTGTTTCTTGTCATATATCTTGCTTTCACTTAGTTGTTTATCTTGCTTAGCATAAGTTGTTGGTGCACATAGGTGAGCCTAGTTGTTGTAGGTTTTGTGCTTGACAAATTAACCACTAGGTTTATTCCACATTTCTTCAAGCCTAAACCGTAATTATTTTAAAGCACCTATTCACCACCACCCCCCCACTCTATGCGACATCCTCGATCTTTTAATTGGTATCAGAGCCCTGTCTCTCTTTGATAGGCTTAACCGCCTAGAGAGTAAGGATGTCTACTGGGGGTTTGGGATTCTCTGACACTCTTAGTTTCGATGGCACAAATTTTGATGTTTGGGCAATTCGCATGCTTAATCTCTTTAGGGTCATGGACCCAAATTTAGAGCGAATTGTAGATATGGGTTTTTCTCCTCCAAAGGATCCCCAAAGATTATCTTTTAGAGGATGAGAAAAACTCTTATCTCAATGCTCAAGCTTCTAATGTGCTTTTCGATGCTTTGAGCAATGTAGTTATATTTCAACTCATGCCGTTCCGGGATGCTCATGAGTTGTGGACAAAACTTCAAGATAAATATGGTGTGTCCAAGATTTGTGGGGATGATTGTTCTCCCTCCACCTCCGGCCGTGTTGCCTTCTCAACTTCTTCTACTTCACCTAGATGTGGATTGCCACAAGGTAATGCTATCGTGAGTAGTGTTGGTCATTGCAATGATGATAGTGTGCTTGTTCTTGGTGATCCTTCATCATTATCTTATTGCAATGGTCTTTCTTTGGAATTTAACACTTCGAGCACCTTACATGTTTCACATGCTTGTGTTGATAGTCCTTGCATATCATATAGAAATTTCTTGCTCAAATCTCATGATGATCTGCTTGCTATGACTTGTTGCCATGATAAAATGTATCTATTTCCTCGAGTTGTTGTGCTAACAATGTAGAGGAAACTCAACACTCCATGGAACAAGATGTGGTCTTAAATGGTGCTTGAAGGGATACTCCATCATTATCTATTGCTTTATGCCTTATGGCTAAGTCTTCAAAGGTATCTCCTATTTTGAACGCCAATATGTCTCTTGATGATGATGTTAATGCTAATGATGATGAGGATAATGATGAAGAGAATTATAATGTTGCCTCCTGTAACATCCCAAATTTTCAATTTGGAATGTTATACATAGGTCATCATATGCATATCATATTTTATTTGCATTTCGTTTGTGATCCTGGAAATCCTAAGCAACTCAAGGACCCACGTAGAGAGTTGGGGATTTCGTTTATTTTCATATTTGAATGTTTTTCTCAAATTTGAAAAGAGGATCATTTTGGTTTTAATTATTTTTCTCTCCAAAATATTTCCAATATAAAAATAAAAGAGAGGAGATAAAATGACTTCTCCAAAAAAAGAAATATTGGAGGAAAAATATTAAAATCAAATAAATAATTTATTTGGATTTTTATTGCTATTTTATTTGAATTAGAAAAATATGCATTTTTCAAAATTGCATTTGTAGGCCAGAAAAATGTTCACTTTGTTCTAAATATTTTATTTAGACGCCGAAAATTGTTTTTGGCATTTTTAGAATTTTATTTTATATTTATTTAGGATTTTTCTTTCGGCGGAATTTATTTAAAAAAAGTTTCCCGGACCAAACTGGGCCAAAAGCCCAGCCGGCCCGTCCACGCCGCGCCGTCGCTGGCACGGACGCCGAGGCAGAGTCCGAGCCGGACTCCACCTCGGGCCGGCCCCCTCCCCAAGTCAGCCGCCGCCCCACCGCCTCACCTCGTCCCACCCCGAGCCGCAGCCCCGCCGCCGAGCCTGCGCGCGCCGCCGCCGCTGCTCCGCTCCGCCGCCCGCGCGCCGCCGCACGACGCTGCTGCTCTGCAGCCCACGCCGCGCCGCTCCGCCGCCTCGCCTCGCTGCCCCGTTGACCCACGCTGCGCCGCCGCTGGGATCGCGACGCGCCGCCGCCGCCGGTTTTCGCCCGACAACCGGGTAAAAACCCGCAAAGCCACCACCATTTTTTTTGTAAACCTAGATCGGTTCGGTTTTTCTTGGTTTTCTCGGTTAGTTTAATCTTCGAACGTTCGTTCGTTAGTTCTGTTTTAACAAACGAATTCGTTCGTTAGTCTCTGTTAGCGGACGTTCGTCCGATAGAATTTTCTTTTTATTTTTATTTTCGGCTAGGAACCTATCTGCGATTATTTTTATCGCAGATTAGCCCCTGATCTTCAAACCCACGCAACTTTTTAACAGTTCGTCCAAATCCAGTGAAACCAACGCCAAAATCTTCGTCTCGAACCCCTCTTTCTGGTTAATCAACTTGAACATGGTTTTGACAATTTAAAATTTGGTTTCAAGCAGATTTGAATTTGAAGTTCTTTTGACCGTAGTTTCAGTTCCGTAGCTCCGATTCGATTGAATCTTTTTGCAAATCGAAGCTCTTCAGTTGAACTTTCAGATTGGATCTTCTTATTTGAGTTTTACCCTTGCATCTATGCTTGATTGCTTATGTATGCTATTGTTTTTTTGCGATAGAATTCCCGGAGTGCGAAGCGTGCTACTACGAGTCTCTAGGGTTTGCGGATCGTCAGCAAGGCAAGTAACACATTGATCATACCCTTTATTACCCAGTTTTTATGCATTAGTTACAATCCTCAAACACTGCATGATTAGGATGTGATTAACTTGTGGGTATTGGGAAGTAGATGATGAGGTAGAACCTATTGCCCTTTTATTATCAAACCCTTGGGAGTTACTTCTACGTTATGCTTATATTGCCATGCTATGCTCGTAGACGTGGTTTGGGTTTGAGTGATCCATGACAGATGTGAGATTGTTAATTAATGGTTAACTTAAGGTGGCTACTTAAATACACATCTGGGTGGATTGGTTGCGGGCACCTGGAGAATCCAGTGTTGTCCTAGGATATCCCGGAGTACCCGTGTGATCATCCTATGGTTCGCCACCCAGGCTCAAAGGGATCATAAGATTATTCATGCTAGAAACTTCCGTGTGCAGCCACAAGCTATTATGGGCTCTAGCATAGTTGAGTATGTTGCATGACCTCTTTCAGTGGTGGGCTAGCAGATGTAGGGGAAAGTAGGTGTAACTGTCCACCCAGAGTAAAGAGTTAATGTTTCTGAAAGACTGTGTCTCGGTCATCCGTTTCTCAAACACCATGTAGTGCGAGAAATCCAACGGAGGAGATCGAGTCTTGTGGGGAAAAGTGCGCAAACCTCTGCAGAGTGTACAAACTAATCATGGTTAGCCGTGTCCCCGGTTATGGACATCTTGAGTATTTGGTTCTTGGATTATCATGTTGATCTCATCACTCTAAATTAATTTGTTGGGTTATTAATTACTGTTTAATTGGGATTGAGATGGGGTACCATTCTCAATGTTTATCAACTACCATGATAGTTAAATAAAATATATTCCTTTGTTGTAGGGAAAAATTGGCTTTTCGCAAAACATTATAACCATAGAGCCTCCACCAGCCATATATGCATGTAGTGATAGCATTTATTCTGTTCATTGCTCTACTGTGTTATATTGCCAGCATATTCCATGTGCTGACCCGTTTCGGGCTGCAACATATCATGTTGCAGACTTTTCAGACGAAGAGTAAGGTGCGCTAGGTCGTTGTCGTGCACTCAGCTATGCCGTTGGAGTTGATGGACTCACTTTATCTTCCAAGCCTTCCGCTGTTATCTTATTTAGATGGCCTTAAGCCATATTATTGTAATAAGTTCTCTTTTGAGACATTCGATGTAATAAGTGTGTGATTGCACTCTGTTATAAATCCTTCAAGTACTGTGTGTGTCAGCATTACCGATCTAGGGATGACACTTATGCACAGAGATTTGACCGTCTGAGGTCGGATCGCTACAAGATGGTATCAGAGCACACGCTGATTGTAGGACACGACCACTAAGATAAGCCATAGGTCACTCTTCTCTACTCATTTCTGACTCCTCTCCCGTTTTCCACTCTATAGGATGGCGGACTCAAGGAACAAGTTTGCACAACCGGATGAAGACACACCTTTTGGGAGACACTTGAAGGAAGTCACTAGGTACCTGAACATCGGAATACCAAGCTTCACCGGGACCTACACCACCACTCTACCAGAAGAGGAGCGTTGGTTGATTCAAGTTCAAGTTCCAGGAAGGACGTTCACGCCAGTTACTGAGCCCATAGAGTTTTCCTTTGATGCACCAACCTGGAGTCTAGGAAAGAGCATGGCAGCCCACATCGCCATGGGACGCATCGGCGAAGTTTATCACAAGGATCTTAAGGACACCATCTACCAGATATGTGGGCGCCGAGATGAGCAATGGGAGATGATCAGTACCAGGAGGGACAGGTCCATTGGAGCCTTCATCCAGGAGTTAAACCAGCACATTCGTCGCCAGGAGAACCAAATGTGCGCAAGCAGGATAGATCTGAAGAAGGTGATGACTAGGAACATGGAGCTTGAAGAGGAACTCAAGTCTACACATGACGGATATGAGGAGGAGATCGCAATACTAGTGGAGAAGAATGACGACCTGACGAGGAAGCTAGGAGTATTCATGGGAGACCCTGCGCCTGGAGGAGATGACGACCATCCCGAGGACATTCGTTCTGAAGACTACATCATCATCGACGACACCGACTCCGACCCCGACAGTAGTGATGATGACTATGAAGACGAATCTGGAGCGGATATCATGGAGTCTTCCACCGATCAAAATTTCTAGTCGACCACCATATTATCAGTAGTATTCCCCCATGTATATAGTAGTAGTCCGAGCACTTTTGTAATGGTAGTTAGATCGTTTGTATGCCCTTGTTTGATTGATTGGTGTGAAATGAATGTGTTTGTCTCATGTGCATATGGGTAGTGCTTTCTCACTAGACCTCACTCTATTCTAATCTCTTCCCTCTAAACCCATCAGATGCCTCCGAGACGTGACCCCGGATTTGTCTTCCCACCGGAGCTCACTCAGTTGATCCAGCAGCAGAATGACTTGATGCAGTTGCTAGTCCAGAACCAAGGAAACAACAACAACAACAACAACAACTCACCGCCACCACCTCCAGTTGACAACTTAGCCCGTTTTCTGAGGTTGCAACCGCCGGTGTTTTCCAGTAGCACCGAGCCAATAGTTGTTGATGACTGGCTCCGCGGGATTGGAAGGGAGTTGACCACCGCAGGTTGCACAGATGCGGAGAAGGTGCGTTTTGCCGCACACCAATTGGATGGACCCGCAGCCTCATGGTGGGAGAATTACACAACCACTTTCCCTATAGCAAATGTCACTTGGGATCAGTTTCAGCAAGCATTTCGCACTTCACATGTCTCAACTGGAGCTATGAGCATGAAGAAGCGTGAGTTTCGCAACTTACGCTAGGGAAACCGTACTGTGGGGCAGTACGTGGATGAGTTCAGTAAGTTAGCTCGCTATGCCCCAGATGATGTGGCCCCAGATGCCGCGAAGCAGGAGAAGTTTATGGAAGGGTTGAATGATGAGATGAGTATGCAGTTAATGGTGGCAACATTTAACAACTACCAGGAGTTGGTAGACAAGGCTCTTATGATTGAAGGGAATCAGTAGTAGATTGAGAGCCGCAAAAGGAAGTATGGACAAGGGAAGTACAATTCAGGAGCTCAGCAGAAGCCTCGTTTTACCCCGAACTCGGGAGGATATACCCATAACCATGGAGGCCACACGCATAATGGAGGAAGTTCGCATAACCATAGTGGCCCCAAGAATGGAAATGGGAATGGAGCAGGCAGCAACCAGAACCGCTCTAACCCAGCCACACCCGCCAAGAAGGACCAAAGTCACATTACTTGTTTCAAGTGCGGGAAGACTGGACACTATGCCAATGAGTGTCCTGAAGTAAAGAATGGAAATGGCAATGGAAGCTCTGGGAAGAAGCCCAACCCTTTTAACAGGGGACAAGTGAACCACGTTAACGTGGAGGAGGTTGAAGAGCAGCCAGATGCAATTATAGGTAAGTTTTTGGTTAATTCATTTACTGCAATCGTTCTTTTTGATACTGGTGCATCGCATTCATACATATCAAGGGGATTTGTGGATAAGTATAAGTTGCCCACCAAAGTTCTTAGGACACCTATGTTAGTAAGCTCGCCAGGAGCGGAGTATATGGCAAGCCAAGGATGTTTTCAGATGCCATTGACCATATGTAGGCATGTTTTCCCCTCAGACCTAATAATTCTGGAGTCGCAAGGATTGGATGTGATACTAGGAATGGATTGGCTATCGATGTATGGAGGAAACATCGATTGCGCCAGTAAGTCAATTCTGCTCACCACCCCGGGGGAAAAAGGATTAAGTATGTATCTAGGCATGCGCCTAGGAGGACCCAAGTAAATTCCCTCTCAGGAGTTGTTTAGGAGGAAGTGCCTATATTGAAGGATTACCCGGATGTATTTCCAGAGGAACTACCAGGAATGCCGCCAGATCGAGACATTGAGTTTTTGATAGAGCTGTTGCCAGGCATCGGACCAATATCGAAGAGACCATACCGAATGCCCGCAAATGATCTGGAGGAGATTAAGAAGCAAATTAAGGAGTTATTGGAGAAAGGTTACATTCGACGAAGTTCGTCACCATGGGGAGCCCCAGTGCTCTTGGTTGAGAAGAAGGATGGATCTTTGATAATGGTTGTTGATTATCGTGCATTGAATGAAGTAACGATCAAGAACAAGTACCCACTGCCGATGATCAATGATTTGTTTGACCAGCTGCAAGGAGCTAAAGTATTCTCCAAGATCGATCTACGATCAGGATACCACCAGCTGAAGATCCGAGAACAAGATATACCTAAGACAGCCTTCACCACAAGGTACGGGCTATATGAGTATACGTTATGTCATTTGGGTTGACTAACGCCCCAGCCTATTTCATGAGTATGATGAATAAGGTGTTCATGGAGTTTTTGGATAAGTTTGTTGTGGTGTTTATTGATGATATTTTGGTATACTCAAAGAATGAAGAGGAGCACAAGGAGCATTTGCGTTTAGTTCTCGAGAAGCTCAGGGAACATCAGTTGTATGCCAAGTTTAACAAGTGTGAGTTTTGGTTGAAGGAAGTTGGATTTCTTGGACCTGTTATATCAGGAGAAGGTATAGCAGTAGACCCTACCAAGATCCAGTCAGTCACTGATTGGCTAGCACCCACCTCAGTAGGAGAGATCCGCAGTTTTCTAGGACTCGCGGGATACTATCAGAGATTCATTGGGAATTTTTCCAAGATTGCGAAGCCCATGACGGAGTTGTTGAAGAAGGACACCAAGTTCAAATGGACAGATGAATGTGAGGCAAGTTTCCAGGAGTTGAAGAAACGTTTGGTTACAACCCCAGTGCTGATTCTGCCGGATATACCCAAGGATTTCCAAGTGTATTGCGATGCTTCTCGCTTAGGACTTGGAGGTGTACTTATGCAAGACGGAAGAGTTGTTTCATATGCCTCACGTCAGCTTCGACTGCATGAGTTGAATTATGCCACGCATGACTTGGAGTTAGCAGCTATAGTTCATGCACTCAAGACCTGGAGACATTTTCTTATTGGAAATCGATGTGATGTGTACACGGATCATAAGAGTTTGAAGTACATTTTCACACAGAAGGAGCTGAATCTCAGGCAAAGAAGATGGTTGGAGCTTATAAAGGATTATGATATGAAGTTGCATTATCATCCAGGAAAGGCCAATGTCGTAGCAGACGCTTTGAGCCGGAAGAGTTATGCCAATCCCCTCGTAAGTGGAGGATTACCAAAGGAGTTAGCCGAAGATCACAGGGAGCTTCGTTTGGAAATAGTCCCTAGAGGTTTTGTCGCAGCATTGGAGGTTCAGTCAACATTATTGGGAACGATTCGAGAAGCTCAAAAGGATGATAAGGAAATTGCTGAGATAAAGGAGAAAATGAGCAAAGGAAAAGCCAAAGGTTTTCGTGAGGATGAGCAAGACACTTTGTGGTTTGAGGACCGTGTTTATGTACCCAATAATGCAGAGATTAGGAAGTTAATACTTCAGGAAGCTCATGACTCGCCATACTCGATTCACCGCGGAAACACCAAGATGTATTTGGATTTGAAGGAGCATTTCTGGTGGACTGGTATGAAGAAAGATATTGCCGAGTATGTAGTCGTATGTGATGTATGTCAGAGAGTGAAGGCAGAACATCAGAAGCCAGCAGGATTACTGCAGCCTATGCCGATACCCGAATGGAAGTGGGACAAGCTTGGCATGGATTTCATCACCGGATTACCCAGGACCCGATCGGGATATGATTCTATTTGGGTAGTAGTGGATCGTTTGACCAAAGTGGCTCACTTTATCCCAGTGAAAACCACCTATACAAGTGCGAAGTTGGCCAAGATATATATGACCAGGATCGTATGTCTGCATGGAGTTCCGAGGACCATCGTATCAGATAGAGGAACACACTTTACTTCAAAGTTTTGGCATCAGCTGCACCAGACTTTGGGTACCAGGCTAGAGTTCAGTACAGCCTTTCATCCGCAGACAGATGGACAGACCGAGAGAGTTAATCAGATTCTGGAGGACATGTTGAGAGCTTGTGTGCTAGATTTTGGATCTAGTTGGGATGATAATTTGCCTTACGCAGAGTTCTCATACAACAACAGCTACCAAGCCAGTTTGAAGATGGCCCCTTTCGAAGCTTTGTACGGGAGAAGGTGTAGGACACCGTTGATGTGGGATGAAGTTGGAGACCGTCAGTTTTTTGGACCAGATTTGATCCAAGAGTCAGAAGAGAAGGTTAAGTTAATTCGAGATAGACTGAAGGTAGCTCAGTCCAGGCAGAAGAGTTATGCAGACTCAAAATGCAAGGAAGTAGTCTATGAAATCGGAGACAGAGCATATCTACGTGTGTCACCTCTGCGAGGTGTTAAACGCTTTGGAGTCAAAGGAAAGTTAGCCCCGAGATTTGTAGGACCATACCGAGTTTTGGAACGTATGGGAGAAGTGGCCTACAGGTTGGAGTTACCCAAAGGACTGTCAGGAGTTCATGATGTGTTTCACGTTTCTCAGTTGAAGAAGTGTCATGCTGAGATGGCCGATATTCCTCTGAGAGATACAGTGCCCCTGGAAGCAATTCAGTTGGATAGTGATCTGACCTACGAGGAGAGACCAGTCAAGATTCTCGAGTTTGCCAGCCGAGTTACACGCAGCAAGGTTATCAAGTTTTGCAAAGTTCAGTGGAGCCACCATACCGAGGATGAAGCCACCTGGGAGCGAGAGGAAGACCTGCGGAAAGACCACCCACACCTATTTTCTAGCCAACCCGAATCACGATGGCGAGATTCATTTTAAGGGGGGTAGGTTTGTGACATCCCAAATTTTCAATTTGGAATGTTATACATAGGTCATCATATGCATATCATATTTTGTTTGCATTTTGGTTTTGATCCTAGAAATTCTAAGCAACTCAAGGACCCACGGAGAGAGTTGGGGATTTCGTTTATTTTCATATTTGAATTTTTTTCTCAAATTTGAAAAGAGGATCATTTTGGTTTTAATTATTTTTCTCTCCAAAATATTTACAATATAAAAATAAAAGAGAGGAGATAAAATGACTTCTCCAAAATAAAAGAAATATTGGAGGAAATTATTAAAATCAAATAAATAATTTATTTGGATTTTTGTTGCTATTTTATTTGAATTAGAAAAATATGCATTTCTCAAAATTGCATTTGTAGGCCAGAAAAATGTTCACTTTGTTCAAATATTTTATTTAGACGGTGAAAATTGTTTTGGCATTTTTAGAATTTTTTATATTTATTTAGGATTTTTCTTTCAGCGGAATTTTTTTTTAAAAAAGTTTCCCGAACCGAACTGGGCCAAAAGCCCAGCCGGCCCGTCCGCGCCGCCACCTCCCTCACGCCGCGCCGTCGCTGGCATGGACGCCGAGGCAGAGTCCGAGCCGAACTCCACCTCGGGCCAGCCCCCTCCCCAAGTCAGTCGTCGCCCCCACCTATAAATCCCGAGCCGCCCCGCCACCTCACCTCGTCCCACCCTGAGCCGCAGCCCCGCCGTCGAGCCCGCGCACCGCCGCCCGACGCCGCTGCTCCGCCGCCCGCGCCGCGCCGCTCTGCCGCCTCGCCTCGCCGCCCCGCTGACCCGCGCTGCGCCGCCGCCGGATCCCGCCGCCGCCGCCGCCGGTTTTTGCACAAGAACCGGTAAAAACCCGCAAAGCCGCCGTCGTTTTTTTGTAAACCCTAGATCGGTTTTTTTAGATCGGTTCGGTTTTCTCGGTTTTCCTCGGTTAGCTCTGATCTACGAACGTTCGTTCGTTAGTTCATTTTAACGAACGAATACGTTCACTAGTCTCTGTTAGCGGACGTTCGTCCGATAGATTTTTCTTTTTATTTTTATTTTCGGCCAGGGACCTATCCGCGATTATTTTTATCGCAGATTAGCCCCTGATCTTCAAACCCTCGCAACTTTTTAACCGTTCGTCCAAATCTAGTGAAACCAATGCAAAAATCTTCTTCTCGAGCCCCTCTTTCCAGTTAATCAACTTGAACATGGTTTTGACAAATTAAAATTTGGTTTCAAGTAGATTTGAATTCAAAGTTCTTTTGACCGTAGTTTCAGTTCCGTAGCTTTGATTCGATTGATTCTTTTTGCAAATCAAAGCTCTTCAGTTGAACTTTTAGATTGGATCTTCTTATTTGAATTTTACCCTTGCATCTATGCTTGATTGCTTATGTATGCTATTGTTTGCTTGCGATAGAATTCCCGGAGTGCGAAGCATGCTAGTACGAGTCTCTAGGGTTTGCAGATCGTCACCAAGGCAAGTAACACATTGATCATACCCATTTATTACCCAGTTTTTTTGCACTAGTCACAATCCTCAAAACACTGCATGATTAGGATGTGGTTAACTTGTGGGTATTGGGAAGTAGATGATGAGGTAGAACCTATTGCCCTTTTATATCAAACCTTGGGAGTTACTTGTACGTTATGCTTATATTGTTATGCTATGCTCATAGACGTGGTTTGGTTTGAGTGATCCATGACAGATGTGAGATTGTTAATTAATGGTTAACTTAAGGTGGCTACTTAAATACACATCTGGGTGGATTGGTTTCGGGCACGTGGGGTTATACGAGTGTTTTCCTAGGAGATCCCGGGGTTACCGTGTGATCATCCTATGGTTCGCCACCCAGGCTCAAAGGGATCATAAGATTATTCATGCTAGAAACTTCCGTGTGCAGCCACAAGCTATTATGGGCTCTAGCATAGTTGAGTATGTTGCATGACCTCTTTCAGTGGTAGGCTAGCAGATGTAGGGGAAAGTAGGTGTAACTGTCTACCCAGAGTAAAGAGTTAATGCTTCTGAAAGACTGTGTCTCGGTCATCCGTTTCTCAAACACCATGTAGTGCGAGAAATCCAACGGAGGAGATCGAGTCTTGTGGGGAAAAGTGCGCAAACCTCTGCAGAGTGTACAAACTAATCATGGTTAGTCGTGTCCCCGGTTATGGACATCTTGAGTATCTGGTTCTTAAATTATCATGTTGATCTCATCACTCTAAATTAATTTGTTGGGTTATTAATACTGTTTAATTGGGATTGAGATGGGGTTACCATTCTCAATGTTTATCAACTACCATGATAGTTAAATAAAATATATTCCTTTGTTGTAGGGAAAAATTGGCTTTTCGCAAAACATTATAACCATAGAGCCCCACCAGCCATATATGCATGTAGTGATAACATTTATTCTGTTCATTGCTCTATTATGTTATTTTGCCAGGATAGTCCATGTGCTGACCCGTTTCGGGCTGCAACATATCATGTTGCAGACTTTTCAGACGAAGAGTAAGGCGCGCTAGGTCGTTGTCATGCACTCAGCTATGCCGTTGGAGTTGATGGACTCATTTACCTTTGATGCTTCCGCAGTTATTTATTTAGATGGCCTTAAGCCATATTATTGTAATAAGTTCTCTTTTGAGACATTCGATGTAATAAGTGTGTGATTGCACTCTGTTATAAAGCCTTCAAGTACTGTGTGTGTCAGCATTGCCGATCCAGGGATGAGACTTATGCACAGAGATTTGACCGTGTGAGGTCGGATTGCTACACCTCCTTAAAAATTAAGGGGGAAATGGTCTTTAAAGCTCTTCATAAAAATAAAATTGCTCGTTCCAACTTCATGGAAATCATGTCCATTGCCATTGAGGGCAAGAATTATATTGAGGAGTTGGAATCTCATCTTGAGGAGCATGAGGTCACCATTGAGAAAATGGAAGGTCATGAGCGTGATTACGCTAATGAGATTGCAGACCTCTCTCAAGCTCTTGAACTTGAAAAAACCACCAAGGAAACTCTTGAGGAGACTTTTGCTCTAGAACTATCTAGAGTGAAGGAATCTCATGATAGAGCTCTTGAGGTGGCCAATGATTTTGAAACTAAAAATGATAAGCTTGAAGTTGCGCATGCTAAACTCCTTGAGGACTTTGGGCACCTCGAAAATGGCTCAAGGGTCATTAAGAGTGAGCTCATCAAACTCACCGAGTCTCATGCACAACTTAAAGCTTCTTATTCAAAAGAGCTTGCCAAGTTGCCTTCTCCTCTTGCTATTATTGATGGTGCTTGTGCTACTAACTCTATTACTTGTGAAGCATCCATTTTGAAGGAGAATGTTGAGCTTCGGGCTCAACTTGAGTTGCTATCTAGCAATTATGGGAGATTGGAAGAAATCCATGAAAAGCTCTCAAGCTCTCATGATGATCTTCTAGTATCCCATAATGTGCTAAAGATAGCTCATGAGGCCATGATTGCTAACGTAACATCTAGTGAGCCTCATGTGGATACTAGCACTACTTCTAGTCAAAATGCTATATTGCCATGTGCTAGTCCTTGTAATTCATCTACTCACAATGTTGGTACATCTTGTGATGAATTGGTTTCCTTGCCTTGTTGCTCTAACAATGAAGCTTATACTTCCTCTAGTACTTGTGTTGAGACTAACCATGTAGAGGAAATCAAAGAGCTCAAGGCCCAAGTCACTTCTTTGAAGAAAGACTTGGAAAAGAGTCATGAAGGGAAATCCACACTCAACAATATCTTGAGTGTGAAAAAATCCCCCAATGACAAAGGTGGACTTGGATTCAACTCCAATAAGAAGAAGTCCAAGATGAACAAGAACAAGGGCCAAGAACAAGTCAAGAATTCGGCCAAGATTGTTTGTTTCAAGTGCAAAATTGAAGGGCATCATGTTAGATCTTGCTCATTGGAGAAGAAGCCCATTAGTGACAAGCAACAACGGAAGCGGCCACAAGTTCACTATCATTCTCAACCTCAAGTTGAAGAAAGGCCTCTTCCCAAGAAAACTCAAGCTAATGCTTCTCAAGTTGAGAAATCAAGTGAGAAGAAAGTAAAGAGTAGACGTTGCTACCTATGTCGTGAAAAAGGTCACATCGCTTCTTCATGCACTAGTGGTAACTTATCCAACCCAATTATTATTGATGATATCTATTCTCTTGGGAAGGATAAGGTTGGCAATGTGTTTGCCAAGTTTCTTGGTACTCTTAGGACCCAACTTGATTGGGGACCAACAAGCTCAAACTTGATCAATAGGTGTTGTTGGAGAGCATTGGAGACTTGGCTACATTATAAAGAATTAAGGGGACTTCATCATTCTTATTGTCTCAAGCCAAGTCAATTGGGTTATCAAGTTTCTATCTTATATCCAATGTGCCTCATTGCGGTAACTTGTACTTAAATTGTTTACATTGAAAGTTACTTGCCCCTTTGCATGTTTGGTTTTGTTCCTTGCATGTGTTTGTATATGTTGTGCTTCCAACTTGATTATCTTGAGCAATCAAGTATGTGTGTGTTGGTTTGCACATCATGTACGTGGGTGTCGTGCATTGAGCCTTTTTGCTTCTTGTCTGTATCTTAGTTGGCTCGTGTGAGAGATTAATGGAACATCCCATTTTGGGGGAGTGATGTGCTTTGCGCACCTCACAATCCTATAAATGTGTGTACATGAGGAATACCATCTAGTATTGATATTACAAGATTATCTAGTCACTAGGTGGTATATCTCTCATGAGAAATTCAAATTCTAAAAGGTCCATTGATTATCTCTTGTTGGATCCTCTTATTGCCTCTTGTTAAGTTTTCATTGGTATCACATTATGGGGAGTAATATGCTTTGTGCATATTACAAGCTTAGAAAATGTGTACATTTGAGATATTGTCACTTAGAGTTGATATTATCAATTATCTTGTTCCTAGGTGACATGTTAGCTCTAAGTTGCAATTTGCTTGTGTTTTTTGTGAAGATGATATTGGATATCCTTGTTATCTACCACCGGGAATTATTTCCAAATACTTCTTGTCTTTTGACAATTGGTACTCACTTATGTGTGGTGGAATTTATTGATCATATTTACACTGACTTTTGCTTTTATTTGCCTTATCTCTTGCCAAGGATTGTGTCAACTCCCATTGCATTCCATACCACTTGTGGATCTTGTTATTTCCTTGAGCTTGTCTAGTGTTTGTATAGATATAGTGAAAGTGGTGATCCCATCTTGTGCTCTTTGTATTCAAATGCAAATTCTCTATAATGCACAATGCTTGGGGGAGCTATCCTATTGATCTTAGAACGCTCACCTTGTGATCCTTATCGTGTGTGTTGGTGGAATGCAAACCGTTTCTTTTTGGTACTTTGTGCCATCATGAAACTTTGTAGAGCACTTGGTTTGTTTGGAACCATTCTCTCTTTTGGGAGTTTGACATCTCTCTTTTTGCGTGTATCAATGGATATCTCATTCCTTGATGTATCTTTCAGTTGATATCCTCCAAGTTTTGATTTATTCATTTCGTATGTTTTCTTCACTTGGTTTTTCTTTGTCAATTGGTATCGGTTCTTGAAAGTTTTGAGCATGCATATTTACTTCATGTAGTATATTTGGCATGCTTTCTTTCTTTGACCCAATCTATAGGGGAAACTCCACCAAGTCTCAAATTGGATGAGATGTGCATGAAATTCATTTTCATATCTTTGTGCACATATTTATGTGGAGTTTGTCCTATGTATTGGTGTTTCTAACTCTTTGGCCCCAATGAGTTTGGGTACCATTTCGTTTGTGTTGATTGTTCTAGGAACAATTGGAGATACATTGGATGCTTGGCTCACTCACAAGGAAGGTGGTGTCACCATGTGCTTATTGGAGTCAAGCTAGGATGATCAATGAACTACTATCTACCTTCAATTGGTATCTACTACATCCTTCCAATGCTATCTCGGTAACAAGTATCTTCTTCATGCATACATTTCTTGCATTCAACCTTGTGAAGGTTGCATCATGGCATAAATTTATTGGTTCGTCCGTGTGATACTTGTTTCCTTTATCAAAGCATCCCAACAATGATCTCTTGGAGGTAGTTGTTATGTCTTTGATGGGTGTGTGTTAGGATTTCATTTATATACAATAAGACCATATCAAGCCATGTGCTATGCTTTAAAGCAATTATCTTATTCACTACAAAAAAATACACTTCCGTGATGATACGTGTTTGTCACAGTAGGTCGCGTTTTTTGTCATGCATGTACATCCATGACAAATTTATGACAGAATCAAGATAGTCATACCTGTGCTGTCGTAGAAGTGTTCCATGACATTACCAAAATTATCACCACAGAAGTGTCCACTTCCATGACGATAAATCGCGCGTCACAGAAGTGCTTTCGTCAAGGGTGACCGACACGTGGCATCCACCGTAACGGAACGCCGTTAAGCTATCGGGTCGGGTTTTGGATCCGATAACCCGTTAACAGCCCCGACCAATGGGGATTTTCCACGTGTAAAATCATCATTGGCTGGAGGAAACACGTGTCGGCTCATCGTTGGGACAGATGTCATCCACTCATTGGACAGAAGGCGCCTATGATACGTCGACACATGGCACGGCCCAACAGAGGCCCATTCCTGTGAAAAGGCCGGCCCGTTTGACTTGGTCAAAAGGTGGCGGGTTGGCCCATGGAAAGCCTGTTAACGGCCTGTTCGCATATAGCCCATTTATAGCCCGCTAACCCAAGGCCCGTTACGCCCTATCCGAATTAGGCCCAGTAGCGTCATCTGGGCCATCCAATTTGATTCCAGCCGTTTTCACTTCTGGCCCATGTATGGCCCATGACGTCTTTCGGCCCATATGAGGCCCTATGTAACTCTTGGCCTATTAACGGCCCGTGGTGAAACTGGCCCGTAATGAACAGTGTATCACTTTACACCCATTAACGGCCCGTGGTGAAACTGGCCCGTAATGAACAGTGTATCACTTTATACCCATTAACGGCCCATTATTCCGTTGGGCCGTTTCCAGCCCATGTTATCTTTCGGCCTTCTCAGAGCCCATTTATTCTTGGGCTCATTTCCAGCATTCGTTTACTTACAGCCCGTTACTATAATTTTCTGCTTGTGGGCCAAATTCAGCCCGTGGTTATAGTCGGCCCGTTTGTGGTCCGTTAATACGTTGGGCCGTTTTCATAGCGTCATCAAATACGGCCTATTGACGATGGCCCATTATGGTCGGCCCATGAACGGACGATTCCAACTCTAGCCCGTTTACGGCCATAATGCGGTCTGTTTGGCCCATGTTTGGCCAATCGATCAATAAGGCCCGTATAAGGCCCATTGATGATACGGCCCGCAGAAGGCCCATTGTTTCTACGGCCCGTAGAAGGCCCATTGTTTCTACGGCCCGTAGAAGGCCCACTGTTTCTACGGCCAGTAGGAGGCCCAGTGTCACTACAGTAAATATTAGCCCATGGTTATTGTGGCCTAGTTTTAAAAAATAGGTTATTGTAGCCACTAGCTAACCGCGGAAAAAGAACTGCAATGACTACAAGCAAACAAGACAACAAGGAAATAAATAAGCAAGCAACTAACGCTAGGCTATCACGGCTATTACACATGTTACATCCACTGGGCATCAAAGTTCGCCACCAGTGCAAATATAGGGAACAAAGCAGCATATCATATACACTGGTTGTCAAAGTTGGCGACCAGCGCAAATAAACGCCGCAGCAAAACAAATCCAGAACTGAAACCACTTCAGAATATCTCAAGAAACAATATCCTGGGTACCCATAATGCTGGCAAGATGCTTAGCAAGCTTATTAACTTTCTCTTGTTTGGCGCTTAAATCCTCCAGCGGTTGTTGTTGCACCAGAAAATATGCATCTGAATTCTGCAGGGACTTCCTCAGTCCTTCAGCTTCCTGTCGCAGCACATCTGATCAATGTCTTTCAACTTGAAGTTGAGACTCAAGAAGACGAACTGATTCAGGCAGCGAGTTCGAAGAGCTTGTGCCAGCAGTAGTGGCCAGTAACTCGAACACTACATCAAGACAGGAATTTTGGGTTCCCTCACTGTCGTCAACATAGTTTTTATCAGCTTTCTTGGAGACCAACAGGGATGTCTCACTATCTTGAACCTTATCTGCATTACTTCCTTTACCATTGGATAATGCGGTACTGTTCTCCAATATTTTGTCCGCATTCTAAAAGAGAAACAAGCAGACACATCACATGTTTACCATGTTGTATATGAAACTCATTTTGGTAAATGAGTTCAGTAGTAAAGTGGACAGGATAACAGCATGAAACAAACATATATCTATGTACCATTGTCACTTTATGGTCTATATCATTCTAGTTTTTGTTGCCAAATCAAGATAGAGACACAGTTCAAATAATCTTTGTTCAAGACAAAGCAGAATAGACAGAATATAAGTGTGGGTAACTATAGAGCAATAACAACACTTGTAATGTGCATGACATGAGAACATAACTGTTTATTCAATTGAAACTGAAATCAACATAGAGAAGGTTACAACAGCAAACCAGTTAAAGAAACAGGTTTAAAACATACCTGTTGCGCCATTGGAGTTTCAATTCCATCCTTCAAATTTGAAAATAGTTGGTATGAGTAAATACAGTAATGCAAGAGCAAAGGAGTATGAACCATAGCTACATAACCTGACCTGAGAACAAATCTTCTTCTCCTTTAAGTGTTGAGTTGGGAATCGGAGTGGTGGTCCTCGTGCTTTGGGCACTGCAGTTCCCTTACTAACTGCTCGTGTTTGGGTGCTCTGTGGTGGAGACGGTGCTGTGTCAACTGGAACTGGGTTACTATCTACCGGGGTTGGGGTTAGAAGGGGTGTAGCTGGTTCTCTATCCAACTGGGTAGGGGTACAATCTGCGAGAGTCTGGGTTATGTGTGGTGGATCTGGTCCTTGGGCAAGTACAACCGTGGTTCTATCTGCATCAACTGGTAGCACTATCTTTTCTGAAGACCGTGTTGTTACTCCCTTAGATACTGCCATCACGCTCTCCAATTCAAATGGCTGATAAACAAGAAAAGTAATTGAAAGTATAGACATTGTATGATAGACAGGTGCAATGGATAGTGGGGAATAAAAGAGGGCATGAAATAATTCATATTTATGTTGTCTGACCAAACAGGATAGCATGACACATTTTCACATATATGATGGCTAACTAAACAGGATAGCATGACACAATTTCACATTATGATGGCTAACTAAAAAAGATGGAAAGACATAGTTCAAAATATGAGACTATGTAAACAGGATGACATGACATAACTATATAATGTGTTTATTAAATAGGTTGGCATGCCATAATTCACATACATTCACGAATAGAATGCCATAATTCAAAATATGATGATTGTAAACACTAAACAGATTGAGATGATATAACTATATGATGTCTTTATTAAATGGGTTGCCATGCCATAATTCAGATAGATGATGTGTATGTACTATGTAAACATGATGTCATGATATAATTCAAATATATGATTTATATAGTAAGCAAGTAAGCAGATGGCAATCCATATATGATGTAAAAACTAAGCAATGTAAGACAACATGCATGACATGGGTAATATAACCCTGCCAAGTTTGAGCATAGACCTCAGGGGGGAAATAGGACTGGTCATCAATCTCTGAATCCTCCTTTGAGGAGCTCTCTGTAACCAGCAAGATGTCTGCTTTAGCAGGTAGCATTGTCTGCTCTGAATACCTTGTTTTCACTCCAGATACTTCCATCACCGCTTCAAATGGCTGATGCACAGGAAGAGTAGTTGAATATACAAACGTTGTCGACAAATGGAACACGTAATACAAAAAATGATAGCATGATATAATTCACATACATGATGTTTGGCTAAATAGCATGGCATTGCATAATTCACATATATAATGCCTTTGCAACAAGATAGCATTGTATAATTCACATATATAATGTCTTGCAACAAGATGGCAATGCATAATTCACATATATGGTAATTAGACACTGAACAGGTGGCATTCACACAAAGCATGTCTAAACTAATCAAATGACATAGCAATGTGAGACACCATACGCACGATATGAGCAACATAACCCTGCCAAGTTAGAGCATACACCTCGGGGGGAATAGGACTGGTCATCTGTCTCTGAATCCTCCTCTGAGGAGCTATCCGTAACCAGCGAGATATGCGCTTCGTCAGATAGCATAGTCTGCTCCGAAGACCTTGTTTTCACTCCAGAATTTGCCATCACCGTGTCAAATGGCTGATGCACACGAAGAGCAGTTGAATGTACTAACATTGTTGACAAATGTAATATGTAACGAAAAAAAGGATGGCCTGATATAATTTACATATAAGATGACTGGCTAAGCACGATGGCATTGCAAAATTCACATATATGATGCCTGGCTAAACAAGATGGCGTTGCATAATTCACATAAATGATGAATAAACTAAATAGATGGCATTCGCACAAAGGATGTCTAAACTAAGCAGATGACATATTTGATGTATAAAGTAAGCAATGCAAGACACCATATGCATGATATAACCAACATCAGCATGCCAAGTTAGAGCGAAGACCTCAGGGGGTAAATAGGAGTTTTCTTCTCCTTCTGAATCCCCCTCAGAACAGATATCTTCCTCTCGATTACAATCCGAAATGCGTGGAGGGGGGCTGCCTTTGCGCCTACCATGGAGCGACGTCTGCATGAAATTTTATTGCCATGCAAGGCTCATCTCTTTTGCTCTACATGTTCAGTTCCATTGTTTACAATAACTGTCATGCATAGGAATAAAACATAGTGAGATTATGTAAGGAGTGCATGCAGAAATCCAGAGTGATGGTAGCAACCTGTGGATAGACCCAAAACCAATAATAGCAGGCAGATAATGGCTTCAGTTAAAAAATACAGATAATGGCTTCTTTACTGTTTGTTTCCCACCCAACATGAAACTCATAGTAGACACCGGAGATTAACCAGATAGTAGATAGATACTATTGATAGCGGCCCCGATATGTACCCCACAACCATTTAAAAACTCAAGTTTGACCATTAGTTTGGAGCTGACTCAGAGTCTAATCGGTGAACAGGACGATAAAGTAGCATGTAATATTAAGCGATGCATAACGTAAGCAGACACGAAAGAGTGCGACCTCTCTTGCGGACCCGTGTAGTCCTCGAGGTCATCTGCTCGCTTGATGATGGTAATGTAGTTTTCATGGCTGCCAGCGGCGGGGAAGAAGATCTGAGGCGGCGAAAGACAGTCTGGAGGCCGGATCCCTGCTGTGCTGGACCCTTCTGTCGTTGGAGCAGCTGAGCTCGGGTGGACGACGACACAGCAGGAGCGGGACAAACCACGCAAGGTTTTCTTTGACAACTATCTGTAAGAGAAGTAATTCTGTAAGGGCTCGTTTGAATTGGAGGATTCCAACAATGCAGGGATAGGAAATAGACAGGAATAGGATAGGAATGCACGTGCAAAACAGAGAATTTAAAAACACAGGATTTCTGCCAATCTGGGTGTTTGATTCACAACAATTGGAAGATCACAGGATGCAAAGAAGCATGGTGAGATTAAGTCAAACCACAAGAAAATGTACGGTTATAATGCTATTATGCTACTATCTCTTAGTCTTGTGCTTCATGAATAGGAATTTGAAAAGGAGGACAAGTGAAAATTAAAATTCCTACGTTTTTTCTTTCAAGGAGACACTAAAGGAATAAATCCGTGTGCTCAATGGACAATATATATAACATGTAGAGTAAAAAAGAGATGCAACAAGTGTACAACCTCTTTGGCGAAGCCATGTCGATCTCAGCGTGATTGGGTTGGCCGGTGAGGATGCTCCGGCTGACTTTGCTGTCGGAGGAGGGGAATAAGATCTTAGGCGTCTGGAGATGGAGCCCGAGGTACTGCTCCGCTGTGATGGAGGGTTTTGTCGTTGGAGCAGCTCCGGTGAGTTGTACGACGGCGAGGCTGAAGCAGGACAAGAGAGACAACGAACAACGTTAACCTGAGTGGAATTCTAATAGCATCTCCAATACATGGCGTAAAATACATAACCACAAAGTGCTAGATGTAAAATACATCAGCCGCTCATCTCTGAACTTAACTGTCAAAACTGAACTTAACTGTCGAAACTGAACTTAACTGTCGAAACTGAACTTAACTATCGAAACTGAATTTTGCTGTGAAAACTGAATTTTGCTGTCGAAACTGAACGCACTAGCAAGGTCAGGCTACACGTCGGTCGACTGACTTTTTCATCTCTGGTCAGTCGATTTTGCAGCCGTTGGATACGAAATCAAGGGCCTGCGATTCATCTTCAACCTCCACCCCCCTGAGCCGCCAGCCACCACTAGCCAAACAGCAGCCCCCCGCCGCCCACGGCCGGCGGTGCACCGCCCCGCCCGCCCCGAAAACACTCCCCACCGCCGGTCCGCCGCCGCCCCGGCCATCCCTCTAGCCCCCCCCCCCCCCCCCCCCGTGCCGAGCTTTTTCTCCGGCGATCCCCACGCCACCGCCCCGCCACCGCCGGCGACCACCGCCCCCATCCTGAACCCTAAGATAGATAGTGGGGTACCTCTCCGGCGAGCCCCCCTCCCCGCTGCGGCTGGTTCTTCCTTCACCCCGGCGAGCCCCCCCCCCCCCCCCCACCCCCTGAAAATCGACTGACCCAAAAGTCGATTCAATCGACTAAAGTGTAGCTAAATCGGAGCAGCATCGCAAGCAAGAGCAAGAGCGAGAGCAGCAGCGCAAGCAAGAGCAATAGCAAGAGCAGACCAGGCAGGGGACCGAGTGTTGGGGAACGTAGTAATTTCAAAAAAAATCCTACGCACATGCAAGATCATGGTGATGGATAGCAACGAGAGGGGAGAGTGTTGTCCACGTACCCTCGTAGACCGACAGCGGAAGCGTTATCACAACGCGGTTGATGTAGTCGTACGTCTTCACGATCCGACCGACCAAGTACCGAACGTACGGCACCTCCGAGTTCTACATACGTTCAGCTCGATGACGTCCCTCGAACTCCGATCCAGCCGAGTGTTGAGGGAGAGTTTCGTCAGCACGACGGCGTGGTGACGATGATGATGTTCCACCGACGCAGGCCTTCGCCTAAGCTCCGCAACGGTATTATCGAGGTGTAATATGATGGAGGGGGGCACCGCACACGGCTAAGAGATCTCAAGGATCAATTGTTGTGTGTCTGGGGTGCCCCCCTGCCCCCGTATATAAAGGAGCAAGGGGGAGGCAGCCGGCCAAGAGGAGAGGCGCGCCATAGGGGGGAGGCCTACTCCCACCGGGAGTAGGACTCCTCCTTTCCTTGTGGGAGTAGGAGAAGGGAAGGGGGAAGGAGAAAGAAGGAAGGGTGTGCCCCCCTTCCCTAGTCCAATTCGGACTAGACCATGGGGAGGGGTGCGGCCACCTTTTGAGGCCTTTCTCTCCTTTCCCGTATGGCCCATTAAGGCCCAATACGAATTCCCGTAACTCTCCGGTACTCCGAAAAATACCCGAATCACTCGGAACCTTTCTGAAGTCCGAATATAGTCGTCCAATATATTGATTTTTACGTCTCGACCATTTTGAGACTCCTCGTCATATCCCCGATCTCATCCGGGACTCCGAACTCCTTCGGTACATCAAAACTCAATAAAACTGTCATCGTAACGTTAAGCGTGCGGACCCTACGGGTTCGAGAACTATGTAGACATGACCGAGACACGTCTCCGGTCAATAACCAATAGCGGGACCTGGATGCCCATATTGGCTCCCACATATTCTACGAAGATCTTTATCGGTCAGACCGCATAACAACATACGTTGTTCCCTTTGTCACCGGTATGTTACTTGCCCGAGATTTGATCGTCGGTATCTCGATACCTAGTTCAATCTCGTTACCGGCAAGTCTCTTTACTCGTTCCGTAACACATCATCCCGCAACTAACTCATTAGTCACAATGCTTGCAAGGCTTATAGTGATGTGCATTACCGAGTGGGCCCAGAGATACCTCTCCGACAATCGGAGTGACAAATCCTAATCTCGAAATACGCCAACCCAACAAGTACCTTTGGAGACACCTGTAGAGCACCTTTATAATCACCCATTTACGTTGTGACGTTTGGTAGCACACAAAGTGTTCCTCCGGTAAACGGGAGTTGCATAATCTCATAGTCATAGGAACATGTATAAGTCATGAAGAAAGCAATAGCAACATACTAAACGATCGGGTCCTAAGCTAACGGAATGGGTCAAGTCAATCACGTCATTCTCCTAATGAGGTGATCTCGTTAATCAAATGACAACTCATGTCTATGGCTAGGAAACATAACCATCTTTGATTAACGAGCTAGTCAAGTAGAGGCATACTAGTGACACTCTGTTTGTCTATGTATTCACACATGTATTATGTTTCCGGTTAATACAATTCTAGCATGAATAATAAACATTTATCATGATATAAGGAAATATACAATACTTTATTATTGCCTCTAGGGCAAATTTCCTTCAGTCTCCCACTTGCACTAGAGTCAATAATCTAGTTCACATCGCCATGTGATTTAACATCAACAATTCACATCACCATGTGATTAACACCCATAGTTCACATCTCTATGTAACCAACACTCAAAGGGTTTACTAGAGTCAATAATCTAGTTCACATCGCTATGTGATTAACACCCAAAGAGTACTAAGGTGTGATCATGTTTTGATTGTGATATAATTTTAGTCAACGGGTCTGTCATATTCAGATCCGTAAGTATTTTGCAAATTTCTATGTCTACAATGCTCTGCACGAGCTACTCTAGCTAATTGCTCCCACTTTCAATATGTATCTAGACCGAGACTTAGAGTCATCTAGATTTAGTGTCAAAACTTGCATCGACGTAACCCTTTACGACGAACCTTTTGTCACTTCCATAATCGAGAAACATATTCTTATTCCACTAAGGATAATTTTGACCGCTGTCCAGTGATCTACTCCTAGATCACTATTGTACTTCCTTGCCAAAATCAGTGTAGGGTATACAATAGATCTGGTACACAGCATGGCATACTTTATAGAACCTATGGCCAAGGCATAGGGAATGACTTTCATTCTCTTTCTATCTTCTGCCGTGGTCGGGCTTTGAGTCTTTACTCAATTTCACACCTTGTAACACAGGCAAGAACTTCTTTCTTTGACTGTTCTATTTTGAACTACTTCAAAATCTTGTTAAGGTATGTACTCATTGAAAAACTTATCAAGCGTCTTCATCTATCTCTATAGATCTTGATGCTCAATATGTAAGCAGCTTCACCGAGGTCTTTCTTTAAAAAACTCCTTTCAAACACTCCTTTATGCTTTGCAGAATAATTCTATATTATTTCTGATTAACTATATGTCATTCACATATACTTATCAGAAATGCTGTAGTGCTCCCACTCACTTTCTTGTAAATACAGGCTTCACCGCAAGTCTGTATAAAACTATATCCTTTGATCAACTTATCAAAGTGTATATTCCAACTCCGAGATGCTTGCACCAGACCATAGATGGATCGCTGGAGCTTGCATATTTTGTTAGCACTTTTAGGATTGACAAAACCTCCTGGTTGCATCATATACAACTCTTCTTTAATAAATCCATTAAGGAATGTAGTTTTGTTTATCCATTGCCAGATTTCATAAAATGCGGCAATTGCTAACATGATTCAGACAGACTTTAAATATAGATACGAGTGGGAAACTCTCTCATCGTAGTCAACACCTTGAACTTGTCGAAAAACCTTTTTGCGACATTTCTAGCTTTGTAGATAGTAACACTACTATCAGCGTCCGTCCTCCTCTTGACGATCCATTTATTCTCAATTGCTTGCCGATCATCGGGCAAGTCAACCAAAGTCCACACTTTGTTCTCATACATGGATCTCATCTCAGATTTCATGGCCTCAAGCCATTTTGCGGAATCTGGGCTCACCATCGCTTCTTCATAGTTCGTAGGTTCGTCATGGTCTAGTAACATAACCTCCAGAATAGGATTACCGTACCACTATGGTGCGGATCTTACTCTGGTTTACCTACGAGGTTTGGTAGTAACTTGATCTGAAGTTACATGATCATCATCATTAACTTCCTCACTAATTGGTGTAGGAAGTCACAGGAACAGATTTCTGTGATGAACTACTTTCCAATAAGGGAGCAGGTACAGTTACCTCATCAAGTTCTACTTTCCTCCCACTCACTTCTTTCGAGAGAAACTCCTTCTCTAGAAAGGATCCATACTAAGCAACGAATGTCTTGCCTTCGGATCTGTGATAGAAGGTGTACCCAACTGTCTCCTTTGGGTATCCTATGAAGACACATTTCTCCGATTTGGGTTTGAGCTTATCAGGATGAAACTTTTTCACATAAGCATCGCAACCCCAAACTTTAAGAAACGACAACTTTGGTTTCTTGCCAAACCACAGTTCATAAGGCGTCGTCTCAACGGATTTTGATGGTGCCCTATTTAACGTGAATGCAGCTGTCTCTAATGCATAACCCCAAAACGATAGTGGTAGATCGGTAAGATACATCATATATCGCACCATATCTAATAAAGTACGATTATGACGTTCGGACACACCATTACACCGTGGTGTTCCAGGTGGCGTGAATTTGTGAAACTATTCCACATTGTTTTAATTGAAGGCCAAACTCGTAACTCAAATATTTTACCTCTGCGATCATATCGTAGAAACTTTTATTTTCTTGTTACGATGATTCTCCACTTCACTCTGAAATTCTTTGAACTTTTCAAATGTTTCAGACTTGTGTTTCATCAAGTAGATATACCCATATCTGCTCAAATCATCTGTGAAGGTCAGAAAATAATGATACCTGCTACGAGCCTCAATATTCATCGGACCACATACATGTGTATGTATGATTTCCAACAAATCTGTTGCTCTCTCCATAGTTCCGGGGAACGGTGTTTTAGTCATCTTGCCCATGAGGCACGGTTTGCAAGTACCAAGTGATTCATAATCAAGTGGTTCCAAAAGTCCATCAGTATGGAGTTTCTTCATGCGCTTTACACCGATAAGTCCTAAACGGCAGTGCCACAAATAAGTTGCACTATCATTATCAACTCTGCATCTTTTGGCTTCATTATTATGATTATGTGTATCACTACGATCGAGATCCAACAAACCATTTTCGTTGGTGTGTATGACCATAGAAGGTTTTTATTCATGTAAAAAGAACAACAATTGTTCTCTAACTTAAATGAATAACCGTATTGCAATAAACATGATCAAATCATATTCATGCTCAACGCAAACACCAAATAACACTTATTTGGTTTCAACACTAATCCCGAAAGTATAGGGAAGTGTGCGATGATGATCATATCAATCTTGGAACTACTTCCAACACACATCGTCACCTCTCCTTTTACTAGTCTATGTTTATTTTGCAACTCCCGTTTCGAGTTACTACTCTTAGCATTTGAACCAGTATCAAATACCGAGGGGTTGCTATAAACACTAGTAAAGTACACATCAATAACATGTATATCCAATATACCTTTGTTCACTTTGCCATTTCTTATCCACCAAATAGTTGGGGTAGTTCCGCTTCCAGTTGACCAGTCCCTTTGCAGTAGAAGCACTTAGTCTTAGGCTTAGGTACAGACTTGGGCTTCTTCACTTGAGTAGCAACTTGCTTGCCGCTCTTTTTGAAGTTCCCTTTCTTCCCTTTGCCCTTTTCTTGAAACTAGTGGTCTCGTCAACCATCAACACTTGAAGTGGTCTCGTCAACCATCAACACTTGATGTTTTTCTTGATTTCTACCTTCGTCGATTTCAGCATCACGAAGAGCTCGGGAATTACTTTCGTCATCCCTTGCATACTATAGTTCATCATGAAGTTCTACTAACTTGGTGATGGTGACTAGAGAATTCTGTCAATCACTATTTTATCTGGAAGATTAACTCCCACTTGATTCAAGCGATTGTAGTACCCAGACAATCTGAGCACATGCTCACTAGTTGAGCGATTCTCCTCCATCTTTTAGCTATAGAACTTGTTGGAGACTTCATATCTCTCAACTCGGGTATTTGCTTGAAATATTAACTTCAACTCCTGGAACATCTCATATGGTCCATGACGTTCAAAACGTCTTTGAAGTCCGATTCTAAGCCGTTAAGCATGGTGCACTAAACTATCAAGTAGTCATCATATTGAGCTAGCCAAACGTTCATAACGTCTGCATCTGCTCCTGCAATAGGTCTGTCACCTAGCGGTGCATCAAGGACATAATTGTTTTGTGCGGCAATGAGGATAATCCTCAGATCACGGATCCAATCCGCATCTTTGCTACTAACATCTTTCAACATAATTTTTCTCTAGGAACATATCAAAAATAAACACAGGGAAGCAACAACGAGAGCTATTGATCTATAACATAATTTGCAAAATACTATCAGGACTAAGTTCATGATAAATTTAAGTTCAATTAATCATATTACTTAAGAACTTCCACTTAGATAGACATCCCTCTAATCCTCTAAGTGATCACGTGATCCATATCAACTAAACCATGTCCGATCATCACGTGAGATGGAGTAGTTTCAATGGTGAACATCACCATGTTGATCATATCTACTATATGATTCACGCTCGACCTTTCGGTCTCCGTGTTCCGAGGCCATATCTGTTATATGCTAGGCTCGTCAACTTTAACCTGAGTATTCCGCGTGTGCAACTGTTTTGCACCCGTTGTATTTGTACGTAGAGCCTATCACACCCGATCATCACGTGGTGTCTCAGCACGAAGAACTTTCGCAACGGTGCATACTCAGGGAGAACACTTATACTTTGATAATTTAGTGAAGGATCATCTTATAATGCTACCGTCAAACACAGCAAGATAAGATGCATAAAGGATTAACATCACATGCAATCAATATAAGTGATATGATATGGCCATCATCATCTTGTGCTTGTGATCTCCATCTCCGAAGCACCGTGCTTGTGATCTCCATCTCCGAAGCACCGTCATGATCACCATCGTCACCGGCGCGACACCTTGATCTCCATCGTAGCATCGTTGTCGTCTCGTCAATCTAATGCTTCTACGACTATCGCTACCGCTTAGTGATAAAGTAAAGCATTACATGGCGATTGCATTGCATACAATAAAACGACAACCATATGGCTCCTGCCAGTTGCCGATAACTCGGTTACAAAACATGATCATCTCATACAACAAATTATATCACATCATGTCTTGACCATATCACATCATAACATGCCCTGCAAAAACAAGTTAGACGTCCTCTACTTTGTTGTTGCAAGTTTTACGTGGCTGCTACGGGCTTAGCAAGAACCGTTCTTACCTACACATCAAAACCACAACGATAGTTTGTCAAGTTGGTGCTGTTTTAACCTCCGCAAGGACCGGGCGTAGCCACACTCGGTTCAACTAAAGTGAGAGAGACAGACACCCGCCAGTCACCTTTAAGCAACGAGTGCTCCGAACGGTGAAACCAGTCTCGCGTAAGCGTACGCGTAATGTCGGTCCGGGCCGCTTCATCTCACAATACCGCTGAACCAAAGTATGACATGCTGGTAAGCAGTATGACTTATATCGCCCACAACTCACTTGTGTTCTACTCGTGCATAGCATCAACGCATAAAACCATGCTCAGATGCCGCTGTTGGGGAACATAGTAATTTCAAAAAAGTTCCTACGCACACGCAAGATCATGGTGATGCATAGCAACAAGAGGGGAGATTGTTGTCCACGTACCCTCGTAGACCGACAGCGGAAGCGTTATCACCACGCGGTTGATGTAGTCGTACGTCTTCACGATCCGACCGATCAAGTACCGAACGTACGGCACCTCCGAGTTCTACACACGTTCAGCTCGATGACGTCCCTCGAACTCCGATCCAGCCGAGTGTTGAGGGAGAGTTTCGTCAGCACGACGGCGTGGTGACGATGATGATGTTCCACCGACGCAGGCCTTCGCCTAAGCTCCGCAACGGTATTATCGAGGTGTAATATGGTGGAGGGGGGCACCGCACACGGCTAAGAGATCTCAAGGATCAATTGTTGTGTGTCTGGGGTGCCCCCCGCCCCCGTATATAAAGGAGCAAGGGGGAGGCAGCCGGCCAAGAGGAGAGGCGCGCCATAGGGGGGAGCCCTACTCCCACCGGGAGTAGGACTCCTCCTTTCCTTGTGGGAGTAGGAGAAGGGAAGGGGGAAGGAGAAAGAAGGAAGGGTGCGCCCCCCTTCCCTAGTCCAATTCGGACTAGACCATGGGGAGGGGTGCGGCCACCTTTTGAGGCCTTTCTCTCCTTTCCCGTATGGCCCATTAAGGCCCAATACGAATTCCCGTAACTCTCCGGTACTCCGAAAAATACCCGAATCACTCGGAACCTTTCTGAAGTCCGAATATAGTCGTCCAATATATCGATTTTTACGTCTCGACCATTTTGAGACTCCTCGTCATATCCCCGATCTCATCCGGGACTCCGAACTCCTTCGGTACATCAAAACTCAATAAAACTGTCATCGTAACGTTAAGCGTGCGGACCCTACGGGTTCGAGAACTATGTAGACATGACCGAGACACGTCTCCGGTCAATAACCAATAGCGGGACCTGGATGCCCATATTGGCTCCCACATATTCTACGAAGATCTTTATCGGTCAGACCGCATAACAACATACGTTGTTCCCTTTGTCACCGGTATGTTACTTGCCCGAGATTTGATCGTCGGTATCTCGAAACCTAGTTCAATCTCGTTACCGGCAAGTCTCTTTACTCATTCCGTAACACATCATCCCGCAACTAACTCATTAGTCACAATGCTTGCAAGGCTTATAGTGATGTGCATTACCGAGTGGGCCCAGAGATACCTCTCCGACAATCGGAGTGACAAATCCTAATCTCGAAATACGCCAACCCAACAAGTACCTTTGGAGACACCTGTAGAGCACCTTTATAATCACCCATTTATGTTGTGACGTTTGGTAGCACACAAAGTGTTCCTCCGGTAAACGGGAGTTGCATAATCTCATAGTCATAGGAACATGTATAAGTCATGAAGAAAGCAATAGCAACATACTAAACGATCGGGTGCTAAGCTAACGGAATGGGTCAAGTCAATCATGTCATTCTCCTAATGAGGTGATCTCGTTAATCAAATGACAACTCATGTCTATGGCTAGGAAACATAACCATCTTTGATTAACGAGCTAGTCAAGTAGAGGCATACTAGTGACACTCTGTTTGTCTATGTATTCACACATGTATTATGTTTCCGATTAATACAATTCTAGCATGAATAATAAACATTTATCATGATATAAGGAAATATATAATACTTTATTATTGCCTCTAGGGCATATTTCCTTCACCGAGAGCAAGAGCAGAGCAGCAGCGCGAGCGAGAGCTAAAGCAGCAGTAGCTCCTACTGATGTGGACGTCGCCGCCGAGGGAGCGACGCCATGGAGGAAGTGGCCGGCGATGCCGCCATGGATGGAGCCGCGCCGTGTCGGCTCGGGACCGAGTGCCGGCAGCACCGTGAGATCGAATCAAGAAGAAAATGCGGCGATTAGTATCAACCTCTTTGGTGGCGCCGATTAGGCCGCAGCTTCATCCGAGGAAACGGTGATGATGATGCTCTTCCGGTGGTGCAGGTGAAGACGACGGTGTGGGAATGGAGGTGGCGCGAAAGACGAGGGGAACGTCGGGGCAGCTCCTTGGAGGTGGAGGACGGGGTGGCTGAGCCGGCGGGACGATGAGATCGACGACGGATCCTCATCCGGTACGGTGGATGAGGGACGTCGAGGTGTTGCTGTGGACGACGTCGTCGGGGAAGAGGCTCCGGCTGGGTGGCGGACGGAGCAGGGTGTGGGGTTTCGTCGCGGGTTTTCGCGGCCTCGGTGTACGAATGGGTGGGCGGATGGGATGGCGGTGGGGAACCATGGCTTAGAGACGCGCTTGTCCGAAATGTGGGGTAAGTTACGAAAGTACCCCCACCGATTTGAGGCGGTTCTTTCGGTTCAGGAGTACCACGGGCATTTCGCGTGTCGGGATTCCACAGGAGGTGGGAGTTTTCGCGCGCGTTGTAATTTCGGAATAGCAAGGCGCGGGTTGAGATGGAGCGAGTTGTCAGAGCACAACGAGACAAAGATATATCTTAAATATTTCGGTCTAACAAGGCGCGGGTTGAAATTTCCGGACAAGCCTAACGTGTACTGTACCAAATCAATACGCACTACAAATGTCATTCAAAACTTTGAATTCATGTTATGTTCAATTAAAATATTTCGCTACGTGTATAATGCATGCAACCTACTACTCAAATGAACGTTTTAGTGCATTCCAAACGTATATACTACCGCTTCAATATGAACTAAATTTGAATTCGTTTCTCTATTTGAATAAGATCTACAGTAATGATTGTTGTGAAGTCAAAGCATTTGAATTCGTTTCTCTGTTTTAATAAGATCTACAATCATCATTGTTGTCAAGTTAAACCATCGTTTGTGTATTATCTTCACAGCACACCACATGATTAGTCTCGAGTTACATATGAACTATGTGTACTATATGAACTCGAACTAGATTTTTTCAATCCACTTTATTTTGATTTCAAATCACATTACATTTGTAGCTCTAGCTAGATCTTCATAATCTAAACTATGTTTCATATGTATAATGTGTCTATCACATTATGTATGGTGCCCCGCCCCCTACGCCTACAAGTATTTAGATGTGAGTTGCAAACACCACACATTACCACAAATTCAAATAAAATGTGAGAATGTTCGATATATAGTATTGTTTAGATTGTTCGATATTTAGTTGTAAGCTGCAAACGCCACACATTATCACAAATTCAAATAAAATGTGAGATTGTTTGATGTATAGTATGGTTTAGATTGTTCGGCATTTAGCTGTGAGTTGCAAACGCCATGCATTATCACATTATGGTATAACATGTGCACAGCACGTGTATCACCGCTATATTCATGCATGCAATGTTTAAAACACTATGATCTCCTATTCAAATATATGAATCCGCTTTCATATCAAATTATGATCTTTGTTAGTCTCTTACACCCACACAAACCTCTAACCTTTGTAGCTACCACTAACTTTATCTCGTGCATGCACACGCCCTCCCCCTCCCTCGGCATTCTATCCACCGGGCACATTGATTTTTCTCTTTAGGTCGTTCTCCCAGAGTCTCCACAACTCCTTTCCAACACACACCGATCGATAAACCTCTCCAGCGATGCCTGCCTACAACATACACACACACCTTCAATCTCCTCCTTTATGTGTCCTTGCCTCGTGTCTCTCATACGGTCAGACACACGTGTAAACTCTCGCCCCTCTTTTCATCGATCTCACAACCGCACACTCCTCCCCCTATCTAGCTAGTAGTTGGGCCTCTCGCACCACCTCCTAGCTCCATTCTCTCTGTCTATCCGTCTCGCTGGGCCTTATTTGCCTCTAACAAATGGACGTACACCTACCGATCTCTCGCTATACATATAGCTAGCTAGGTCCTTATAACTCGTTTTTACCCACACATCAATCGATCTACCTCATTAGTTGTGTCTCTCCCTTCCTCCGACAAACAACAATTGATCTACCGATCTAGTTAGGTTTGCTTACCAAACACATGGTTCCCCTTCATCATCCATGGATGCGTCCCGACAGATCTATCACGCACAGGCACACACAGCAACACATCCCCACTCTTATTGATAACATTGCAGTTCCACCCTCAGTTTGTCTAGTAGGCCTCTCCCACCATCTTCGAGAAGCAACTCCATCACCCATCCAGCACTCTACCCCTCTCCCTCCCTCTCCCTCCCTCTCTCTCTCCTCTCTCTCTCTCTCTGTCCCATCATATTTCCCGTCCTTCAGTTATGTATGGATGTCGACCGATCTCCCTCAAGACATAGCTGGGTCTCTCCTTCTCAACACATATACGAGTCGTTCTACCTCTATAGTTAGGCCTCTGCCTACCCCTCCCCCACCCCCTCCCCCCACACACACCGATACATCGAGCGCTCTAGTCATGTCTCCCTGCCACACACAAACTTGACATGTGCCCTCTAACGTTCCGGTAGGCCAGTCGCCCTATATCTTTGACTTGCACACACACACAATTTCGATGGCTCTCTTCATCGATCTCGCACCCACCCACTTGATCCTCTCTTCGACTCTATCGATAGCTATGACCCCTCCCTCTCTTCTCGTGGATTGCCCGACCCTCTATGTATGATATGGATAGGCCTCCATTTCACACACATTGCATGCAAAATTTTGTTTGAGATGTCATCGACACATATTCCCACAAATAATTCACGAAATCAACCCCCACCCCACCCCCACCCCAAAACAAAAAACACTCACGAACGCGGTTTGTATCTCTCTCACACACCCACGTAGGTGGGGACGTGCACGAAGAGAAGAGGTGCATGCACGGTGCACATACTCCCGTCTCTTTCCCAACCACACCCGCGCGGGTACACGATGGAGCTCATTTCTGTACGAAAAAGGCAGCCCACGTGGTAATTTGGCACGTGTACTGGTTGTCCACTTGGTGGAGGGAGGATCGGCTACCACGGGTGAACAAACAAATTGCAACTTGACGTGTTATGTTAAAAAAGAGGCAAACCATGTGGGGCCTACCTTAGAGGCAAGGCTCTATACACTAGAGTACTTTTGATGTGTCTCGTCAACTCGCAGAAAGAGGAGAAGCTTGCTTAGTACACCGTCTCCCCCGCCCACAGGCGCGGTGGTTCGCAGGATGAGGTGAAGCTTGCTCCGCCTTACGCCCGCTCCCTCGCCCATGCGCGCGGTGGCTCACAGGACGAGGAGAAAAATTTACTACTCCCTCTGTTTACTCCTCGTCCCTACTACCTTGGTTATAGAGATTATATCATATTGTTTGGAATATATATGTCCTTTAGTAGATTTCAATATGAACTACCAGTACATACTCCAAACACTGATGTATATTGACGTATTTTAGAGTGTAGATTCACTCATTTTGCTCCGTATGTAGCACTCTCCCTCGCCCCTCGCCCCTCGCCCACATGGTGGACGTGCAGCAATTCATTCGGTCTCATATAGTCAGAACGATATATACTGCACTACCATTATTGCTCGACTTCCCGAAGAGGCGAAGAGCCAATCGCAAGGTTAATATTTTGGAGATGCCAAGCGCAAGGTTATAGGAGAACGAGTAGTAGGTGCCGCGTCATTTATAAATAAAGTTTTTTTCTTCAGTGGCACGTACGCAATATGATAGGTTCATACGGAGAGAAAAGGAAACCGCTCCACTATATACATAGTCAGGACGGGCCAGCCTACACGGTTGCTTGTTGGGGTTGCTCTCTTCACACTCTCTCGCACAAAACGACTGTGGCCACATCTCTAACATCCCGTCGGATCACGTCCGCTTGGGGAAGGGGTGGATGCTTAGTGTAGATGTGGTGGCCGTTGCCGACGGCAAAAACCCACTGTCGGCATGTCTCGATCAGGGGTCCCCGCCGTTCTCTCTCACAAAGCCGGTGAGGTTGCCTTCGTCCCTTGCTCACTACCACGACGTGGGCAGTTGCCGCCTCCCGCCGGGTTGAGCTACATCCCTCAGGTTCAACTCCCTTTACAGCCGGCTTGCACCACTGCTCCAGCTGCCCACATCACTCCCTGTGGATATTTCTCTACTTCTTTGCCCCGCACATACCTCTACTGGCTTCTACGTACTGTATTTGTGATGAGTTTATGTCTCATCAACTAGTCCCAGTAATCTTATTCTAATCACGCTTCTTCAATTTCTTTGCCACAGGGATGCTCATCTCGATTTTGGTGAAACTGCACAAAATGATCCGATGGTCAAAAGGTTGCAAACTTCATTTATTAGGAAGCTCGAACGTTGCCAGCAAATTGAAGCCTAGTCAGGGTTCACAGTTCAAGGGCTAGGGACTGCATGGATCTTTTTTTCTTTAGCTGCCTCTGTTCCAAAATAAGTGTCAACTTTAGTAGTAGTACAACTTTGTACTAAAGTTTGCACAAAGTTGAGACACTTATTTTGGAACGGAGGGAGTACATATTTGCTATGATCTGTCAATCATTGAGATGCAATAGCATGCATGTTAGTCTCCTTTGTATTTGATGAAATGTTGCAACGGGCAACCTTGGACGCAAGATACATGTAACAGAAGCTGGAAGCTTCATAGCATTGTACAAATTTATATCGCTGATAAATTACAGTACGTACTATACTAGTACTTCCTCCGTTCCTAAATATAAGTCTTCGTAGAGATTTCACCATGAACCACATGCGGATGTATATAGATGCATTTTAAGTGTAGATTCATTCATTTTGTTTCGTATGTAGTGGAATCTCTACAAAGACTTATCTACTAGTAATAGCTAGCCCCCACTACTAGGAATTCTCTATCCTCTCCTTGCGCCACATCATCAAAATTGATGTAGCCGTTAGATGAAGTAAATCAGTCCATAATAGTCGTCTGATCTAGACGTTGAGAGGCTCCGCACTAAGCCACATGCAAGCATGCAGAAATACCGTGGCACATGCATGTGAGTGGGTTTTAAATCACATCAACATGTCTGCAGGCAAGCATGCACCGGTAGCATGCATGTAAGTGAGCTTTTAAGTCCCATTAACATGTCAAAAAGAAAAATATAATCCCATTATGTACTAGGAGTTGGCTGATCTTTTTTCCTTACGTGGGATGATCTAAATGATGATGGGAGTTTATTTAGTTTGGCTACCACATTTGTCATGCGGTTATAGAGTTTTTTTTAGTTCTATGAAATCGATAATTTTGCGCAGAGAGATATATCGCTGTTCCGTGGTAACACGCGGGGACTCATCTAGTAATATTTAGGAACGGAGGGAGTACTATGTAAAGAGTTAGGTGTCGCACGATGATAGTGTGAGGTGGGCCATGTAATCACTGAGCCTGTGTGTTTGCACTGCTCTTGCACGCCTCTGCTGTAAGAATGGAGAAAATTGTAATCTAGTAGTAGTACCTCCTTTCGCCAAAAGCGTGGGACATCCAGCAGTCCTACCACCTCAGTAATAAAGACCAATGAGCCGTCAAATCACATAGACCCAGTAGTAAGTTGGACGGACGAAGCAACCATCACTCTTGCACCAGTGAGAGGTCGCGTCCGCTCTGCCCGGGCATGAATGCGGCACCGATTCTTTGGAGCAGCGCTGACCGTTTCGGGCGGGAAGCGCGCGCGGGCGATGGAGGGGCTTTGGGTGGGCCAGGCTGGTCAGGAGCGGGCGTGGCAGCTGTCCACATGTCCCTACCGGACACGCCCGGAAACGAGAGGATGCACCGACTCTCGCGGCTAAAATCATACTACACTACACAGCATCTCTCTGTAGGAGTAGGTCGATCTGTCGCTCTCTCTAACACACACATGCTGTTAAACACACACACACGCACATGCACGCACCTTGGTCCCGTTGCACCTTCTAACGTGACTTATTACACCTAGACGGAGGGAGTAGTAAGTGTACGAGATACGGTGGCACACTGACTTAAGTCGAATACAAGTGCCCAAAATTTGTGTGCATGTTATAATAAGGATTCACTTAAAATAGTACGTGAGCGAACAGAGGGATCAATTGGACAGTGTTCCCGAGCAGTAGCGAGATGTGTGAGGTAAGATACACCGCTCGCGCTTTTAATTTTTCTTATTAATTTGTTTGTTTCACCCTCTGACTGGTGGGACCCAACGTACTACGTGGAGAGAGGTAAGGTGACTAAGGCTGCATTATTTCTGCACCACTGTGGATAGTCTTACCACCAAAGCCACATGACACGATTATGATTGAAATCCCAATGACTCCCACACACAAAAAAACACGGCATGCTTGTCACACGAATGCAGGAATGTATAAAAGGTTATTTCCCTCTCGTTGAACATAACGGGAGGGTTGTGTAGCTGGTTAGCCTGTTCGCTCATCAAACTTGAGGTCTCGGGTGGATTCTTTGACTGGTCAAAATGTTTTCTAGGGTTTGCACACTTCACACTCTCTTTCCAGTATATATATACACGCTGGAGCCTCAGCGCTTGTAGTTGCTCTCTTCACAATCTCTTGCCCTCTCCCGCTGGAGCCTCAGCGCTTGTAGTTGCTCTCTTCACACTCTCTCGCCCTCTCCAGATCTAAACAAGACTTCATTGGCCTCTCTCTCCCCTCACTGCTGCTCAAAGAGCCGGCAGGATCCGTCCGCCAGGAAGGGAAGGAGGCTTAACGTTGTCACCGTCGGCGAGGGACTACCGGCGCAGCTGTTCACTTTCCACCCAGCGGCGGCGCGGGAGGGCCTCCGACCCCTTCTTCTTTGCTGCCGTCCCGTCGCCCACCGAACCACGCCCCAAGAACCTTAAGGTATAATTTACTTACTCCACATGCATTGCTCTAGCTGCATGTGTACCATGAATCTAGGACGTGGTTCAAAGAGGAAAGGAGTGGGGGAAAGTAGTGGGAAAAGTTGTATATAGCATGAATCTAGGACGTGGTTCAAAGAGGAAATGAAGGGGGAAAGTTGTATAGCATGAATCTAGGACGTGGTTCAAAGAGGAAAGGAATGGGGGAAAGTAGTGGGGAAAGTTGTATCGCATAAATCTAGGACGTGGTTCAAAGAGGAAAGGAAGGGGCGAAAGTACTAGTTCAAAAAGGAAAGGAAGGGACAAGGCTGTAGAGTTTGAGCAGGACTAGATTTGCTGCGCTCACATAGGGAAAGGTGTCTAAAGATAACAAAATTGGGACCAACACAAATATGCTCCTTGGTTGTTTGTTCTTTGTTGCAACAGACTGTGCATGACCACAGTACATCAGTAGATGCACATGGTGCTGGTGCGTCCACTGTCCCGTGCAACTCATTAGCTGTTGTTAATCTAAGGCCCTGTTTGGTTAAAAACTCCCTAGTCCCTACCTGCTTGGTTCCAGGGACTAAACATGGACTAGAGGTTATTAAATGACATGCTAAAAGACCATGTTACCCCTAGTAATGAACTAATAGGGACAAGGTGTGATGCGTGGCAGGGGCAACTGTTGGAAAAAGTCCCAAAAAGACTCCCTCGGGGTCTTCTTTCTTTAGTCCCAAATGCCCACTTTTAGTCCCTAAAAGTCCCTCCTGCTTGGTTTAGATGGGACTGACACGGAGTTTTTTAGTCCCTACACCAAAATTTCCCTGTAAACAAACACCCTCTAATAATGTCGCTGGAAAATTGATGCAATGCCACAGTTAAAAGCAATTACATGTTTAACGAATTTTATTGTTAATATAATCTCTATGTTAATATTAATCAATGCCACCGTTTGAGAAATGCTACTGTCTTGCTTTCTTTCCCATTTAGATAAGGTAGATGCTTCTTTTTGTTGGCTTCTGTGTCATCCACCGTTATTGACCACTAATTGTTTCCTTTGCACCTCTGTGTAAACAGGGTTATCTACTTCACCTCGTTGCGATTGTGACCTTTTGTTGCACTGCACAAAACACTTTTGTTTTAAGAGTGTTTTGTGCAGTTCAACCAAAATGTCACACCGACAACGTTGCTTGATTGCTTGATCTTAGTGGAACTGCACAAGAGGAGATCTTACTTCCTATCCGTTAAGGCGAATTTGGTTCAGATCTTCTTCTTGTGAGTTGTTTGAATTCCGCATCATGAGAGGTCAGTACTAGCCTTCTTTCACATGATTCTGCAGTGTGCTTTCATATGTTGTGCTACTTGTACGATGATGTTGCTTGATTTTAGTGAACTGCACAAATGGAGACAAGACTTCCAATCTGTATGCGCACCGTAATATCCCATTGAGGTAAGGTAAGGATATTTCACAACTGCTGGCCTGTATTTTGCCACTTTCATCCGAAAATTAAGTTTAGTACTATACTTGTGCTCCCTAATTGACATGCCAAATCTTACATTGAAGGCGAAGCTTGTCTGTTATTGAACCAAGTGATGAAGGGGAAGAACAAGCGGAAGAAAAACAAAAATCAACTCCCGGTGCTATAATGAAGCACTGGAACTGTGATGACACAAGTAATGATATAGTTTTGCATCTTAATTTATTGCTATGGCTGGAACGAGCAATTGTTTTGCCACTGATTTGATGCCACTCTTAATGTAATATGTAATTATCTCTACTTGTGCAAACAGGGATCTTCTTTGAAGATACCATATATTTTAGTGGAACTCCACAAGAAGATGTTGGAAACATTAAATTAATCTAGGAGTATATAGTAAGCATGGCCACCACCGTAGATAGCAACAGATGGTTCCGGAGAAGTGCTTCATCTGTATGCTCTACACAATAAGCCTCTTGACAAAGGTTGGTACTCGCCCACTGATTTCATCCATATGATTCAGCTTTGTCATCTCTATTGGTGTTGTGCTACTGTTTAGATACTGTCATGAGAAAGTGGTATTGTCCTTGAGAAGTGCTTCATCTGTGATGTTTTAAATATTTCCTTTCCTTTTTTTCGAGCAAACAGGGATGCTAGCATTTAGTAGTCCTCTTGTCTTTGCACAACAGGATCATGTTCCTCTGAAGAAGAATATGGAGTACGTGAAGTGACTAGTTCCGATTATGCCAGGATGAAGAAGCCCTGTCTATCTTCTCATCAGAAGGAGCAGTTGAAGGATGGTTACATTACTCCCCACAAGACCAAACTAACTTCAGCTCAGAAGGACTGACAAATCTCCTTTTTTTTTGTGATGCGCGAGTACAATGTTGTTCTAGGATTCTTTCTGGTGAGTTCCATTTTTCTAAAAGTGTGCTCTACATGGACCATGTATGTGCCTGTTGAAACTGTCAATTCATAGTACAGTTTGCTTTATACTAATCACTTTTTTGTATTTGTGTAAACAGGGGTGCTCAGCTTGATTTCAATGGGAACTGCACAAAATGTTCATGAATACATCGAATCATTCATTTCCACCACAAGAAAGGAGGTGCCGATAAGTTCAAGGCGTTGCAACATATAAGGGCGAAATCATACAAGCTATGCGCGAATTTGGTTGATTTTGGTGGAACTGCACAAAAAGAACAGCTGGTTTATTTAGCACGAGGTGCCATGTCAATGTCCGAACTGATGGCAAACCCTGCCCATTCCACAATCGTAGGCATTTGATATTTTGGAATGGGACAACCTTGTCAAATTTTGCTCATTGATTTTAGCAAGACATGCGTTTGATATTTTCGAATGGGACGCCCTTTGCTGTCAACAGCGTCGATCAATTTTTTCTTTATTCTTTAGTTGTGAAGTAAATATTGCCTCTGACATGTGAGCCGCTGAGATGCATAATCATCAATTGTTTTGAATGTTCTCTATGAATTGCCAGGCCTGTGTGTTTGATTGCAATCTACAGAAACGCTAAAAAGCTGCTCAAACTCTTTGTACTCCTTCTGTTCCTTTTACTTCGCACATTGTGAAAGTGCATACTTTTTTGTATAAGATTGGTCAAAGTAGAGATACTTTGACTGCAGACAAAACTTGTATGCAGACTAGAAAGGACCGGAGGGAGTACATGTGAAATTGCTGCAAACGAGGTGATCACCCTGGGAATAATGCTAGTACGTATTGTTTTGCATGTTCATCCAATGCCACTGATACAAGAATTCGAACTAATCGAAATAAATTCATTCATACACGGTCGGATTTCATATAAACATGCCGGATTTCATTACATTTCATACATTCTTCAACTAAAAAGGGGTGCGCTGGAACTGCTCCTCACACATCTGCCTCACCCTGTCCATATATGGGCACGGGCCTCGCCGATGGTCATGGTGCAATGCACCGGCGAGGATGGCACGGAGGAGGGGGTTGGTGCTGGATCGTCGACTACCATGTTCTCCATTGGGACGTCGTCGTCCTCCGGCTGCCTGCCGGCCAGCCGGTCGGCAGCAATGGCTGCCATCTCCTTGTGGTCCGTCATCCGCCCGTCCCGAAGAGCACTGGAGCGCGAGGAAGCCATGGTGGGCAGTAGTGGTGTGGATAGGAGAAAGGGAACGGATGCGGATGACTGCGGCTATGGCCGGCGCAGTAGTTTATATAGCAATGGTGGGCGGGCGGAGAGACGGACGTGTGGCGCCGGAGTAGCCGCCTCAAAAACCGCGTATCATTAATGTGGGCGGCAGATGGACGGACGGACGACACTTGTGTCGTTTGAAGGCGGAGCAATCGCCTGCACCGGGAAGCGGGGCGGGCGGTGCTGACTGTTTCGCGCGGAAAGCGCGCGCGGGCGAGGAGATGACTTTACTTGCAGAGTATAACAATGGGGACCCACCAGGTCCATAGCCTCACGTACGCAAGTGCCTCCTTATTATATATATAGCTATAATTTATTTTTCTTCCTCCTGGTTTCCTGACATCACGGTCCCACACCATTGTCAACCTATGTAGTAGTCAATAAAGGAGAGAATTGCACAAGAAGCGGCCGACAGCTGGGACCAAGCAGCTCGAGCAGTATTTGTGTTTTTGAGGTGTGAGCACTGTAGAGTTTTTCGATGTTTAGCCCAGATATTAATTTTCTCCTCTGAACAACAACGAAAACATCGCTGCAGGTATTAACTGGGCGGGCTGTGGCCCGTCTAGCCCAGGCCAGATATCCAGCCCAGATATAAATTTTTGTCAAGCTGAAAATGGCTAGCCCAGCTATACTTTTTTTAGGAATACCCAGGCAAGGTCAAGTTGTTATTCTCCGCCCCACTGGGCTGCAAATCTTTCCTAGAGGGATGCATTAGGCTTAACAAGAAAATGGGCTTTAAGAAATAATAAATGGGATGTAATTATAAAAACTGGGCAGTAACTATAAAAAAATGCACCAAACACGTGATTACTTTATAAAATATTATTTTTGGATATTGAAAATTTTAATTTCATTAATTGTTGCGACCGCAATGTTTCATTGGATTTTTACGTAATATAAATATTTATTGAGATTGTATTTAATTGTGACACCCAAAAATAATAATTTATTTGGCTTTTTCAAACTTTATTTGATTTGAGGGGTGTTATTTAAAATTTGCTTCTGAAGAACTCTCCCGCTCAATTTTTTTTCTATGACAAGTGTTTTGTTTTGGATTCACCCAAGACTTGATTTTGGTCTTGGAGGTTTTTCCATCTTATGTGGACTCAAAACCAAATGCTTTTCATTTGGGAAATTTCTTTTGAAAAATCTTTTAAATAGCCCTATGGCATTTGGAGTGATTTTCTCCCCCTTTCAAAAATCCCTCTTGCCATGACCCAAGTGGAAATCCTCTCCCAAAAGCCTTTTCCCCCATCTTTGGATCATGATATACTTCAAATCCAGCAAGTTGAACCTCTCCATACAATTGTTTCCAATTATTTCTCATCAAAAACAATTTCTGCCCTCTACTTTGATCCTTGGAGGTTTTCAAAGGAACTACCATTTCTACTTTGAGTTTTGCCTCCAAACCTTTTTCCCTGGCTAGTCCTTAAAGCCCTCAACCAAGATCCATGAAGATCCACTGGTCTCCAGTTCAAATTTTTCAAATTGTGCTTGCTGCAAGTTTGGACCTTATTTGCCAAATTTGATGAAATTCATTTGAATTCTCCTCCTAAAAATCTGAGAAAATTCAGGCAGCCTCTGGGTGCATTGAGAGGTCACCTCACCAAGTCCCAGCTCCAGAAATTTTTTCTTCATGCCAAATCATTTCGTCGAACACCTGCAGTGCACTGTTGCTATCATGTTCAGAAAGTTCAGTTAAACAGTTTCAGGAACACTGTCGTTTTCTTCAGAGCCCGTTGTCGATCTCGCCAGTACCCCGGTGTCGCCGTGCTTCCTGTCCCCTCCTTCTTATCTCTGCACCGCACGATCACCTGGAAGCTTGCGGGCGTCGGTGACGAGCAGGAGGAGGTGCGCCACCCCGTGAGCGGCGGCTTTGCGGCTGCCAGAGAGAGGCGCGGCGTGGACGGCACCGTCCAGCGACGCCCAAGCCACCGGAGGCCACCGCATGGCCATCCACTCCCCCGTGCGCGTTGCCACCCTTCGTCGTGAACTGCTAGGCGCGGAGCACGCTCTCTGCCGCCGCCGTGCCCGTACGGCCGCCCCGTCGATGATCGGTGCATTACGCCTTGCCCGACCGAGGTTTAGCGGTGGAACGGCACCAGTGATCTTCTCTGATGGTGCCTAGCCCCCTAAACCCCCTGCCCAACCACTGCCTCGCCGTAATCGCTCGCCGGAGATATCCCGTTCACGGCCACCCCCTCGAATCGCCTATAAATAGAGGCCCCGAGCTCGAACACGAACTCACACCACCCCTACGCACCACCAATACCACGCCAAGCCACTGGAAGAGCCCCGAGGGAGCCTTCTTCCCCAACTCCGGCCGCCTCGACCCGCCACGGGACCCAGCTCGATTCGCTCCCGTGCGTGCACCTCTACCCCTCATCTCTTGCCAGTAGTTTCCTTATGCATCCACTCTCCTGACCCGCGCTTCAATTTGGAGTTTGCAGCACCCACCGGAGTTCTCCACCATCGCCCGAACCACCGTCCGCCGGAGAAAGTGTCGCCGTCGACGTGGTGCTCTCCGACGGCCAAGTCCACCACCCACCGACGCGGAAGAACACGCTGAACCTCTTGGTACCCTCCGATCTCTCTGTCTCGCCGTGGTTCGACGCCGGCGACCACCGCAGCCTTCGGGCGCCGGTGAGCTCCGTTGGCCGTTTTTAAACCTGACGTGTGGACCCCCCCCCCCCCGTCAGCCTCTCTTCTGTCTCCCCCTCGAACCGTTTTCTGTTGGCGCCTTCGGGCAAATGCGCTTTCCCTTTGGGCTGGCGCCTTTTACTCCGAACCGTTTTCTGTTTTCTTAGTTAAGTCCCTGGTTCTTTTCTGTTTCATCACAGATTAGTCCCTGTACTAAAACCCTTATAACTTTTTAATAAAAGATGATTTTTGAATGATTCTTTTTCTATCAGTCTTGTATTTTTGTCTAGTTTTTTTAGTATTTATTTGGAAAATTATTGGAACAAGTTTTATGCACGCGATGGTTTTCACGTTAGTGTGCGTTTTCGCTATACCGTAGGTTCCGGAAGAGGTGACGGAGCCGCGAACTTCGCCGAGCTAGACTCCGACTTCTCTGAACCAGGCAAGCATGTTTGAACCTTTGATATGATAGGTGTTTTGCATGTTTGCTTGAATGGGTTGTGCATGGCATATGAGCATCGGTGAGTACCTCGTTGCATGCAAGGCAACTATCCGTGTGTTCCGAAGTTACTGTGATCTTTGATGAGAGATGACCTGATCATGTGGTGACATGAAAGGTAGTGAGGTGGTATTGTTGTAGCATGCCAGCCTTACGTCATCCGTTAAACTCCGACGTTAACGTGGACTGGGTCACGTTACCGTTCTTCCCCTTTCGTGCTGCCACATGTTTTCTGCAAAGAATACGGTTTAGTAAGTTGTTAACCTCTTTCCGTGTACACACCAAATGGAGGGGCCGGGATGAGGGTTCCATGGCCCTGGATTAAAGCCAGTCATCCGGTCAGGGGGCATGGGTGTTTCCGGTTGGGACCGAGAGGGGGGCACCCCTTAGAGCGCGCGTATATAAATTTGATCCCATGCTACGCGAGGTTGTAGCCTCTCCGTCTCAAAGTTTTTCTTGAACGTTGCCGAGGGTGATTCCTGGCATCGGAATGTTGAATGGGTGTGTACTGGTTAGATGTGTTTCTTCCAAAACACCGTAAACGGAACTAGTCCCTTGTGACTACTGAAATCCGTTGGCTGTGGTTGAAGTACAAACTCTGCAGAGTCAAATCCTTCCGAGCCATCGTGTCCATGATCAAGGACCATGGCCAGTATATCCATATCTATGTCAATCCTCGTGGTAAATCCCCGGTGAACAAGCTTGAGTGGTATACTCGTTTGAATTGTTATTTCTGTGGATGGACTAACCTTTATTTTATCTCGTACTTGAATATTCCCGTGAAATGAATTAAATTCATGAGCTACTGAATTATTAAGTTGTGAAATATAAGCCCTTTATGTGATGTCGCCTAGACGTCCGACTGTGGCACTCTTGTTATTTACTTTTGATATAAGCCCTTTATGTGATGTCGCTCAGACGTCCGACTGTGGCATTCTTGTTACTTACTTTTGATATAAGCCCTTTATGTGATGTCGCTCAGACGTCCGACTGTGGCACTCTTGTCATTTATTTTCAATATAAGCCCTTTATGTGACGTCGCTTCAGACGTCCGACTGTGGCACGCACTGTCTTTTATATTCTTTTATAAGCCCTTTATGTGGTGTCGCCTTGACGCCCGACTGCGGCATTGTTATTCTTTTTGTATCCTTTCGAGGAGTCATCCAGACACTCGCTTGGCCCTCAGTATTACTTTGGGATTTCGGGAGGACTACCGCCCGACTTCCCTTTTATTTTCCATGCATTGCCATCTCGTTGTTTGAGTACGTTCTATTAATCTGTACACATGCATCATGTTTACATTTGTTATATCTTATGTCCGAACTGTCTTGCGAGTACTTTCATAATGCTCACCTGGCTTGTTGATTTGGCCAGATGTTGACGAAGGCGATCTCATGGATGAAGAGTTTGATAGTGAGTCCGACGCCTAGAGGAATCCCAGTCAGTCCCATGCGATCCTGGATATTGGTCACTTGTATTGTATACGCTTCCGCCACCCACAATAAGTATCCTCGAGCCTCACTCTGACGCTCGAAGAGTTGTTAGTTCAGGATGTCATGTCACCCACTTCGCTGTGATATTTCCACCACCATTTTTATCGTGAGTTAGTAGTTATGCCACCCTATCCGCCTTTAAGTATTATTGGCGAGTTTGTAATAAATTGTTGAGGAGTCTCCGCTCAACCTTGTATTATATTCAGTACTCCTGGTATTTTTCTTCTGTGATCAAGACTTTGTCTACCAGTAAGAAGGATTCTTCTCTACTGGTCCGTAAAAGGGATCGATTTCTCAATAAATATTTTTATTGGAAAACCGGTCGTGACAAGCTTGGTATCAAAGCCAGGCTGACTGTAGGAAGCCTCTAGGTGCGATCGCTAATCGTTTATTAGCGTCTTTAGTGCTTTTTCAGCATTTTGCAAATGTAGCTATTTTCTGTTGGTCATCATAAATTTATGACATGACTACTCAGAATTTTTGCCTACTTTTGTAGATGGCTGGCAACGACTGCGAGACTCGGGTGTTCACTAACATGCCCGAGGGGTTTGTCAAACTCCTCGTCTCCATCACCAAGCTCGCGATCGGGCCAGCGACTCGTCCGGAGTTCACGCTTTACCAGCACAAGCTCAGCGACGACGTGTCTATGCACCAAGCCGTGGTGCAATTCAAGGGAGGACGTTCTGCGTCACGCCACTTCCGTTTTGTGGGAAGGGCCATGCCTACGGAGAGGCATGCCATGCAGATGGCCGCCCGTGAGGCGATAGCTCGCCTTCGGGATATCCTTCCTATGATGAAGACTCGTCGCTACCGCTACCTCCCATGCCATGTGCCATATACTTGTCACTATGCATTCGCCTGCCATAGGGGAGAGCGGGATGAAGCTATCGAGATGCTTGTCGAGTACCTCAAAGCTCTGGAGGAATCTTTCGACAACCTCGTGGACGACCTTGTGGCTGCCCGCATGGACTTAGTTCGGGGCGGTCCTGCCAGTAGGAAGGAGCTTCTCCACATGGCACCGCTGCTGACATTCGTCTCGTCCTCGGCATCTTATTCACCGGCCATTTTGGCCACTGCTCGACGTCTGCCTACCACTGAGGAGTTCGACTGAGTCATCGCTCCTACTCCAGTCAGAGCTGCACCGCCTGCCACACCTGCACTGCCGCCTGTCGCTCCCGCACCATCACCTCAGCGCAGTGCTACGCGCCTGGAGCCTACTAGGGAGGAGGTGGAGGTTGAGTCTCCTGCACCGCTGGGTCTTACCCTCGGCAGGGGGAAGGAAATCTTCACCATCTCCGACTGAGTGCGCTTAGTAGCCGCGCGTTGTGCCTGCATGTTTGTTATGTTTTATGTACTTAAGTTGTAGTAGTTGTGTGCGTTGCATTCCGGAGGAGTGTGCTAGTCTAAATAACATGTCAGGAATGTGTACGCACATCCTGAGTGCTGTATCGTATGTTTGCGTTTCGCGTGTAAGATATGTGCTAAGCAGTCCTTCGCCGTGCGAAATCGTTTATGTTCTTGAAAAATCTTGAGGTCTTTTAAATTTTTGCCCTTGCAAGATTTTCATTGTGCCACACAGCTCTTCTCATGATTTTTGCAAAATAATACCCCAGAGTGGAAAATGTCTCGTCCGTGGACTCGTTCCATGCCCAACCAACCAGAAGAAGTTTATGGAACACAGACCAGCAATAACTTCACTCAGGGACAGTCTAGTCAACAGGACAGCGGAGCAGCCTTATCTCAAGTATGTCGTCTTTTCGAACAAAGCCAGCAACAGCACCAAGAAATGATGAATCACGTCATCAATATGGGAAATCACCGTGAGCCATACCAACCCCACTCCAAGTTGTCTGAACTGCAGAAGACACGCCCTCCAACGTTTGCTCACACTGATAGGCCACTTGAAGCCGATGATTGGCTTCGTGAGATCGAAAGAAAGCTGATTATTGCTCAGTGTTCAGATCATGAGAAGGTGCTTTATGCACTCCACTACCTTACTGGAGCAGTTGCAGCATGGTGGGAGAACTTCCTACACATGCATCCCAGTGAACACAACATCACCTGGGAAGAGTTTAAGGAAGGCTTTCGTGGGGCACACATCCCCAGGAGCATCATAAAAATCAAGAAAAGAGAATTTGATGACCTCAAGCAAAGAGGCATGTCAGTGACAGAATACAACGGTCAGTTTACCCAGCTATCTCGTTATGCCTACGATGAACATATGACTGAGAAAAAAAGGATGGAAAAAATTTCTGGATGGCCTGGCGCCAGCATTAAGATGCCAACTGGTCGTACACACTTTCCCAGATTTCAAAACTCTGGTTGACAAGGCCATTACCTTGGAGAATGAGCGCCGCAGTCTGGAGGACATCCGTAAGCGGAAAAGGGACAAGACGACTCTTGCTCGCAACAATCGAAGCAAGACTGAGATTCCAAGGAATGAAGCAAGAAGATCCACGACTACTGATCTAAGGCCAACCAGACAGTTTCATTCCAGGGACAAGGACTTCACGTACCGCCCAGGAGTCACTTGCTATGCTTGTGGTGAAGAAGGGCACTATGCCAAACAGTGCCCAAAACCAAGGAACTCGGCCCCCAAGCCGAACAATGGTGGGAACAATCCAGCCCCCAAGCGCAACAATTTCAATCCCAGCAACAACCACAGGAAGGGTCACCTGAACCATGTGACCAGGGAAGAAGCGCAGAATGCCCCAGACATCGTGCTCGGTACGTTCCCTGTCAACACAGTACCTGCCACGGTTTTGTTTGATTCTGGAGCTTCTCACTCATTCGTTTCGAAGAATTTTGTTTTACAACATGGTTTTCCGATACTTCCCTTGGAAAAATCTATGATCATCAAGTCCCCCGGGAATAAGCAGATCGCTCAGAGTTACTGCCAAGGAGTGATCATTGAGTTCGAAGGACTAAAGTTTCAGGCTAATCTCATCGTGTTGGAAAATAAAGGACTGGATGTCATCCTAGGGATGGACTGGTTGACCACCAACAAGGGATTTATTGATTGTTTCAATCGGACCGTGATTCTCACTCATCATCACGGCAAGACAATAAAGGTTACAGCTCAAGAGAGACCACGGTCACGGCAACCAAAGCTGAACAAGGTGGACATTTCAGAATTGAGAAAAGTTCCAGTGGTGTGCGAATTTCCCGACGTATTCCTTGAAGAACTACCAAGCATGCCACCAGACCGAGAGATAGAGTTCAGCATTGAACTAGCACCTGGCACCACTCCCATCTACAAGAAACCTTATAGAATGGCATCTTCAGAGTTGGTAGAATTGAAGAAGCAGATAAATGAGTTACTGGACAAAGGATTTATTCGAGCCAGCTCCTCACCATGGGGTTCGCCAGTTTTATTCGCCAAGAAAAAGGATGGGACACTGAGACTGTGTATAGACTATCAAGCTCTCAATATGGTCGCCATCAAAAACAAATATCCGATGCCACGGATAAATGATTTATTTGACCAACTCACACAAGCCAAGGTGTTCTCAAAAATTGATTTAAGATCGGGATATCATCAATTGAAAGTACGGACAGAAGATATCCCTAAGACAGCATTCACCTCCAGATACGGATTATATGAGTTCAGAGTAATGCCGTTTGGACTAACGAACGCCCCCGCATATTTTGTCCACCTCATGAACAAAGTGTTTATGAAATTCATGGACAAATTTGTTGTAGTGTTCATTGACGATATTCTAGTATATTCAAGGACACCAGAAGAGCATGCTGAACATCTCAGAATTGTTTTGGGAGAATTAAGGAAACATCAATTGTACGCCAAATTTAGCAAGTGTGAATTTTGGCTAAGGCAAGTTGGTTTCCTAGGCCATATATTAACCCAAGAAGGCGTGGCCGTAGACCCAGAAAAAGTCAAAGCCATACTTGACTGGAAACCACCTGCCAACGTGACAGATGTGCGGAGTTTCCTTGGAATGGCTGGATATTACCGGAGATTTATTGAAGGATTCTCCACTGTGGCAAAACCGATGACGCAGTTGCTCAAGAAAGACAAGAAATTTGTATGGACGGAAGCATGCGAGAAAAGCTTCCAAGAACTCAAAAAGAAACTAACAACAACACCAGTTTTGACCGTGCCAGACATACACAAGAGTTTTGAAGTATATTGTGACGCGTCCCGGAAGGGCCTTGGATGCGTACTGATGCAAGATGGCAAAGTTGTCGCATATGCTTCCAGACAACTACGGAAGCATGAGGAAAATTATCCTACTCATGACTTGGAGCTAGCAGCCGTCATCCATGCACTCAAAGAATGGAGGCACTTTCTGTTGGGAAATCGTTGTGAAATATATACGGACCATAAGAGCCTCAAATATATTTTCACACAACCAGAGCTAAATTTACGGCAACGACGCTGGTTGGAATTGGTCAAGGACTATGATGTCGGTATTCACTATCATCCAGGGAAGGCCAATGTAGTGGCCGATGCTCTTAGTCGGAACCCCAGCCCGGGCAACGACAGTCCACAGAACTTGAGACCTGAGTTTCAGCAGGAGTTCGCTAGACTCAACATGGTGTTGGTCTCTGAGGGCACCGTATCAAATCTGGAGATACATCCCACCCTAATGGAACAAATTAAGAAGGCTCAGCAGGGACATCCCAGCATCGAAGGTATAAAGAGAAAAATGAGTCTAGGCAAGGTTTCAGAGTTCGTCACAGACAATGAAGGAATATTATGGTACGGGGACAGACTTTGCGTACCAAACATTCAGGAACTCAAGCAACAAATCCTAACCGAAAGCCACACCACTCCATACTCGATCCACCCTGGAGGAACCAAAATGTACAAAGACATTCAGGAGAGATTTTGGTGGCACGGTATGAAAAGGGATATAGCCGCATTTATTGCTTGTTGCGACTCATGTCAGCGCATTAAAGCCGAGCATCAAAAGCCAGCAGGGCTACTCCAGCCAAACCGGATACCTGAGTGGAAATGGGATGAAATTGGAATGGACTTCATCGTCGGACTACCTCGATCTCAACGCGGAAATGACGCCATATGGGTCATCACAGATAGGCTAACCAAGGTTGCTCATTTCATTCCCGTGAAGACGACCTACTCCACTCAAAGGCTAGCCAAGCTTTATCTCTCCCGTATAGTTTGTTTGCATGGAGTCCCAAAGACTATAATATCCGACCGAGGCACTCAATTTGTCTCTAAATTCTGGGATCACTTACAACAAACTCTGGGCACTCAACTAGCATTCAGTACGGCGTACCACCCTCAGACGGATGGACAAACGGAACGCGTGAACCAAATCCTAGAGGACATGATGAGAGCCTGTGTGCTCACCTATGGATCCAGTTGGGAAGAAAGTTTGCCATATGCCGAGTTTGCTTACAACAACAGTTACCAAGCCAGCTTGCAAATGGCACCCTTTGAAGCATTGTACGGACGGAGGTGTCGTACCCCACTGAATTGGTCAGAAACGGGTGACAGTCATATCTTCAGCCCAGACACGCTCAAGGAGGTCAAGGAGAAGGTTAAACAGATCAGGGACAGACTCAAGACAGCCCAAAGCCGGTAGAAGAGCTATTACGATCAGAAACATCGTGAGGTCAGCTTTGAACCCGGTGATTATGTATACCTATGAGTATCTCCTATGAGAGGCCTACAACAGTTCAAAATTAAGGGGAAGCTAGCCCCGAGATTTATTGGACCATTCTGTGTGATTGCACGAAGAGGCACGGTAGCCTACCAACTAGACCTACCCAAGGAGCTGTCAGACGTCCACGACGTGTTCCACGTCTCACAGTTGAGGAAATGTATGAGTAACCCGGAAAAGCATGTGTCTCATGAGAGCATTGATGTGCAACCAGATCTCACCTACAGAGAACGGCCAATAAAGATATTGGAAGAGTCTGAATGGAGGACCCGACAGAAAACAACTAAATTTTTCAAGGTTCAGTGGAGCAACCACACCGAGGATGAAGCTCATGGGAAAGGGAAGATTTTCTCCAGGCAGAGTATCCATATCTATTTGAGGATCAACAGTAATCTCGAGGACGAGATTTTTCCTAAGGGGGTAGGTGTTGTGACACCCAAAAAAATTTATTTGGCTTTTTCAAACTTTATTTGATTTGAGGGGTGTTATTTAAAATTTGCTTCTGAAGAACTCTCCCGCTCAAATTTTTTTCTATGACAAGTGTTTTGTTTTGGATTCACCCAAGACTTGATTTTGGTCTTGGAGGTTTTTCCATCTTATGTGGACTCAAAACCAAATGCTTTTCATTTGGGAAATTTCTTTTGAAAAATCTTTTAAATAGCCCTATGGCATTTGGAGTGATTTTCTCCCCCTTTCAAAAATCCCTCTTGCCATGACCCAAGTGGAAATCCTCTCCCAAAAGCCTTTTCCCCCATCTTTGGATCATGATATACTTCAAATCCAGCAAGTTGAACCTCTCCATACAATTGTTTCCAATTATTTCTCATCAAAAACAATTTCTGCCCTCTACTTTGATCCTTGGAGGTTTTCAAAGGAACTACCATTTCTACTTTGAGTTTTGCCTCCAAACCTTTTTTCCCTGGCTAGTCCTTAAAGCCCTCAACCAAGATCCATGAAGATCCACTGGTCTCCAGTTCAAATTTTTCAAATTGTGCTTGCTGCAAGTTTGGACCTTATTTGCCAAATTTGATGAAATTCATTTGAATTCTCCTCCTAAAAATCTGAGAAAATTCAGGCAGCCTCTGGGTGCATTGGGAGGTCACCTCACCAAGTCCCAGCTCCAGAAATTTTTTTCTTCATGCCAAATCATTTCGTCGAACACCTGCAGTGCACAGTTGCTATCATGTTCGGAAAGTTCAGTTAAACAGTTTCAGAAACACTGTCGTTTTCTTCAGAGCCCGTTGTCGATCTCGCCAGTACCCCGGTGTCGCCGTGCTTCCTGTCCCCTCCGTCTTATCTCTGCACCGCACGATCACCTGGAAGCTTGCGGGCGTCGGCGACGAGCAGGAGGAGGTGCGCCACCCCGTGAGCGGCGGCTTTGCGGCTGCCAGAGAGAGGCGCAGCGTGGACGGCGCCGTCCAGCGCCGCCCAAGCCACCGGAGGCCGCCGCGTGGCCATCCACTCCCCCGTGCGCGCTGCCACCCTTCATCGTGAACTGCTAGGCGCGGAGCGCGCTCTCTGCCGCCGCCGTGCCCGTACGGCCGCCCCGTCGATGATCGGTGCATTACGCCTTGCCCGACCGAGGTTTAGCGGTGGAACGGCACCAGTGATCTTCTCTGATGGTGCCTAGCCCCCTAAACCCCCTGCCCAACCACTGCCTCACCGTAATCGCTCGCCGGAGATATCCCGTTCACGGCCACCCCCTTGAATCGCCTATAAATAGAGGCCCCGAGCTCGAACACGAACTCACACCACCCCTACGCACCACCAATACCACGCCAAGCCACTGGAAGAGCCCCGAGGGAGCCTTCTTCCCCAACTCCGGCCGCCTCGACCCGCCACGGGACCCAGCTCGATTCGCTCCCGTGCGTGCACCTCTACCCCTCATCTCTTGCCAGTAGTTTCCTTATGCATCCACTCTCCTGACCCGCGCTTCAATTTGGAGTTTGCAGCACCCACCGGAGTTCTCCACCATCGCCCGAACCACCGTCCGCCGGAGAAAGTGTCGCCGTCGACGTGGTGCTCTCCGACGGCCAAGTCCACCACCCACCGACGCGGAAGAACACGTTGAACCTCTTGGTACCCTCCGATCTCTCTGTCTCGCCGTGGTTCGACGCCGGCGACCACCGCAGCCTTCGGGCGCCGATGAGCTCCGTTGGCCGTTTTTAAACCTGACGTGTGGACCCCCCCCCCGTCAGCCTCTCTTCTGTCTCCCCCTAGAACCGTTTTCTGTTGGCGCCTTCGGGCAAATGCGCTTTCCCTTTGGGCTGGCGCCTTTTACTCCGAACCATTTTCTGTTTTCTCAGTTAAGTCCCTGGTTCTTTTCTGTTTCATCACAGATTAGTCCCTGGACTAAAACCCTTATGACTTTTTAATAAAAGATGATTTTTGAATGATTCTTTTTCTGTCAGTCTTGTATTTTTGTCTAGTTTTTTTAGTATTTATTTGGAAAAAATTTGGAACAAGTTTTATGCACGCGATGGTTTTCACGTTAGTGTGCGTTTTCGCTATACCGTAGGTTCCGGAAGAGGTGACGGAGCCGCGAACTTCGCCGAGCTAGACTCCGACTTCTCCGAACCAGACAAGCATGTTTGAACCTTTGATATGATAGGTGTTTTGCATGTTTGCTTGAATGGGTTGTGCATGGCATATGAGCATCGGTGAGTACCCTGTTGCATGCAAGGCAACTATCCGTGCGTTCCGAAGTTACTGTGATCTTTGATGAGAGATGACCTGATCATGTGGTGACATGAAAGGTAGTGAGGTGGTATTGTTGTAGCATGCCAGCCTTACGTCATCTGTTAAACTCCGACGTTAACGTGGACTGAGTCACGTTACCGTTCTTCCCCTTTCGTGCTGCCACATGTTTTCTGCAAAGAATACGGTTTAGTAAGTTGTTAACCTCTTTCCGTGTACACACCAAATGGAGGGGCCGGGATGAGGGTTCCATGGCCCTGGATTAAAGCCAGTCATCCGGTCAGGGGGCATGGTTGTTTCCGGTTGGGACCGAGAGGGGGGCACCCCTTAGAGCGCGCGTATATAAATTTGATCCCATGCTACGCGAGGTTGTAGCCTCTCCGTCTCAAAGTTTTTCTTGAACGTTGCCGAGGGTGATTCCTGGCATCGGAATGTTGAATGGGTGTGTACTGGTTAGATGTGTTTCTTCCAAAACACCGTAAACGGAACTAGTCCCTTGTGACTACTGAAATCCGTTGGCTGTGGTTGAAGTACAAACTCTGCAGAGTCAAATCCTTCCGAGCCATCGTGTCCATGATCAAGGACCATGGCCAGTATATCCATATCTATGTCAATCCTCGTGGTAAATCCCCGGTGAATAAGCTTGAGTGGTATACTCGTCTGAATTGTTATTTCTGTGGATGGACTAACCTTTATTTTATCTCGTACTTGAATATTCCCGTGAAATGAATTAAATTCATGAGCTACTGAATTATTAAGTTGTGAAATATAAGCCCTTTATGTGATGTCGCCCAGACGTCCGACTGTGGCACTCTTGTTATTTACTTTTGATATAAGCCCTTTATGTGATGTCGCTCAGACGTCCGACTGTGGCATTCTTGTTACTTACTTTTGATATAAGCCCTTTATGTGATGTCGCTCAGACGTCCGACTGTGGCACTCTTGTCATTTATTTTCAATATAAGCCCTTTATGTGATGTCGCTTCAGACGTCCGACTGTGGCACGCACTGTCTTTTATATTCTTTTATAAGCCCTTTATGTGGTGTCGCCTTGACGCCCGACTGCGGCATTGTTATTCTTTTTGTATCTTTTCGAGGAGTCATTCAGACACTCGCTTGGCCCTCAGTATTACTTTGGGATTTCGGGAGGACTACCGCCCGACTTCCCTTTTATTTTCCATGCATTGCCATCTCGTTGTTTGAGTACGTTCTATTAATCTGTTCACATGCATCATGTTTACATTTGTTATATCTTATGTCCGAACTGTCTTGCGAGTACTTTCATAATACTCACCTGGCTTGTTGATTTGGCCAAATGTTGACGAAGGCGATCTCATGGATGAAGAGTTTGATAGTGAGTCCGACGCCTAGAGGAATCCCAGTCAGTCCCATGCGATCCTGGATATTGGTCACTTGTATTGTATACGCTTCCGCCACCCACAATAAGTATCCTCAAGCCTCACTCCGACGCTCGAAGAGTTGTTAGTTCAGGATGTCATGTCACCCACTTCGCTGTGATATTTCCACCACTGTTTTTATCATGAGTTAGTAGTTATGCCACCCTATCCGCCTTTAAGTAATATTGGCGAGTTTGTAATAAATTGTTGAGCAGTCTCCGCTCAACCTTGTATTATATTCAGTACTCTTGGTATTTTTCTTCTGTGATCAAGACTTTGTCTACCAGTAAGAAGGATTCTTCTCTACTGGTCCGTAAAAGGGATCGATTTCTCAATAAATATTTTTATTGGAAAACCGGTCGTGACATTAATCTGACTAGAAATTTCGGGATAAAAATATTTTGGATCCCATCAAAATGTGGGAAATTTTATTGAATTCTGTTTTGAACGGTTGGTTGAAATGGGATGTACTTTTAACAAACTGTAAATGGGCTGTAGTAAATTCCATTAGAATTCAAAAATGGGCTACACATTCTTACAAATCTCAAATGGGCTATAAGTTCTCTGCCACACACTTCTGGCCTTACTAAGTTGACGCGTCCCCTAAGAAAACAAAGTTGACGCGTATGCAAGGCTTTGTCAACTTATAGTCAACACACGGTTCTAGCAGCAGTGGCCGTTGGATGTCCATCCAACGGATGCCGTGCTTCTTCTTCAATCTCGGATATTCTAGCTTCACCCGCCCAAAAAATGATTCCTCCCCCTGACATGTGGGGCGCAGCGTTTCGGAAGCTGACCTGTGGGCCTACTAAGTTGACGTACCAAGGGCTTTGTCAACTTAGTCAATATAAACGATTCTAGCTGCAGTGGCCGTAGGATGTCCATCCAACGGTCGTCGTGCTTCTTCAACCTCTGGTCTTCTTGCTCCAGCCGCCCAAAGCAGCGCCGGTCGTGCCGCCTGCTCCTGCCTCCCGTGGCCGGCTGTGCTGCCGCGGAGGCCTCACCGCCCCCTACTACTCCCACCGCTGGCCAGGCCATGTGATAGCCTGACTTGTTAGGGATGATAGACTACTCATATCAATAAGGAATTCCTTCTTTTCCGGAAGCCCATTCGGACAGAACTCCAAAGTTAAGCGTGCTCAGCTTGGAGTAGTTTCAGGATGGGTGACCGACCGGGAAGTTTCTCCCGGGTGCGCACGAGTGAGGACAAAGTGCGTAGAAAAGACTAGTATTGATCTGTGAGGCCAGTCTAGATCCTGCCAGGAGTAACGACCACCGGCGGGTGTGTCCGGGGCATTACAAGTTAGTATCAGAGCCGACCCTCGCGGTTACACAGATGTTTGCGGATAGGTGCGCAGTCATGTTGTTCATGACGTTTGTGACCCGTCGTGGCACACGGCATGGCACATGTACCGGACTGGATACACAGACGTATGTGCCAAGAGGGAACGTTCCTGTGGCCCGACGAGGACGTCGGTTCCTCTGAGTGGGGGTGTATGTGATAGCCTGACTTGTTAGGGATGATAGACTACTCATATCAATAAGGAATTCCTTCTTTTCCGGAAGCCCATTCGGACAGAACTCCAAAGTTAAGCGTGCTCAGCTTGGAGTAGTTTCAGGATGGGTGACCGACCGGGAAGTTTCTCCCGGGTGCGCACGAGTGAGGACAAAGTGCGCAGAAAAGACTAGTATTGATCTGTGGGGCCAGTCTAGATCCTGCCAGGAGTAACGACCACCGGCGGGTGTGTCCGGGGCGTTACAGGCCATCCCTCCACTCACCCACACCCCCTGTTATTCTGCGGCGACGGCAGCGCAGCCGAACCAGTGAACCCTCGTACTTCTCTCCGCGTGTGCATCCACTGCCGCGTCTTCCCCGGCTCCGCGTCGTCCCCTTCCTAGGCCTCGCCATCGTCCACCGCCCTGGTGCTCTCGGCGCGGCGTGGTCAACGTGGTCAAGGAACGACTTCCATCGGACATGGACTGTACGTGGAGAGGCTGACAGCTGGGTCCACGGCAGCCGCAAGGAAGTGCCTCCTTATTACGCGGAAAATAATTATTCCTCCACCTAACAGCGGGACCCACCGGACGGGCCACCAGTATTTTGCAAAAAAAATCATTTCCCCCTGACTGCTGGGACCCACCGGACGGGCCACCGTATTTCGCGAAAAAAACATTCCCCCCGCTGTCAGCTCGGACCCACCGGAAGTGCCTCCTTATTATGCACAAAAAAATTAATACTCCCCCGGCTAGCTGGGACCCACCTTGGTGGGAGGCTGACTTGTGGGCCTACTAAGTTGACGGGGACGAAGGGCTTTGTCAACTTAGTCAATATGAACGATTATAGCTCTAGTGACCGTACGATGTCCATCCAACGGCCGTAGTGCTTCTTCAACCTCTGGTCTTCTTGCTCCAGCCGCCCAAAGCAGCGCCGGTCGTGCCGCATGCTCCTGCCTCCCGTGGCCGGCTGTACTGCCGCAGAGGCCTCACCGCCCCTACTATTCCCACCACTGGCCAGGCCCTGCGGCGACGGCAGCCTCACACCGCAGCCGAACCAGTGAACCCTCGTACTCCTCTCTGCACGGGCTTCCACTGCCACGTCTTCCCCGGCTCCGCGTCGTCCCCTTCCTAGGCCTCGCCGTCGTCCACCGCTGTGGTGCTCTCCGCGCGGCGTGGTCAACGTGGTCAAGGAACGACTTCCATCGGAAGAATACTGTACGTGGAGAGGCTGACAGTTGGGTCCACGACCATAGCCCAGTTTTTTTGTGATTTGCCAAGTAAGTCGCTTTGTCAGGCCTGTTGGGCTGCAAATCTTTCAAGACGAGGAGAGCTTTCATTCGGCTGGCCGAGAAAATGGCCCATCAGTAATGAGAAATGGGCTGTACATTTTTAAAACACATCAAACCTGCAATTAGTTTCAAATATCTTTTTTTTCATTTCAAGATTTTAAATTACATTAATTTTTATGCGTGGAGAATTTGTTGAATTTTATATTGATATACATTTATTTTTAAAATTAGTTTGAATGTGAGTCGAAATTTCGGGATTAAAAACAGTTCGGACCGCACCGAAATATGCAAAATTTCATATAATTTTTTAACCGTGGCCAAAATATGGGCTGTAATGCTAACAAAAAGAATATGGGCTCCAAAAAAACCTCAAGAATTAGCAAATGGGCTGTAAATTATTAGAAATAATGGCAGATGGGTTGTATGCTGTTTTCCACAGATTTGAGGCTTTCCTAAAAAAAAGGTTGACGCACAAGCACTGACTGTTGGATGTCCATCCAACGGCCGTCGTGCATCTTCAATCTCTGCTCTTCCTGCTCCAGCCGCTCAAACAAGCGCCGGCGGGACTGCCTGCTCCCTCCTCCCCGCGGCCGGCTGTGCTGCCGCGCAGGCCTCACCGCCCCACCGTACTCCCATCGCTGGCCTAGCCATCCCTCTACTCACCCACACCTGCTGTTATTCTCCGGCGATGGCAGACGAACCAGTAAACCCTCGTACAGTCGTACTCCCCTCCGCGTGGGAAACAACTGCCGAGTCTTCCCTGCCTACGTGACGTCCCCTTCCTAGGCCTCGCCGTCGTCCACCGCCGTGGTGCTCTCGGCGCGGCGTGGTCAATGTGGTCAACGACCGACTTCCATCGGAAGAGTACTGTGCGTGGAGACGCTGACAGCTGGGTCCACGGCCGCAGCAAGGAAGTGCCTCCTTATTACGCGTAAAATAATTATTCCTCCACCTGACAGCGGGGACCCACCGGACGGGCCACCATATTTCGCGAAAAAAACGTTTCCCCCCTGACTGCTGGGACCCACCAGCTACACCTTCGCACGCAAGGAAGTGCGTCCGGGCAAAAAAAACAAAACGATTCGCCCCCCTGACTGCTGGGACCCACCAGCTACATCTTCGCACGCAAGGAAGTGCCTGACAGTCGGGACCCACCTGGTCGAAGCGTACGTAGCATTGTCATTCTGGTCGCGAACGTGTACGTACATATATACTGGTGGATGTAGAGGCGCGCACGTGTCGTAGTCGAGGCGTGTACGTGTCGTAGTAGAGGCGCACACGTAGCATGTACACGTACGTACAGCGGCCAGGGTGCAAGAAAGAAAATACGGCCACGTATGTGTACATACGGGGGGGTCTCGAACGCCTACTCGCGCATACGTACGGCCAGGGCTCGTGTACATGGGTGGGTCGGAACGGAGAAACAGCGTCGTCGTCGTGTTCATGGGGAGGCAACGGAATGCGTCGTGTTCATGGGGAGGCAACGGAATGCGTCGTGTTCATGGGGAGGCAACGGAATGCGTCGTGTTCATCGGGAGGCCACGGAACGCGTGGGAGCCAACCGGCTGGGTCGGAACGGAATGCGTGGTCGTGTTCATCGGGAGGGCTTGGACGGAATAGGCGATGGAAACGAGGCCTGGCGTACCACACAACGGAGGAAACGGACCTCCTACGTTCGGAACGGGGTCCTGTTGATTGGGAGGGGTCTGGCGTACCGCAAAACGGAGGAAACGGACCTCTTACAGTCGAAACGGGGGTCCTGTTGATCGGGAAGGGTGTGGCGTACCACAAAACGGACCTCCTACGGTCGAAACGGGGGTCCTGTTGATCGGGAGGGGTGTGGCATACCGCAAAACGGACGAAACGGACCTCCTACGGTCGAAATGGGGGTCCTGTTCATCGGGAGGGGTGTGGCGTACCGCAAAACGGGACTCCACGGGATACTGTTCATCTCCACCGTCGACCTCCTCCAGCCTCCATGGGCTACCGTCAACCTCCTCCAGCCTCCACAGGCTCCTGTTCATCCAGCCTCCACCGCGTGCTACTCCACCGGCTACTGTTCAACCACCCCTCCACGGGCACCCCTCCATCGTCTACTGTTCATCCAGCCCTCCACACCACGGGGTCCTATTCAACCACCCCTCCACGGGCACCCCTCCACCGTCTACTGTTCATCCAGCCCTCCACCACACCACGGGGTCCTGTTCATCCAGAGGCAACGCCACCGCTCACTGTTCATCCAAAACCCCCCGCAACACTCACTGTTCATCCCAGAGGCAGCATCGATCGGCTTCAGTTAGCAGCAGTAGCGAAGGAATCGCTCAATCAGGTTCAGTTAACAGCCATCGATCGATCGCTCGGGTTCAGTAACGCGTAGCCTGCAGTGCAATCGCTCGGGTTCAGTTAGAGCCCAACACCTCGCTCGGGTTCAGTTAGAGTCAACGCCTCGCACACACGCGCGTACGTGTACGAGAGAAACGCGCATCGCTCGGCCCCCGACCTCCCACTGTAACCGGGAACTCCCCAAAATTTTCCTCGCCCTCTCTTCTACCACGGTTTTTTCCGTCATGGACGGCCCAAAGAATGTCATGCAGCTGCGTCTCCGGCCCGCCCAGGACGAAAAGCCCATTTTCGGTCATGATTTTTTGTCATAGAAGTAGGAGCCCACCACATCTATGATGATACCGGGTTTTGTCACAATTATCGTCATAGAAGTGTCATATGTATGACAGAAACAAATTTCGTTCGGCCCAAAATGTCACGGATGTGTCTTTTTTTTGTAGTGATTGGTATAATTATGAATTCCTTGGGGATATCTTGTTCTTTCCTTGTGTAACCATTTCGTGTGTACATCCTTCTTTGTGGATTGATATCATCATGATTTTCATCTACCTAGAATCTTGTACACTTGAGAGAAGAGAAGTTACATCTTTAGTGGATATCCTTATTCTTCCACGTCCATCTTTCTTTCCTTTGTATTTCCTAGGTGGCTCCGTGAAAGGATTTGTCTTGAGTGCGGATCTTATATCTGTGCATCTTGTTTCACTCTTGTGTGGTGAAGATTATTTTCCTCTTGCTTGTTATGATGAGGCTTTTGCCAATTTTTATTGGTATCCCTCCTCTTAACGGAGCTTCCTTTTATATCTTCACCACGGGTTGTCACAAGCATAGGTTCTTTATTTGCTTATTAGTGAGCTTGTGAACCCCTTTTGCTAGTTGTGTGTGGGAATGATAGGCCTTGCACCGTGTGTCTCATTCATTCAATACTAGATTGATGCTTAATGCTCATCCGCTCATTAGTCTTCTCAAGTGCATTGCCTTGACTCACACACATCGGTTTTGGTTGAGCCTTTTCCTAAGTTGCCTCGTTTACATGTTGCTCAACCATGTGTTTGTTGCAAGTGCTAGGCTTTGTTTCCTATTTGCTCTCTTGCACTTGTTGTTAGTTTCTATTGATTTTGGGGGAGCTATGATCCTATTTTGTGCACTTGGTATCCTAATACAAAAAATTCTTATGTGTGCACAGATCATGGGGGGATTCTCTAGTTTCTTTAGACCACTCCTTTGCTCTTATCATAATATCCTTTATTCATGTGGCTCGTAGGATCATTGGCCTAGTTGGTTCAATTGGTATCTTTTGATTGCTTGATTGCTTGTTTCTCTCTTTGTTATGTATTTGCAGCATATCATTCTTTTGCAATCTTTGGGCCTCAATATAGTTTGTCTTCCTCCAAGTATTTACCGTTGGATATGTGTATTGCATTCCACTCTCTTGTTGAGAAATACACAATTTATGGAGGACCACAATTTATATTGGCCTTCTAAGCTTTTCGCCCATTTTGGCAATCGATGCCAATGGGGGAGAAGTTTCAGAGAGTTTTGTGGAGAAGCTTCGGTTTATGTTTCCTTAGCATTTGCATCTCATTCGCATGCATTATTGGTTGTTTCCTTGCATGGTGATGCATAATTCCTTATATAAACTCTCTTGAAAGTGATTGTCATCAATTACCAAAATGGGGGAGATTGAAAGGACATGAGGTGCCCCCATGTGTGGTTTTGGTAATTGATGACATTCTCTATGGACTAATGGTTGTATTGAGTTATATTTGAAGGATTTGTCCATAGGCACTTCTTGAAGTCCATGTGTTGGTTTCAAGGAGTTTATGTGTTGACCAAGGTGCTATTAAGGAATTATCCAAAGATTGGTCATGTGAGAGTTGAGCTTATTGCAAGCATGTCTTGAAAAAGAAGATTGTGTGATCATTCATGCTTACCTTCAAGGCATCATCCAAATGAAGAGAGTTGGAAAGGTTCAAGGTTGATCAATACTAAGTCAAGAGTGAATCAAATTCATCAAATCACAAAGCGTAGAAGATGTACCGAGAGGGATCAAGTGATCCCATGGTATGGTAAGCATTGTCCATTATGCTTTGTGTACTAACCCATCTTCTTCGTGAGAGTTCTATGTGGGGTTAGGTTGCAGTGTGCACGTTCAAGTGATGCATCACGAAGAGATCAAGTGCTTGAAGATTGCCGTCCATTGTGGTGACAATGGACTTTGTGAAGATGTGCCGAAAAGTGGCTCACCCATAATGGAGTATGGGGGAGAAATCTACTAGTCTTCACCGAGCCAACACAATCAAGAAAGATGGTCCTACTTGAGGAAGTCAAGATCGTCTACATCTAGCTCAAGTGGACTTTGTGCAAGGCAAAGGTTTGGCTTGATAGGTTCTCTATTTTACCGGTCTCACGGTGGTAGTTTGGAGATCGGGTTATAGGATCGTTTGCCGTACTATCAAGGGGGGCTCTCAAGTGAGTAGCTTGGTTGTATCGTTCGTAGAGAGCTCAAACCATTGCATGCTTGCATCATCTTTCTTGGTTCTTATTTTGTTTTCTCCTAGTGAGATTTGGAGCTTATGGTCATCTTCTTGACAAGCTCGAGTTCATCAAAAACGGAGTTCACATGCTTCTTCTATTGCGTTTTTGGTGTTGGAGGTTTTATCGGTCTTATTCGAGGAAGGGTTCTCACCATTTTCTTATGGGACTTTTCTAATTTGCTTCTTATTGGTATTTCTATCAAGATTGTGTTAGCCCTTGTCGCTAGCTTTCCAACAAACTAGGTTTCGTTGAATTCGGAGTCCGTTTGCAGAAGTTGTGTCAGTTTTGGTGTCCTTATAAAAGCTGCAGCGGTACTACCGCTCGTGGGAGCGGTACTACCGCTTGGAGGGGATGTATTTTTTTACTACCGCTTTTGGGAGCAGTACTACCGCTTGGAGCAGTACTACCGCAACTACTTCCGTCGCTACTTCCGCTCTGGACCAAAAACTCGTCACAAGTCCAGCGGTGGTAGGCACGGATGTATTTTTTTAGTACCGCTCACAAGCAGTAGTACCGCTACCCTTTGAGGTAGTACCACTACCCATAGCGGTAGTACCGTGAGGACGAGCGGTAGTACCGCTCTGTGCGGGCTGTGAGCATAACGGTTGGATTTTCCCCACCTATAAAAGGGGGTCTTCTTCCCCAATGAACCTTATCTTTTGAGCTCGTGTTCTTCCCCCATTGTTGATCTTCTTCGAGCTTGCTATCTCTCAATCCCTCCATGGATTCTTGCTAGTTTTGGGGGGAAAAGAGAGAGGAGATCTAGATCCACATTTCCACCAATCACTTTCTCCTCTATGTGAGGGGAACCCCTTGGATCTAGATCTTGGAGTTCTTGGTGTTCTCCTTCTTGCTCTTCCTCTCATTTCCCTCCCTAGCATTAGTTGTTTTGGTGGGATTTGGGAGAGAAGGACTTGGGCACTCCGTGTGTCCTTGCCATTGCATTTGGTGCATAGGTTTGAGTTCTCCACGGTGATACGTGGAAGTTACAAGTTGAGAATCTTATTACTCTTGGGTGCTTGGCACCCTTGAGCTTGTTCCTCTTGGGTGCTTGGGCGCCCTAGACGGTTGGTGGTGTTCGGAGCTCAATCATTGTGGTGTAAAACTCCGGGCAAGCGTCAGGGTCTCCAATTAGGTTGTGGAGATCACCTCGAGCAATTTGACGGGTTCCGGTGACCGCCCCCAAGGGTTGCCAAAGTGTACGGGTTCTGTGACCACCCCCAAGGATTGCCATTTGTACGGGTTCGGTGACCGCCCTCAAGGGTCCCTTAGTGGAATCACGACATCTTGCATTGTGCGAGGGCGTGAGGAGATTACGGTGGCCCTAGTGGCTTCTTGGGGAGCATTGTGCCTCCACACCACTCCAAACGGAGATTAGCATCCGCAAGTGTGTGAACTTGGGATACATCGTCGTCTCCGCGTGCCTCGGTTATCTCTTACCCAAGCCCTTTACTTATGCACTTTACTTTGTGATAGTCATATTGTTTCTTGTCATATATCTTGTTTTCACTTAGTTGTTTATCTTGCTTAGCATAAGTTGTTGATGCAAATAGGTGAGCCTATGTGCTTGATAAATTAACCGCTAGGTTTATTCCGCATTTGTTTAAGCCTAAACCGTAATTATTTTAAAGCGCCTATTCACCCCCTCTAGGCGACATCCTTGATCTTTCACCATTCTCATGTTTTTTTGTAAACAAATACACTCTCACTGGAAGGATGCGTATGGCGTTTGCCTATTTTCATGTCGTTGATTTGACCAACCAAATACATGTTACATGTCATCAAAAGCATATTTGTGGATTCATATGCAGATGGAGTTTAAAACGTATACTTTTCATCATATATAATACAACATATATTTGGCTAGTCATAGTCAAGTTTCCTATGCACATGTCTGGAGAGTAGTAGTTTTTTCATATTATTTTCTTTACGCGAAAAACTGGAACACGTCTATCATTCTTTTGAAAAGAACAAGCACATCCACTCTCGCCTTGAAATGGCTCCATGTTTTGTGCCTGTTCTTTAAAAATGTTGGCAGGAGGATTTTGGAATCCATTTGATAAGGAAGATGCATTACAAGAACTCCTTCAAAAGGAGGAAAGCACTGCAAAAAAGTCAACGAAAAAGGAAGAAGAGGAAAAAGGACTCCGTCGGCACCACCACAAACCCAAGCTCTGCCGTCAATCGTGCACACCATCGGAATCCATCATCGGGATCTCCAAGGTGGTGCCTCCAAGTAGGAACACGATGTTGAGGAGACCGCCGTCACCGGATCTGGCATATCCTAATATTAAGGTTTTCACCCGAAGATCTCACGCCATGAGGTACAAAAGGCAATCGGCTTGAAAATGGTACCACTAAGGAGGAAGACAACATCCGTGGACGCCGTTACTGTTGGCAGCGACATGGTCGATGCAGGATTTCCATTCGAAACCAAGACTTCCCCCAACAATTCCAAGATCCGATGCCACCCAGCGCCATTGGGCAGAACGAGATCAAACACACACTACCAGAAAATGGACCGGTCGCCGCCGCACACAGGAACTCGACGATCACACACCAACTTGCATGTTTACACCGGCGCACACATGACCTGGACGAGCCATGCCGGATCTGGCCATCTTCTACCTCCGTGCGATGAATTGGGCGATAATCTGCACCACATCGTCCATAAAAACCTAAGAGAGAATCGATCTTGACGGCCCACACCGCCACACGATGGAACTCGGTGAAATCCAAGCCAAAACTAAGCGGCCTGCACCACCCGCACAAGAACAGGACTATACGTGTTGGATTTGGTCTCCTCAAGTCTTCTCCAGCACTACACATGTTGGACGACGCTGCAGCTCAAATGAGCTGGACGTGGACACGCCTCCTGAAGGGAGGAAACCACTAACAACGTCTAACACCCCCCCACTACTGCCTCCACCAGCCAAACGCTGCAGCAACTAGCGCACGACGCTGCACCGTAGCGCGTTTCCAGTGGCGCCCAACCCTCCATCCACCAGTCGACAGATGACCAGATCTGGCCGCCCGGCAGCTGCGACCCAGCTCCTTCGCCACCCGTGGCCTTCTCGCGTCGATGACACGCGACAAGCCACCAGTCGCCGCCATGGCGCGCCAGACAGCGATCACCCGCGCCTCCGCTTGGCGCAGCTGCCTCATGCAACCCACCTCACGTGCGGTAGAGGGAGAGCCACACGGCCTTTGCACGGCGGCGCGGGAGGGGGGGGGGGATGGAGGTGTGGCGGTGCCCACGTCGCCCGCAGGGAGCGACACGCGTCGACCTCCATGGCTGGTAATTTTGTTCCAAACTCCACATGCCCGCCCCTGATTTCCCCGGTGGCAAAGCTGACTCAGCAAAAGCAAGCACGTCATCGGCATCAGCAGCAGCAGCCAAAAGAGCAGCGAAAAACGACTCCAAAACACGCGCCCGCTGCTGCGCGGGCCCGTCCCGCGCCGGCGCCGGCACGCGCAAATCCCAAAAACGGAAACGAAAACGAAAACGAGCCGCGAATCACACAGCCCGCCTGCGCCACGCCGTACCACTCTCTCAATTAAAAATTAAATCTCTCCCGGACAGACACACCCACACTCAAAACAAAAACGATTCGCGCGCGCTCACTCCTCGCCCGCTCCTCCCTTCCCCGCCTCCGTTCGAAACGATTCAAGTTTCCACGCCCTCCGAAAACA